>NC_137461.1:163702933-164149265 GCF_964235325.1 Thermobia domestica | reverse complement strand
TTCAAACTTCATTTTGAACTATTTCACATCTTCAAAAATTTGCCGCGCTGCGCTGTAGCCCTTCTAGCCTCCCCCTAATTCCGCCACTATATATATATATATTAGGGTGTCCCTTATTTTGGGTAATTTCGTGTTGCGATACGCACACCCCACAAATGTATTCTATGTGACCATAAACAAGCATTAGTGAAATAGCAGCTCCCTACGAGAACGTTAACCCGTGCCGACTTGACGACAAGTCATAAAATGGCGTTTCCGCATTATAATATAATTTAGAATTTCCAACCGTGATAACGGAGAAACTAAAAGAGACAGATTAACAAAACTTCGCACAAAGCAACTAGAGAAAGGGCGACATCTGCTTGTGTATTGACAAACAGCACCGGATGAACAGTGTTGCCAACCGAAGACAAAGTTGTGTTTTTGTAAATTGAATGACCTAAATTGAATATCATCATTGGAAGCAGCAATGAAAATAAAAACAAAAGACATTGTAACGACAGATCAGTGTTGCAAACTTTTCGAGAAATAACGTGTAATATGTGTTGGCGCACATAGGGAGTGAGGTACTAACGTTTTGTACACCTTAAATCAGATATTGACAAGAATTGTTTTGCGTTGACTCTAAGTCTAGAAGCATCCGCTGAACAGTGTTGCCATCAACAGAAGGGAGAAATTGAGTTTAGAAGAGATACAATAACTCGGAAAAGGTCACTAGTGCTGTATGGTTTAAAACCTATAATGCAAGGCAGAATAGCAATAGAAGTAGCCGAGGTTATGTGAGATTGATAACTCACGTACTGACAGATATATTTGGTATCTTGTTAAAGCAGATAACTACGGTTTGTAAAAGATGGCAACGCTGCACAGCAGCGGCTTTTTTTATTCTTGATTTCATCATGATTATCAGCGTCCTCAAAAGCCCACGAGTACATAAACTCATGCAAATTGAACGCTGTTTTCATAGTTTAACCAGGTTGTTGGGATTCTAATCCGCTATGCAGACCATGCCACCTTTCTATGCTATGCGTTGCCACCTTTCACGAACCTTATTTGTCAGCTTTTACAAGATATCGTATATCTCGGTCAGTTAGCGACCTCAAATAACCACGGTTCTACTCCAACCGCTTTGCATTATAGGTTTTAAAGCATATAGCACTACTCGCTTTTTCACGAAGCTTTGCAGCCCTTGTAAACAATGCAGACGACAGAGTGTAAATGTTGCCAACTAACAGACTTAAAAGTTTATAGAAAACCTCGAGCTAACAAGTTAAGAAACAAACCGAAGAGCGGGAGATTGAAAATGAAATGGCATGGACTTCTGATATATTACCAAGATTCATTTTCTTTCTCCTGAATCTTTGAAGTAGCATATAGACCTAAATATAGATACAGAACACTAGGAAGCATGGCTACCCTCAGTGGGGATGGGGGAAAGGGGATGTTGCCTCCCTTTGTTTTAAAAGATTTTTGGAAGTGCATGTCAAAACATGCTAATTTGCTTACTTAAATGTTGTAACACTTAATATATTCATATTAAATACTATAGTATCTGGTATTATAGATTATTTACTGTAGTTAAAAAGCATACGCGCGTAAATAACTGTTGTTTTACTTTATGTATTATGTGCCCTCGTGTATCAAAATATTGTGTATTCGCGACTGAGTTTGTGTGTCGGTCTTTTGTCCCCCCCCCCCCTGGAATCGGTATTTTACCCCCTTGAAAAAGTCCTGCGGACGTCCATACCTGGAAGCCGGGCTGAACAATCTCTCAAGTTTTCCCTGTAACTGCAAATCATGGCTAATCGTGGTTGACGATAAATCCTCGTCCTTTGATATCAGGGAGTTCGCATTAATGGTTCAAAATATTCCATCTATCACTACTAAATTTTATTTAGCCTGCCCATAGCGTCAAGGGAAAACATGGAAAATTAGAATTAGAGCTATTGGATCTTACTATGTTCTCTAGTCTCTGTTGTCTTACTATGTTTATTAGCTTGACTAGCAGATCTACTAAAACATATGCTCTTTACTCCTGCCCATTTCAAAACTGTTTCGGATCACTACGTAACTCTCAAGTAGAGGCAAGAGAACATGTGGATCAAATAATTGTTCATTAAAAAACAAAACAAAAAAAAAGCGAAAGAGTTTAATTATTGAATATATTACAATTTTAGTATCCCTTGAAGATTTTTTCAGATATTTTGTTACTCCTGAGAACGGACAATCATTCTTGCGACTCTTAAATGTTCATTTAACCCTTAACGTACGAAGCCTAACTCGTCAACGTTGTTTACAAAGCTGGGGTCTTTGGCGACCCCAAGTATTATTTTAATTTCTCAGCATATATTGTAACTCAATTATTATTATTATTATTATTATTATTATTATTATTATTATTATTATTATTATTATTATTATTGATGTCTAAAAGCTTACCTAATTTAAATGAGCATTGTTGACATCAAATATTGTTTACTTTAACAATATTCAGTTTTTCGTACAATTTTATACTTTTGTGTTCGTAAATCTGAAATACAAGTTTAACAATTGAGCTTTTACATTTTCAAGTATGTTTTTATTTTTTGTATTTTTTTTTTTAACGAACGCATCGTTGATCTAATTATGTAATAGATAGTATATCCCAAACGGATGCAGGACACACATAAAAATCGAGAATAAATTGATTCTTATAGTTGCAGCAGTATCACTAAATATCACTCTTTGGGGTCCCTAGAGGGTTAAACCCGATCGTTTCTTTTAATCGATATGCGAATTATAACCAGGGGTAAAAGTGTGGGGGAACGCGGGAGAACGCCATCCCCGACCTCGTAAAAATATGTACGGCGTCCCCCAGTTCCTAAAAAATTAAAATGGGCAAGGATAGGTGGGGGGACGGCGTGATGTCATGCCGCTTGGTACCGTCCCCCTACCTTTTCAGATCCACTTTTACCCCTGATTATAACATACATAATTAACATCAGACGTTACGCTACTTCGAATCGGTGAAATAGCTTTTATCTTTCTTTCTTACTTATCTTTAAAATAATAGGCCTACAACTTTTTATATCCAATTATCCGAAGTGTAATGCATTTAATATATTAAACAGAAATTTAGTACAAGGGCTCAGTTTTTCTTTTGGGTAACATAATGGACATTTGCAGCCCAGTTAACTGAAACTGACTAAAAGTCTGACTACGATTAAAAAAAAAAAAAAACGAAATATAATCAGAAGTGAGCAACACTGACAATGAGCCAAATGACTATTATTCTTCCATAAGAAAATAGTCCCCAAGAAATTCCACTTGTTCAACCTAGGTAGCAATTATTGTATTTTTAAATCACACTAAGAACATTTTAGTTTCAATTAAAAGCACATCTCTACATGTGGATTGATATCTTACACAAAAATATTAAATTTAACAAGAAAACAGCCACAACCACTGACAAATACGCAGAGCGCGCGCTATAGTTGATGATGGTCATGCAGGCAGGCAGGTTACCAGTGAAGGATTACATGCACGTGCAGAAGCAGAAATGTTGCGGGAAACAGACGAAGCATTTTCTCCTGCACCAATCACTGAATACTCGTGCGCGGAGTGATACAAATTGAGTTACGCGGTTTGTTTTTGAAGGGTGCAAAGGTACGTGAAAAAGCGAATAGTGACCTTTTCCGAGTTATTGTACCTCTTCCAAACTCAATTTTTCTCTTCTGTTGGTGGCAACACTGTTCAGCGGATGCTTCTAGACTTAGAGTCAACGCAAACAATTCTTGTCATATCTCATTTAAGGTATACAAAACGTTAGTACCTCACTCCTTCTGTGCGCCAACACAATTATACATTATTTCTCGAAAAGTTTACAACACTGATCTGCTTTTACAATCTCTTTTCTCTTTATTTTCATTGCTGCTTCCAATGATGATATTCAATTTAGGTCATTCAATTTACAAAAACACAACTTTGTCTTCGGTTGGCAACACTGTTCATCCGGTGCTGTTTGCTAATACACGAACAGATGTCACCCTTTCTCTAGTTGCTTCGTGCAAAGTTTCGTTTCTCTGTCTCTTAGTTTCTCCGTTATTACGCTTGGAAATTCTAAATTATACTATAATGTGGAAACGCCATTTCATGACTTTGTCGTCAAGTCGGCACGGGTTAACGTTCTCGTAAAGAGCTGCTATTTCACTAATGCGTGTTTATGGTCACATAGAATACATTTGTGGGGTGTGCGTATCACAAAACGAAATTGCCCAAAATAAGGGACACCCTAATAGGTAGATATCAATTGCATATCAACGTTCTATCTACCACCCGAACACATAATTGAGAGTATCCTAACCGCGGTTTCACGGTCCATTGTGATCAGCTAAGTGTTTACATGGAAAAATGCTATTGTAACTGTGGTTGTATTTAAACTATTAAAATACAACAGAAAACATTGTGCAGCCCTGTACAGATAAGTAAAAGAAAGTAGTTGTCAAAAGGGTTATTAACTTCATACTGTTTATATCGCAGACGTCAGATTGGATTTGTTTGGGGGTGGGTCGTGAATGATGTGAGACATTCATTCATTCTGACAATCATCAACTTAAATGTGAGTGTAATTCTCCTATATTCAAAGATACTAGAGTTTTACAACTATATATTTAACAACTGTGTTGCAGTTTCGGCAATCAGACATATACTATCTTAAAAATAAACTTGTGTATTCTTAAATTACTGCTAGTCTATGCGCGTTAGCCTATTACGGATAATTATTTGTTAAGCTTCCGAAATGTCAACAAACCCACGATTGGCTATTTTCTTATAAACTCTACAGACACGCACACAAACCAAAGAATCTAACTTGTACTCTAGACATTACTTGTATCTATACCAAAATAACGAACAAAATAATATATTGACTACGACTGATTGATCTATACAACTATGCATAACAAAGAACCCTGGCAAATCTTACAACATACTACTTTCCTTTTCCATTTCCACCTACTTTCCATATAAAAATCTCTTATTCCTTCTCAATCAACTTCATGCAGCGTGTTCTTCACATGGTTATAAACAGTATTCATCTCCCTCTTTAATCACACATTGTTTCTGTGCTGTTCTACTTCTTTTCTCGTCTCTCTTATTTACTTCATCCAACAGTACATGCAACTAACTTCATAAAAAAATCTCCTTATCCCTCTCTAATGTCTTCTTTTCTTCGTGGCTTTCTAATAAATGAAAAATGGAGGATTCTTTTTAAGAAAAAATAGAGAAAACAAGGTAAAAAGAAAAGCGAACATTAAGACGAATTTTGATGTGTCGTTAAGATTTGTCAGTGTTCTACGTTATGTATAGTTCAAGCAGGTCTATTACGAGTATTTTACTACTTATTTTGTTATTGATGTTTGTCTAGAATAGGAGTCTAAATAAATGCGTAACAATATACTGTCGTAAAAAGATTAATACGTTGTGGATGGAAAAACATTTTTAATAGAATTTTCGAAAACAACATTGTTGATTAAAAATATCAGAGTATATATATATATATATATATATATATATATATATATATATCTGCCAAAACACTCATCTTAATAACTAACTATACTTGAAAATATTTGTAACGCAGAACATAGTCCTTGTAGGTATTTCTGCGTCACTCAGAATTCTTCTGTAATGCTATTAGTTCCAAGAAAAGATATTAGATTTTAAGTTTTTGCAGCTTTTCTGGTTGTAGTAGATGTGATTATGAAAACTATGTTTATAACTGTAAGCGCTCTTGATAGATTATACACGCCTAATGGAATAGTATTTCTTGATGTGACTGTTCATACACACATTATTTCAGGAATATATTTACTCAAATAGCAATGAAGAGCTATTTAGAAGCAGAGATAGACTTAAAACTAGTCTAATAAAAATGGGTAAAATTGGTGACGAAATTACATAAAAAAAACATACTGGTACAGTGATTTGGACAATGGTTTTTCTCTAAAACCTGCCCTTTTCTCTACTGTTGTCTAAGCGTAACAATATTTATGGTGCAATCTATTTGGTTTGAATGTCTGACAAGGTACACGTGTCCCCTCGGATTCGTGTAAAATTGATTTAAATGCGAAGTTCTCCACGGCCCAATACGTATTGTACTAATTTTAGCGGCCCATACGGGTAATTTGCATATTTATGGGCCTTCATATATCCGGAATCCCATCATACACTACTATAACGCTCGGACACAAATTGCTTTTAGTTTATTTAGATGTAAATGGACATGAATGTGGGCATATACAAAACAAACTGGATCAAGTACTGCTTCTCTGACATATGTTACTCACCCCGGCCGCCATCTTGGATTCAACTTTCAGTTTTTCAAATGAGAATAGATGCAAGTGATACATCAAATTTATGCACATTTTTCTCGGAAATTCACTGGTGTAGTGAATTTTACCGTAGGTTGTATGCACATTTTTCTCGGAAATTCACTGGTGTAAAGAATTTTACAGTAGGTTGTACCGTTTGGACGGTATTGAATGTTAAATCCCTGCAGGTACTTTGCGAATAGACATTGCAGAGTAATATCAGTTACGCTTAGGTCTACGTTATTGACGTTGACAAAACAAAACAATTTCTAACTGGAAAAATACTGTAGGTATAAACAAACTCTTTACAACATTGGTGTCATAATCTTATTATATTTATGTGAGTGATTGTTATTACTTCCATGTTATACTATAACAAGGAAGTATTGTATTACGATCAAAATCCTAATATAAATCCAGATACGGGCAGATTTGAGTGAAGACCTCCCATTTCCGTATTTATGTCTGTGTGTCTGTATGTATCTACGTTTAGAGAATATTTCGTCAACGATAAATCACGTAAAAGATTACGTATAGACATGGGGCCCTGCCTTCCATTTGGTTCAATATTCGTGAAATGCCTATAATTTAACATGCAATACCTTCCAAATGGTACAAACTACGGTAAAACTCACTACACCAGTGAATTTATGAGAAAATTTTATACGAATTTCATGTATCACATGCACCTATTCCGATTTAAAAAACCGAAAGCTGAATCTAACATGGCGGTCACGGTGGGTAACATGTGTCAGAGAAGCAGTATTTGATCCACTTTCTTTTGCATATGCCCACATTCATGTCCATTTACATCTAAAGAAACTAAAAGGAATTTTGTGACCGATCGTTATAGTAGCGTTATGATTGAATTCCGGATAAATGAAGGCCCATAAATATGCAAATTACCCGTATGGGCCGCTAAAATTAGTACAACACACATTGGGCCGCGGAGAACTTTGCATTTCAATCAATTTTACACGAATCCCGAGGGGACACTTCGCGATTGTACACACCTGTTCACAAAAGCTGGAAACTCGTTCAGAAACTAAGTCCGAAAAAGTGAGCCTAGATCCCTCACAATTCCCGCAGATCTATACACAGGGAATTACATTTTCCCTCCGTTCGTTATATAGACACTAGATGCAAACCGTACTGTCATCCGAGCGATGTGAAAATGTAAAAACAAAATCAAACTACTTATTTCTGAGATTAATATTGATTGCACACTTCATGCACTAGCGGATCCAGAAGGATCGTTTGAGAGGGGCGGTTCGCTTTCTCGAAGATGAGCGTAGCTTCAAGGTGACCAGAACTTTTAATTTACAAGAATGGGACTCATATGTATCCGGGGCTGGAGGGGGGTGGGTGTGAAAAAGGTTCCCAGATTCCACTTTGGGAGCGGAACTTTTTTTTTTTTGTAATGGAAGTATTTTTTTCTGTAGATTTTAATTAAATACATACTTTCGTTTCGGAGGCGTGGCGGTGTCATGATTCAGTCTCACACAGTCACCGCAACATATGAGATGCACTGTCTGGCACAGTACTTGCACAAAAGAAAATACTGTATTGACAATAACATTCATTTTAACGAAAGAGAGTACAATTTGCTCTAATCATTTATATTTTGAGTAACAATTGCGGGACAGCAGTTAGAAAAATTAATACAAAATTAATCTATCTCTATATTTGTGTGGGGTCCACGAAACATAGTATAATTATAGTTATGCTTACAACAACAATAAAATTACCTAGG
Organism: Thermobia domestica; assembly: GCF_964235325.1. Taxonomy (NCBI): domain Eukaryota; kingdom Metazoa; phylum Arthropoda; class Insecta; order Zygentoma; family Lepismatidae; genus Thermobia; species Thermobia domestica. The sequence continues at coordinate 164,141,162 of NC_137461.1, read as the reverse complement.
TATATTATACTAGCCTTCGTTTAGGTGGGGCTTCGCCCCCAGATTCCCAATCTGCTCGGCATACGGCCTTGCACAATATAGCAAATGCTCCTACGTGGTACTATGGCACAATATTTCGCGTTCTTCCTTTTGTCTTTCATATAGAATTGGATTGAGCTAAAACTGTCACGAAATTCAAACACCTCGTAAGGCATTTTAATGAACCTTTTTTCCTTCTCTTCTACGTTAAGTGAAAAAAGAACACGTTCAAATACATGTTGAATTATTTTAAATGAAAAATCAAACTACCAACTTTCATGTTTCTAACCGCAAGAGATCCCGAGATATGGGCATATTATTATTATTATTATTATTATTATTATTATTATTATTATTATTATTATTATTATTATTATTATTATAATCCTACCTCTTTTCTTCCCTTCTAGGTAAAATATCTGGGATACGTATTGAATTATTTTAAGTGGAAAGTCCATATACGAAATTTCATGTTTCTAACCTTCAAAGATCCTTAGATATTGATATCTTATTATAATATTTGCAATCGCAGCCACTTTTTCTTTCCATCTCTTTTTTTCTCCGTTTTACTATATCAAAAAAACGTTGAAACGCGTGTTAATTATTTTAAATGAGGAATCCACATGCCAAATTTCAAGTCTTTAGTCTTAACGGATTCGAAGAGATGACCATCTTATTAAAATAATTTCCACCCCATTCTCCCTTCCTTTCTTCGAATTCCCCCCCCCCAAAAAAAATCCTTCCTTAGTGATACTATACGTAACAAATCTTATCTACTGTCCTAATTTCAAGTTTCTGACTTTAAGTGGTTTGGCCTGTGCGAAGTTACTCAGTATATCGTCTTTTATGTATGAATTACAATAACAGCTTGTAGCTTTTCTTATTTCTCAAGAAAAGATGAAATGCTACTTGAAGTCACAATGAATCCCTGGTCCCTTCCTAATGTTTCCGTGTTGAATCCCAAAAATCACGGCTCTCTTTGTTGATCTAGTAGCTAGCGAACGTACCTATGATCTTTGATGCATGAGGTTCTGTGGTTTAATTCCCGGTGAGTGAGCATTGAACACACTACAGTGGCTCAGATCCAACTTTAAACTCTAGTTCTTGTTCTGTAAAGCATCGCTTTTGACAAACGACTTAAATACATATTAATCAATCAACCAACCGAAAAGTCTCCTCTCAGATCCAGAGACCTTTTCTATATTTCTCTTTATTAAAGGTAAAGATAATTGAGGTTATAATCCGGATTTCCGAAATCCATTTCATATCCTTTTTCTAGGACACAATAACACATTTTTAGTACAGAGTAAGCCATCTTACCCTCCTTCCTACAGCTGTTCGTCCAACGAATGAATCATATTCTCGCTACTTTGGGGCTTATGGTGACCGCCCCAAGGAACTAGCGAGAGAAGTATTCACAATTCAAATATGTCTGTATTAAAACTATTAAGTACCACACATTTTGATTAGATTCTGCTATGCTTGTCACACAGATTGTATCGATCGGAAAAAAAAAAAAAAACATATTACTATTTCCCAATGATAAATGCTGAAAGTTCAAAAAACCCTTTGGAGGGGGCGGTCGCCCCCTCTGCCCTCCCCGTGGATCCGCCAGTGACTTCATGCACAGTTCCAATATGCAAAAACAATCAATATCTTAAGTAGAAATTACTGAAAAAGACCGAAAATTACTATTTAAAACTTTGTTTCAACCTGCGCTTGGAGCGATACAATTATCAATATTATAACGCATTTCCTTCTAAGTGCTTCCGTAGCCAAGCGGGTTTAGTAATGCTGATTGAAATTTCTGAAGCGAAGGACGACGGTTCGAGCCTCCGTGCGGAGAGTTCCTTTTTATTTCTTCTTTTTTTAAAATATATGGGAACATTGTTATAAATATAAATTTCTACTTTGAAGTGCTTGGAAAAACAATCAGATCTCTGTTACATTTACTAGCCCGCCATTTCCAGAATTTATGTATGAAAACGTTAACACAGACGTCAAAAATGTAAATTATTCATGTTCCTGATATATATATATATATATATATACAGTGTTGGGTAAGTTACTTGTAAAAATGTAACGCGTTACAAGTTACTTTACTTTCTATTAAAATGTAACGCGTTAGCAGGGGTGTAGCCAAGGGGGGGCCCATCGGGGCCAGGCCCCCCCCAAATGATTTCCTGCCCCCCCCCCCCAAATGACCAGCTTTTAAAACATCATAGTAAAATTATCTCGCTTCATTCATTAAAAAGTAACAAAGTTTATTGACAATTAATTTACGGTAAAATAGTATGAAGAAATATTGCTTTTCCATACCGATCGAAATATAGTATGGCATGTCTTCCTTATACCGATCGAAAAATAGGATACTTTTTTGTGACAGCAGATTACACAATTTACTGCGATTTATATTTGACAGTTTGAAGACAAACGTTTTAACAAGGTACTATAAATACAGCCATAAAACAAAGCTACTAAACTGATTTGTAAGTACAGTATATTTTTATATGCTTTAACAAGTGTTTTAAAAGACATAGAGGATGGAAAATTTGGTGAGAATGTTTTTATTCAGTTTGGATTGGTTATAGTTATGCATAAAAGTATAGCGTTTGGTCCCGGGCAGTAGTTCTTGATTAAGCATACCAAAAACTACCTTGAATATAATTTATGGAGAAATAATAATAATAATAATAATAATAATAATAATAATAATAATAATAATAATAATAATAATAACAAGAAGCTAAAATAGTATTTTTAGTTTCAGGAAACCAAAATTTTCCTTTCTTTCAGGCCTCAAAAACACTAGGAGGAACACTTTTTTTGGCTTTGTACATTGTGGCTGGCCCCCCTCAAAAACGACGGGCCCCTCCTAGACAAACCTGCTGGCTACACCCCTGCGCGTTAGTAACGCGTTACTTGCTCCCAAAAAGTAACTGTTACTTTACTTCGAAAGTAACGTGTTACTAACGCGTTACTTTTAGGTTCGAAACTTTAAAAATGTGAAAAAAAATTGACTTCAATTTTCCATACTACTATTACTACCGCTATTATTATTATTATTATTATTATTATTATTATTATTATTATTATTATTATTATTATTATTGCACTTTCTGAATCGCTTTATGTAAATGCAAGGACAAATTTTTACTTGATATATGAACATTTTCATATAATGTTACATTGATAAAATGCCATACTGCGTTACTCGTTCGTAGGGATGGACGCGAGCGAGTTTTTTTTGACACTCGATTCGACTAGAAAGAGACATCTTTGAGCTCGACCCAAGAACTCGACTCGAAAAGTTTCCTCCAACTCGACTCGAATTGGAGCCGAGTTTCGAGTCGACTCCAGCCAAATCCGGTGTGTAGTTTCGAGTACATTCTTCAAGTGTATTACATAAACAGTATAATTATTATCAATGACACTACTACAACTTCTTCTTATTATTATTCTTCTTCTTCTTATTATTATTATTAATAATTATAACAACACTGTATATAAAAAGAAAGATAGGCAGTTTGTATTTGAATACTAAAAAGCTAGTTGATTGCCAACATCGGTAGACGTGAAGTCTAGGAGTCAAGGACATTGTTCACGAGCTTCTGAATTTGGGTTGAGGGTCTAGGTTGAGTATTCGGGCTCGAGCCGAACACTGTTAAAAGTTACAGGGCACTGGCCAAATATCTTCAAAACTCGGCCCGGGTTTAGAATTGTCAACGACTCGAGCAGCTCGGCTCACAGCTCATTCACTATCGACCAGAACCGAGAAGTGAACCGAGCCAACAGCTCAGTTGAGCCGAACCGAGCAAATGGCTCATCCCTACCAAGCCAGCTCGAGCCATCTCAGTTGAGCCGAGCCGAGCTGAGCTTGTTATAAAAAATCTTTTGTGGTCTCGCTATCGAGACGAGACGAGATGCAAGCAGTGTCCCATCTCGTGAGCAACACTAAACGTATTCCATATTACTGTTTAGCTTACATTGCTCATGGCTTTCGCTTTCCAGTGTAATCAGGCCATGATTTCAAGACGACTTAAAACGAATGAGCCATTTATCAAACTCGACTCGACTCGAAACTCGACGCGAAAAACTGAATCGGCTCGGAACTCGACTCGAGGATATTACCTTTGACTTGACTCGAAACTCGACTTGAATTCGAGTCGAGTCGAATTTTAGCTTGACTCGTGCTCATCCCTATGCGTTAAAAAATTGTTGCTTATAATTATTCTGCTTAACTAATTATATAATAATAACAATGTTGTTATGTAAAATTAAAAATAAAGAATATAGAGAAATATTACACTACTCTATAATCAACGGGACTCTAGTATAAGCAAACTGGTCTGAAAGAATTCCAATATTACATACCATCAGCAAACTATTGTCTAGTAATAAAGTAGGCCTGCTCATCAAAACAGTTTATTTATATTAACCCCTTACTGTAAATCGTTAATTATGGCACCCTAGTTGTTGATAAATATTTTCCGCAGGGCACTTCCGACACTTCACTTTTAAATTCTGTCCACCATCATCCTCAGCTCTTAAGAAAAAAGTATTCTTTCAAATGTTCGAATAGTAAAATATTTTCGTTCTCTATCTTTATAAAAACAACACCAATCAAAGTAAAATAGACTACCGTTATCATTGCACTCCTAGTTCATTCACTAAATGTATTGATTTGGAGCTGTCAAAATCTACGACAAAATCTTCCAGGTGCTTGCGTCAGTACACGTGATTTCCCAAAGGTTTTCCTCATCTTCAAAAAACAGCAAGTGACACTACAAATTTATTTGTTTCTCTGTGTGTCTGTGACTGTCGGTCACTGACATACGTAGTTCATGCTCGATTGTTTCATTCTGAGAAATTCACTTACAGGAAAGAAACATTTGTTTCCGAAAAAAATATACATATATTGTAGTTACTCATCCGAAATGTAACGCGAAAAAAGTAACGCAAACTAGGTACGTTACTTAAAAATTTGTAACGCGTTACCGTTACGTTACTTCCCAACACTGTATGTATATATATATATATATATATATATATATATATATATATATATATATATATATATATATATATATATATATATATATATATGTGTGTGTGTGTGTGTGTGTGTGTCACACAACTCTAACACTTTTTGTCGTGAAACATGCTGAACTACGAAAACATGACGTATGTCTTGTCGCAGTCGACGAGTTTCTCCACTTAAGCCTACCAGTAACGAAATCACCTACAGGCAAACAGTTGCAAATTCATTCATTAGTCATGGCTCATCGTGGTCAGAATGTTCGCGAGCAGCTTACTGCTCTTGTTGAATACGGTGGTATGAGTGTGAGACAAGGTAGCGAACGTCTTTGTGTTCCCTGTTCTACAGCATATACTTGGTGGAAGAAATACTCAGAAACAAGTAATGTGTCTAGAAAACCTGGCACTGGTCTTCAAAGGGTTTCAACCCCACAACAAGATCGGGCCCTAGTTTATATAAGCCGTCGCAATCCTTTCATGTCATCCCGGCAGTTAGTGATAGCGTCTCGTTTTCCTCGCTCCTTTCTCACCGCTCGACGACGCTTTAAAGATGCAGGGCTTCACGCATATCGAGTCACGTGTAAGGAGCAATTGACGGATAGTCATAAAGTTGATCGACTAGCATTTGCTGAGGCAAATATTGGTCGTAACTGGGATCATGTAATCTTCATAGACGAAAAGATATTCTCTTCAGCAAATGATGGTCCTCGACTTGTGTATAGACCCACAGGAAAACGTTACGATCCACAGTACATGCACAGAACGCATCGAATGGGGCATGTTACTATTCACTGCTGGGGATGGCTGTGTAAGGATACAGTTGGTGAATTACACCGTATAGAAGGCCGATTGAACAGCCAGAAGTATCTGGATATTGTGCAGTATGGCTTGCTCCCCGCTGCGAGAAATTTATTTAAAGACGGCATTATAGAAGTTCAACAAGATCATAGCTCAATACATGATTCCCATCTAGTTCAAGCCTGGTTTCAAGAGGAACCCAATATTGAGCTAGTCGACTGGTTCCAAGAGGATCTGACTTGAACCCAATGGAAAATCTATGGGCGGAAGTTACAAGAACTCTATACGAAAATTGGCCTAATCCCCCACCAAGGACAGCTGACGCACTTTGGGAGCTAGTTTCTGACGCGTGGGAAGAAATAGCACAGGAACATCAATGTGTCGCTAGCTTGGTTAACTCATTACCAAGAAGATTAAGATGCGTCATCAAAGCTAACGGCGATTATACGAGATATTAATACCTGAATAAAGATCTGTCTTCATACCCAGGTGACCTTCGAGCTCTTTCAAGAGCTCACTAATTTTTCCTTTAATATTGCTTTCATTGACACGTTTGCTTTTCGTCGGAATGTGCGATATATATTTATTTCTGCTCCTTTGTTTACCCTACACAGATAGTCCAGTGGTTAGCACGTGTGCCTTTGGTGTACGGGGTACCGAGTTCTATTCCCGCTGGGAGAGGCTTGTGTTTTTACCTATCTGTGATAATTCTGTGTTCGTGCCCATGTTGTTAAAGAGGTACTGCTCAAACTATAAAACTGAGTAGAACAATTACACACACACAAAAAAAAAAAAAAAGTTACTGAGGAACGTTCGGTAAGTCAGTTTTGTTTTAATATCTAATGCCTAGCGCGTTCGTTGTTGGGTCTTATAGTCGCGGGTTCAATTTCCGTTAAGGCTTCATTAAAATTTTACTTGAACTATAATTTATTTGCATGAATCACCCGTCTTCTTTAGCCTAAAGGACTTAAACGTTGAGAAAAGTATATGATAAAAATGAAATAAATAATAAGACAGTAATAATGCTATTAATCTGTATCTGTCTACATAGGATATAAATGAAAAAGACGTCGACTATCAAAACAAAAAATGTCTTAACCGTTTGAAATGATTTTTATTAGTTAACACTTTCACCTACCTCTGACTCATGGGCACCCGAAGGGGACAGGGTAGGTCGCCCTCAGACTCACGAAATGTATACAAAGAGAAATACCAAAAATAATATATAGCAACCCTGAAGATAGCCCCTCCTAGAACATTTTAGAGTGCCATGCGCGGACTGGTTTGTTGTCACGCCATTTTTATTAAGGTGCGTATCCTAACAGAGGAGAGGAGTTAAAATTTATGCCAAAACTAGAATATCTCACATTTGTGAGATGAAACTTGGCCCCATGCCGTTAACGTCACCAATATCTAGTGGCCCACTTGCCGGTAAATGTCGATCGTCGATATAGCGACGCATCGACAGATTGCCGCTAGTGTGTCCCTGGCGGCAGGGTTTCATCGAGTCGAAACAGACCTCTAGAGTAGGGGTGTTGCAGTTACCACCACGTAGAGGCGATGACTTCTTTTCGGTCCGTCTTTTGATTCGTCGCGGAGAATCGGAGGGACCGAAACAACTTATCGCTAGTCATGTGCATGCGTTTATTATTATATATTTGTTTTATCTGACGAATGTACCTAAAGTGAGCTCCGGGGTCAAGAGTAACCCATGTTTCTACATCACAAGGTTGCTGTGTCGCGCAATTCCGGGAGAACTTTATATATATATATATATTGTAAGTGCTTTTTAGACTTATCTCAATGTAAATGAATCATGCATATAGGCTATTTAACATATTTTGGTGGAGTAATTTTATAATTCATTGGCATTTCGTCGCGTCTCTGCCAGCGGTGGCCCACTGGTGTTATAATTTTCAAAACAGAAGTGGGGCCACCGTGGATCGTTGCAGTGGGGCCATCAATTTTTGGCGAGAGATCGCTAGTTACCCATCGATGGTCCACCGTCGCTTACGGCACGGGGTAACTCTAAATTAAATTTAATTAGGAAATCACTATAGTTGCTATAAGAACTATCTTTTGAATTTGGACTGTGTAATATTGGTCTTTTGAGGCAAACATTTCCTAAGATCAACTTCGAGTATTTTCGGGAAACAGTAAACCAAAGATGATAGGTTCGAACCCACAATCCAACGTTCACAATCGAAAACATTCTGTAAATCTGTATTTTCCTCTTTTAAGTGTAATAAGATATGTTGATCCGTTATTAACTGTACTGTAGAAACAATTCATCATTGTAATACTTAAGGATAAAGTATTTCGAAATTATGTATACATGGTAGTTGCCTCAATCCAGCTATAATCAATGCCCTCGATTTCCTTCGTGCAGTTCAAACCGATTTTTCTGCAAGCTGTTACACAACGACAATTAGTCTAGTTGTCTATGTGTCGAACTGCTGAGCCAAAGGACGAGGGATCGAATCTCGGAGATGGACATGTAAATTTTTATTACTTGCAGAATTATACATTTCACCCATAATAAAATGAGCATTAAAACAGTTTGTGTTTCCGTGGAAAAGTAAGAATTTATTTCAAATTAAACTTGTGAGCAGTGAAGCAAAACGAATTGGGCTCATGGTTGTCCGAATACCTGACGATTTGAATAAATCATACGACACGCCTTTAGTATGGAGTTAAAGAGCTTTCTGATACGTATAAAAAAATATCACTAACCTAAAATCCATTACAAAACAGGACCTACCAGAAGCTTCAACACCACGTGTGCGTCACTTCAGTGAACGCTGTATGGAAACTTCCTATATAAATTTCACTCACTTGACGTCTAGTCAGTCGACCGTACTTGGTTTGTTATCTAACTATATTGAAGGGGTATACACAAACAAGATGCAAAATCCATTTTTCAATTTTGTCAGGAAACGAAGAAAATGTGACGCCCTTATGTTTCAGAATTGTTGAACTTTTTTTTCGGGGGGGGGGGGGTAGATTTTACTGTATGAGTAGTGACTACTGCTGTTAACCAATGCTTTCTTTCATTTTTCATTTACATATCCTATCCTCTTTCAAGTTCGGTTCCACATGCCATTCCATTTAGTTTCATTTATTCTGTTCGATTAAATACACATTCCTCAATCTCTTATAATATGTCCAAATTAACAAAACGGTTCTCTTGCTTTCTTTTTAATAATGATGATTTAGATTTCAAGCGAGTTAATTTTAAATAAACTTGCAACCAATTTGTTAATTACTACGCGCATTGAGTTCTTCCTCATTGTGTGTTAATATATATTCTTCAGTGTTTACATTCTAATAATAATAAATATTTATGCCACAATCAGATATAATTGCAGTATACGAAGGTTAAGTGGGTAATATAGCAGTTCAAGCCAATATCTTACTTCAATCTGTATCGTAGATTACAATTATCGTTAAAAGAAATTGAATATTCGCATCCAAAATTGATTTTATCTAGGTAGGATGGATAAAGATGCGCACGAGACAAGATTTGAGGCCGTCTCGTCTCGACAATATGCTGTAAAACTGATGTCTCGACTCGAAAAATGTATATTTTCCTATTGGAAGAGCTATGTCTCGACTCGAATTTTGTCAGGAAAATTCTGTCTCGACTCGACTCTGCGCATCCCTAAGGATGGACAGTTTGAAGAGCCCAGTATTCCAAAGCTGGCGGGGTAACCAATTACACCATTATGCAACATCTATTTCAGATCAACCATTATTATACACTTCATTTTCACAAGCTTCTTCTTATAATAACTATATCGATTTCCTACTTAAGTTCAATTATAGATAATTGTTTCTTATGTAGCAGCTAATATTCATGCTATACAGTATAAAACAAGTACACATTCAATGTAAATAAATGCACAGATTACTGGCATTGCGTTTTGATCCGATTTTAAGCAGTACATATTTTCTAAATAATTGTTCAAATTGCTTTATAAAAATCCCAATTATGAGGTACCCTAAGTTTTTGTAATGCAAAAAAATACAAGCATATATATAGGTGTATTTTAGGGGACTTCCGGGCTTGATCCCACCCCTCCGAAATTTTACGTTTATTCAAATAAAATATTGTAAAGTGAATGAAATATCTTGTAGAATGTTCACATTTCCAAGAATGAAGTTAGCAAAGTCCCCCGAAATATATATATGAATAATTTTCATGTTGGACGTGTGGTTTTAGGTATTCAACTGTGTTCACATTTCTCATTTTAGCGTTTTCGTATATGAATTATGGACATGGCGGGCTAGTAAATGTGACAGGGATTTGAAAAGTGACAGTTCGTCGGATAATGTGTATCCAATCCCTTCACAGTATAAAAAAGTTCTCATATATTTAAAAAAAGGAAGAAAAACTTTAACTTACCGCACGGAAGTTCGAACCGTCGCCTTTCGTTTCAGAAATATCAGTAACAGTACTAAACCTGCTTGACCACAGACGCTACTTACAAGAGATTGTGTTATAATATTGATAATAGAATCGCTCCAAGCACAGGTTCCTACTTGGAGGTTTAAATATCCATTTTCTGTTGTTTTCAGCAATTTCTATTTAAGATAATGGTTGATTTTGCATATTGGAACTGTGCATGAGGTGTGCAATTAATATTAATCTCAGAAATAAGTAGTTTGATTTTGTTTTTACATTTTCACATCGCTCGGATGATAATACGGTTAGCAGCTAGTGTCTATATAAAGAATAGCGGGAACATGCAATTCCCTATGCATAGATCTGCGGGAATTGTGGCGGATCTAGGCTAACTTTTTCGGACTTAGTTTCTGAACGAGTTTCCAGCTTTTTGTGAACAGGTGTGTACCTTGTGAATTTGATTTCAAGAGTGAAAATGAATGATTGGTCCCTCTATGGACGGAATGGGTAGCGTAGTAGCTAGTATAATTTGCCCAGTCACACTTTTCTACTCTTTGAATTTCGTTTATATATTCTTACTGTAAATAAAAGTAACAAATATGGTATGCACATGACATTGCTGAGATCTGCACTTAACATTTTGGTACTGTGAAGCAAATCAAAGTACTCAACTTGTCAACTGGAATTCTATACCAAATATGTTAATTTTTCTGTCTTCCTATTTAAGTAACAAACCTATAATTTAATATTTTGAGATCGCTATTACTTAATATAAAATGAGAAAGACTGTCAGAAGCACAGTTTAGTTCTAATCAACAATAAACTGCAACTCAACTAAAATCATTAATTATACCTGCAGAACATACAAAAGAAAGTTGAAATGTTTGACGACTAGAGAATCCAAATTACACGGAGTAGTATTGAGATTAGAAACACATTAGAACACACAATCCATGTCTAAACAACTCTGAAAATTGGGCAGAAGGCCAAAACTGGATATGAAGAATACAAATGCTAGCTAAAAACATAAATTTAACATAAAACCAATCCAAACTTCTTCTTACTTTAGGCATTCCTTCTCTTTCTGTGAATTATATATCGTCGTCGTTCTGGCAGAAGTCACCACCAACTCCTTGAATATTCTCAACTTAAGTTACTTCTGCTAGAACAATGACAATTTATATATATATATATATATATATATATATATATATATATATATATATATTAGGGTGGTCCTTAATTTTAGATTTCCGAATTTCTTTGCTCCCAACCCCTAAATTGGTTCCATGTCGGATCAAATTAATCTGTGAGAAAAATGGGCTCAATCGAAAAATATTTAACCGACCCCCAAGCGAATCTGAATGCATTTACAATGTATAGTGTATGGCAAAAGTTTGTAATAAACTCTTGTAACTTAAAAATGGCTGAGGGAAAGGAATCATATCTTGGATAGAGGTTGTAGAAGTAGATCCATACCTGATACTGAGTAGTGACCGAGATGAGGCATATCTTTATGTCTACCATCTTGGATTCGGGCACAAAATTTTAAATAGAAATGACCTCGTATGATATGTCATTTTGAGGTAGCTTTTGACGACAAACAGACGTCTGCCTTTATTTTCCACTTATCTCTAAACATGTAATGATTATCAACTATGGAAAATAAAAGTTCCGAAGTAATAAAACTTAATATTCTGTGAGTTTATATCTCTGTACGGGCTGCAGATTTATAAGATTGTTGAATAGTTTCCCTTATTTGAATTAAACCATAAAGTAAAGAAAGAAATGCACATTCGTTTCTCTGTAGTGCAAGAAAAAGTAGATATGATTCTTTTCTAATCAATAATTTACACAATATGTTCCAATTTATCACTGAAAAAAATATTCAGAATGGTTATTTATCTCTTAGAAAGAGGACTAGTAAAATGCATATCTGGCAACACTGAAACGATAACAGCAATGCTCAGCTCAGTCAGTTTGTTTGAAGGCTTCGAGAAAGTACGATTGTTTTCCTATGCGATTGTTTGTTTTAGTTTCTTCGCACACAGTGCTGTTGAATTTGTACTTTTTTTATGAAGTGTAAACAATTTATGCAATGCAATGGCATTATCCCCGAAGTCAGTTTCGCGCTGTTTACGCAAAGAATACGAATGCGCCATCATTTCCATTTAAAATTTTGGGTCCAAATACAAAATTGCTTACTTCAAAATGGCCGCCATCATGCTATTTCTTAGGGTTAGATGTGGATTACTTCCAATCCCTGTATCCAAGATTTGGTCCCTTTCCCTTCAGCCGCTTTAAAGTAAGAAGGGTTTATTCCAGATTTTTCCTATATATTAACATATTGGATATGCATTCAAACTTTAAGTCCCTTGGGGGTCGGTTAAATATTCTTCGATTGAGCTCATTTTTTTCATGGATAAATTGGATCTGACATGGAATCAATCTAGGGGTTGGGAGCAAAGAAATTCGGAAAAAGAAATTTCGCCATGTAATTAAGGACCACCCTAATACGAGGGCTATCCAGAAAGTAGATTACGTTTTCGTCTGTGTCCGCTAGGGGCGGGGCTAGCGCGGCCATCTTGGGGTCAGAGCGTTGCGCAGCTCAGTCGGCATCTAGCCGTGCTAGTGAGAGGTTCGTGCTGTGCTCCGTTAAGATACTGTGACGGTTTGAAATGTCTGCGTTAATCGAAAATCCCGCGAGCTGCGAGGTGCGTGCAGTAATAAGGTTTCTGACAGCAAAAAACTGTAAACCGATAGAAATCTATCGGCAGCTGTGTGAAGTGTATGGGGACAACATTATCACTGAAGGTGGAGTGCGACAGTGGGTCATAAGATTTAAAAATGGCCGAACCAATGTTCACGACGAAGATCGAAGTGGGAGACCCAGCAAAGTGACTGCCGAACTTGTCGAAAAAGTCGATGTTAAAGTCCGTGAAAATCGAAAGTTCACAATAACGGAACTTTCTTTGAGTTTTCCACAAATTTCGCGAAGTTTGTTGCACGAAATCATCAGCGAAAAGCTTGGTTACCACAAGTTTTGTGCAAGATGGATTCCAAAAATCTTGACAGAGGACCACAAAAATCAGCGAATGGCTGCAGCGTTGCACTTTTTGGACGCCTACAATAAGGATGGTGACTCTTTACTCGATCGCATCGTTACTGGTGACGAAACATGGGTGAAACACGTGAACTGTGAAACGAAATTGCAATCAATGCAGTGGGGGCACACAGGTTCTCCCCAAAAACCCAAGAAATGCATGCAAACAATGTCGGCAAGGAAGATGATGGCGACTGTTTTTTGGGACAGAAAAGGTGTGATTTTGGTGGACTTCCTGGAAAGAGGCACTACAATAAACGCTCAAAGGTATTGCCAAACTCTGCAAAACCTCAGAAGAGCAATTCAAAACAAGCGCAGAGGAATGTTGAGCTCTAAGATCTTGTTGATTCACGACAACGCCCGGCCCCACACGGCAAATGTCACGCGTGAAGTTCTTGAATCTTTTCAGTGGGAGTTGTTTCCTCATCCGCCGTACAGTCCCGACCTGGCACCGAGCGACTTCCACCTATTCCCAGCAATGAAGAAGTGGCTGGCTATGCAGCGTTTTGATGACGACGAACAGCTGCAAGAAGAGGTAACGAAGTGGTTGAAGTCGCAGGCGGCCGAATTTTTCGACGAAGGAATTTCCAAGCTCGTACATCGCTACGATAAATGCCTTAATTTGAATGGTGACTATGTCGAAAAGTAGTATTTGTGTGTGGCTTTCATCTGTATATAATAAAATTTGTTTCCTATACTTTGTTGATTTTTTATTCCAAAACGTAATCTACTTTCTGGATAGCCCTCGTATATATATATATATATATCAGGTTGCTGGGGAAGTAGTTCACTCCACATTGTGGACTTAATTCACCCCTCATTCTTGATTAGTTTTAATTCTATGCACTGAGAATATTCCACCACTTGATTCTTCACTAATTTTCACTCCAAAAAGACTAGAGGGGATAACTGAAAAACCTCAACGAAAATACACGGTCATATTGCTTCGAAAATTAATATATTATTTTACAGAAGTTATAGTGAGAGGTGTTTTAAATTGTGGGAGCGGAATTCACGCTTTTATCCTGCTAAGATTTTATCCTGAAGCTGTAGGGATCAGTAGAATGCCCGAATGCCCTTAAGAAATTATACATTATATTTAGTTAAAATCGAATAATTCTCACGCACTTTATACTGTAAAATTGACTCGTATGTTCAAACTTGTAGTATGGGGTGAATTTCAAGATCTCCCTATTCTTCATGGATTTCAGCCACAAAAAGGGCTTACTTCGGAAGGTACAAACTGAGTTCTCGTACAACTTGCCAGAGTAAGAGTAGAGAAGTCGTGCGGATATATATATATATATACAGCGTTTTATTTCTAGAAATAAAGATGCTGGTACGCTGGACCTCAGATTCATAATGGTTAAAATGTTGCATACCTTTCAGTTATTATTATTAACAATAATATAAAAAATAATGCCCAGTAGCATATCACTGCAGTCTTGTAACTAAAAACTCTTACTTACATATATATATAAAGATGCTTTAAAAAAATGTATAATTTTCACATCTTAATTTTATAATACAGTAAACGCATTATGGAATATTCATCGACAATTGGTTTAATTTAGTGGGGTCTGCTCCTCCGGCTAATGAGAAAAGAAATCTTCAATCAGCCTGGGACGAACCCATAGTAAAACATCATATTTCCTCATAAATACAATCAACTCATAAGATCGAAGACAAGGCCAGATTCCTCGCTGTTTCGTCCCAGGAAAACGGTGCATGGCTTCAAGCTCTACCGTCATCTTGTGTTGGTTTACATCTCAGCAATGAAAGTTTTCGTATAGCTACGGCTCTGCAATTAGGAGCAGATATTTGCGAACCACACCGTCGTCGTGCTCGTAATGCTCTCGTCGAATAGAGAGGCTTACATGGCTTATCATGCAAGAGCAGCGCAGGCAGACAATCACGGCACTCAAGTGTGAACGATATCATTCTGAGAGCTCTCACATCTGCAGGTGTCTCATTAGTACGAGAACCAAACGGATGCAGTCGTTCAGACGGAGAAAGACCAGATGGAATCACTTTAGGCCCTGGAAAAAAAGGGGAAGCTCTAGTTTGGGACTTCACCTGCACAGATACTTATGCTCACTCCAATCTTCCACATTCATCATCACACGCAGGTCTCGCAGCTGCTCGTAAGGAGACCGACAAGAGGAATAAATATATTAATCTCGTTGATAAATATTGATTTGTTCCAATTGCCATCGAGACAAGAGATACTTGGGGTCAAGAAGGAGCTAATTTTATCAAGGAAATCGGCCATCGTATTTCACTTATATCGGGAGATAAACGATCTAAATCTTTCCTTATTCAACGGATCAGTATCGCCGTTCAATGTGGAAACGTATCAGCCATTTTGGGTACGTTACCCACCGGTAAAAAATTAGAGGAGATCTTTCTCATATAAGGAAGAAAATAACGACTTGGTTTCTGAGTACCAACGACGCAAAGATATTTTAAACAATATGCACTTAAGAATTTAGCTTATCGTAACTATCATTGTCATTGAAAGATACTTTTCATTTTTACGTTTACTATCCCAATTTGATTCTAATGTATATCTTTCTTTTACCATCATTTCTTGCTCTTTTAGCATTTCTTGTTATTTTACCACAATTTTGTCTTCTCTTAATAATATTTGTTTTTCTATTAATTCTGTTAAGAGCTTAAGATCATTACGAATTAGTTTAAGTTGATCATATATTAAATCATAATATATTTTATAGAAAACCTTAATTCATGTTTTATACAAAAATAAAATAACATTTATACGTAGAAGTCACAAGAATTACATCTGAATATGTTCTGTGCTAGAGATATCTTTTAAACCTGTATTTGATAGTGTATGTGATCATTTAAGTTATGATTATGATGATCTGTAATATTAGCATTGTAATATTACAATTAATTATAATGTCAGTGATATATGGTTTACTGGGCAAAACACTCAAAACAATAAAGATTCATCATAAACGCATTGATAATCAATATTTCTTAGTGATTTGTTTCTTGCTTTTTCTCTTTCTGTAAATGGGCGAAAGTAAGTTGCTATTGTTTGTTTTCAAAAGGCATCAAGAGTTCCACAAATACTGAATTTCAATAACAACATACATACCGTACATTGTTCACATAATGTTCTTCAGAATACTAATCATGCTACCAAAATGTTCGACAACCTCTACATAATTAATAGATAAATTATGCGAAAAAAATCTAGGGGATGTTTTCATTTAATCCTCTTCCCCATAATGAATAAAAATAATTAATTGGATACATTAAAATAGGAACTGAGCAAAGACTCCTCAACGAAGAAAGTACAGAGGTGGATTTCCAACAGAATTTTTCTATTAGCTTTCAGTTTAGTCGAACTTCAGCGATAGACAAATTTGTTGGGATTATTTCGTTGTGGAAGATCAGGGTTTTTAAAAGAAGAATCTGGTCGGTTCAGAGCCTTTATGATTTATATTACTGTGCGAAAAAGGAATGAAAAAAGGGAGGCGCGAGGAAGTGCCAGAGAGCGAGAGACAAAAAGGACCAAATATTTCTAGTCCCTGAATACAATTAACTGACTTCAAGAAGGAACAAAGATTCGCAACTCTTTCTCTAGCAGAAGAAAAAAAAAAAAAAAAAGGAAAACAATAAAAACGCTGCGTTCAATAAAACTATATATTTACTATTTGGTGTTTTCGAAGTTTCTCGTCAACACCTTTCTAAGACAGAAGAGGAAATATTCCGTTCTCATTAAAAAGGTGCCGGTACGTCGTAAAGTTGCGTACCGCCAGAAATATTATATATATATATATCGATCGAGTGAAATGATAGAAGCTCGCTTCTATTAATCTTTTGCTTCATGATGTATTTTTGAACACTGGAAATTAAACGATGATCAAATATATACTGGCTACTCTATTAAACTTCTTTCCAAAATATAATTTCTCTCCCATAAGAACATATATAAAACATAGTCCCTCCAGTATAATCAATACATATATATAATTACGAAACGAATACAAACCGTACCACTTAAATCCTCCAAAATTGAATACGACATTAAACTTTATATCAATAAAAAAGAACCCACAGAATACTAACCTAAAGCATGTTTTAATGATCATAGCAACTTCCGCCCAAATTTGATATATCCATGTTATACCTCCTAACATCTTTCCTTTGTTGTCTCTTGAAAGAAAAATTATTTCCCTGAAATAATACTTAGTTAACTCTTAATTAATCTAATTAGCTTTCTCGGTATTCCAAGTTCTGTAAGAACGTTGTATAATGTTTCTCTCCTAACCGAGTCGTACGCCTTTCTAAAATCAATAAATAGTTGCTGTACCGCGATATTGTATTCCCATTTTTTTTTTCGAGTATTTGGCGAATGGTAAATATCTGGTCGATAGTCGATCGATTTCGTCTGAATCCGCACTGATAATCTCCAATAATTTCATCTGCGTATGGGGTCAGTCTTGCTAATAAAATATTTGAAAGGATTTTATAAGATGTTGACAGAAGAGAAATGCTTTAATAATTATTTGTCGCCTTTCTTGTGAATTGGAACAATGATTGATTCTTTCCACTCTTGTGGCAATTCTTCCTTGTTCCAGATAAGGAGAATGAGTTTGTGTATCTTGTTCCACAATTTTTCACCTCCAGCTAAAATTAACTCAGCCGGAATTTCATCTACACCCGGAGATTTGTGTTTCTTTAATTTCTTTATAGCGTTTCTACTTCTATTCGGTTGGGTTCTGGAATATACGGTTCTGCGGTGTGTATCTCCTTTTCTCCACGCACATTAGTTTTTGGTTGCGTGTTAAGCAAATCGTCAAAGAAATCTTTCCATCTATTTAAAATGCTATCCGTGTCAGTGAGAACTGTACCGTCAGATTTCTTTAATATATAAGCACGAGGTTGATAGCCTTTCTTAAATTCATTGATTCCCTTGTACATGTCCCGGATGTTTTTATTTTTACTATTATCTTCAAGTTTCTTAATTTTAGCTTTCAAAAAATCGCGTTTCTTTGTTCTAAAAGTTTTGGAAGTTTCCCGCCTAATATCTGCGAAATTTTGTGTAGTCATTTCATTCGGATTTTGTAGCCAGCGTAATTTTGCCTGTTTTCACTTCTCTGCTAGTTTTATGCATTCCTGGTCGAACCATGGTTTGTTCCTACGTATTTCCGCGTGTCCCAATTTTTCTTTTGCTGAAATTTTAATGCTATCTCTAGTTTCAATCCTGGTATCCTCAACACTAATGCACTCCGAATCTTCTAAAGCCGAGAATCTATTCGAAACTTCAATCTGGTATTTCTCTCTTACCTGGTTCTCTTCTAATTTCTTTAAATTGAATCTCTCCGTTTTCGGACAATGAATATTACCTCTATTCAACGATAACCTCTCTCGTATTCTCGCTGCTACCAGGTAGTGTCACAATCAGCCCCTCTAAACGATCGGACATCAATTATGCTAGATTGCCTTCTATCTACTAAAACGTGATCAATTTGATTATGTGTTTTTCCGTCTGGTGATGTCCAAGTGTATTCATGAACGTCGCGATGTGGGAATTTTGTACTCTTCATGATTAGGTTTTTTGATGTTGCAAAGTTCACGAGTATAACACCGTTGTCATTACTTTCCTTATGCAGACTTTCGTTCCCTATAATCGGTTTGAAAATATCCTCTCGTCCTACATTCGCATTGAAATCCCCTAATAGAATTTTCATATGGTATCGCGGGAGTTGGTCAAATATCCGTTCCACTTCTTCGTAAAAACTGTCTTTTATATCGTCATCCTTATCTTCAGTTGGGGTATGTACATTTAAAACAATAATATCACACCACCGTCCCTTAAGAGTAATAAAAGAAAGTCTGTCAGTAACCAATTCAACCCGTTTAATTGCTGGTAATATACGTTTATGAACGAAAAACCCTGTTCCTAACTGGTGATTTTTATTTCCTTCCCCGTAAAAGAACGTAAAATTTCCGGAATTCATAGATCCATTTCCTTCCCACCTAACTTCCTGAACTCCTACTACGTCCATCCTGTATTTCTCTAACTCACTCGTTACGGAGTTTAACGCGCCTGCCCTATAAAGACTCCTAATATTCCATGTTCCAAATCTCATGTCCATTTTCTTTTGCTGAGGTCGTGCCAAGTTATCAGTCCTTGTCCGAGGCTTTTGTGAATATTTCTGAACAAGTGCTTTTTTTTTTTTTTTTTTTTTTTTTTTTTTTTTTTTTTTTTTTTTTACAGAAGGAGGTTGTTAGCCCTACCCAAACCCCCAAGCTGGAGGACCACTCCTAGTCGGCTGTCCGCGACTGCTTATTCAGTATATTCGCAGCTAACCTCTATATCTAGAGGCCTTCTCCTCGATCCGCAACCTGAGGACGCGCCATGCCGTGGTGACAGGAACCCACGTTACACGGATATATATATATATATATATATATATATATATATACCATAACGTGGGTTCCTGTCATCACGGCATGGCGCATCCTCAGGTTGTGGATCAAGAAGATATCTTCTAGATATAAAGGTCAGCTACGAATATATTGAATAAGTAGTCGCGGATAGACGACAAGGAATGATCTTCCGGTTTGGGGGTTTGGCATGAGGCTAACAACCCCATCCTGTAAAAAGGACACTCGTTCAGAAACCTCGGACCAACACTGATAACTTGGCATGACCTCAGCAAAGTAAAATGGACATGAAATTTGAAATACGGAATATAAGAAGTCTTAACAGAACAGGTAGATTAAAACTCGTGACAAGTGAGTTAGGAAAATATAGGATGGACTTGATAGGAGTTCAGGAAATTATGGGGGGTGGGGAGAAAAGCAGATTTGCAGATTGGAAATTTTACTTCCTTTTTCTTTAATGGGAAAGGGAATAAAAATTATCAACTAGAAACAGGGTTTTTCGTTCACAAACGAACAGTATCAGTAATTAAATCTGTTGAATTTGTTAATGACAGACTCTCTTGTTATTACTCTTCAGGGTCGGTCGTGCAATATTGTTCTAAATGTACATGATTCAACAGAACATAAGAATGGCGATAGAAAGGACAGTTTTTACGAAGAAGCAGAACGTGTATTTGTTATAGCAATGCAACGCGTTTTCAGAAGAGGGTATGGAAAAGAACGGCTATGTAAAGGGTGCAGAAAACTTGGTGAGTTTGTGATTATTTTCATATCTCTAATGTTTGTGCGTGTAATATTTTTAAAAATACAGCTTTTTGAGAACGAATGAATCATTTATAGTAGTCCTGTACTTCGATCTCACCAGATGGAAAAACAGAATCAAATTGATTACGTTTTAGTAGATAGAAGAAGACAGTTTAGCGTAATTGATGTTCGGTCGTTTAAAGGAGCTGATTGTGACTTGATCACTACCGGGTAGCGGCGATTGTAAGAGAAATTATTGTAGGGGAAAAGAAATCTTCAGCATCTGAAAACCGAGAGGTTTAATTTTTTAAAAAAATTAAAGGAGAATGGCACACTCGTCACGGATACGGATGATATTTTCAATATATGGAAAGATCTGTTTGACAATTTACTTAACATATTCAAAAATTAATGTACGTGGAGAAAGTGAAATGCACAGAGCAGATCCTTATACTTCAGAGTTTAACGGAACAGAAATAAAAATTGCTATAAATAATTAAGGAAACATGAATTTCTGGGTGTAAGCGAAATTTCTGCTGAGTTAATTTTAGCTGGAGGAGAAAGGCTGTGGAATGAGATATACAAACACATTCTCCTCACCTGGTACAAGGAGGACTGGAAATTTCCTTTTTGATCAGAAGTTTAATTTAATGATTCCATTGTGTAGAACTAGTATTTAATATAGTACATACCAAAAATCTCAAAAAAATATACTTCTTAGTTACGGAGATACAAAGCCTCGAACAATGCAAAAATGCTCTGCTTACGTCTCAGCACCAGAAACAAGCTATTTCGGCGTGACGTCACGTAACTGATCCCCTCTCTGAGTTGTATTAAAAGTTTCACGGAATGTTTTTTTACTGCAGTTTCTTACTATAAATCACAAATAAATGTAGTGGAATAGTGAAAGGAAAATGGCAAAATAAGTAAAATACTTATTGTATATAAAAATAACGTGTTAATAAGAACTATTTTCCTAGTTTAAAATACACTAAGTCATCTGAAATATTCTATCATTACAAATATTTTAGATATATATCAGCAGGGTTATTTTATTATTATGCTCGGCCAGGAGTCGAACTACTGCATCAATTCAAATTTAAAATAAATCACGTGCAGACTGAAAATATGCAGGCCACTATATTCTAGTTACAAATGTAGCCTTTCTTTATTTTTAAAACTTGGCTCCCAGTGCTTTGAAAGATCATGTTCTATAGTTGCCTATATATTACTCCCACTCTACATATTGAAAATTTGTCGGCATCATATTATAAATGTAGCGAATCTCCATTTATAATACTATGGCTACAAATATAGCTGCATCAAAATGCTCTTAGCGCCTTTACAGAAATTCGTATCCTACTACATCATTTACATTGTTCTTACTATTTACTGTACATATTAGCAATTGGTCACTACATATCATTGCAACAACTATTCTTAATTCTATAAGAACTCGTATTTATAGCATCTTTACCGTTCTACTGTATTTCTACAAGGAAAATGCTTTCGTGGTCATCGCGGTGGATTAGACCTAAAGAAAGCTATAACAAACAGAGGTAGGCAGATGGTCAAGCTGCCAAAAGAGCATACTTGAACAAGAGCAGTTCTCAGAATTTTTTCTTTTAACTGAGGCGCCAATTTTCAAAACTAGGCATCATAATAATACAAGTACAATTTATGCATAAAGCCTACATATTCTGGATTTAAGTTATCTAGGCGCCAGACTCGCACTTCCAGTCGCCATTGCTACATGGTGCCCAGGGTTTTTTGAACCTGAACAAAAGGAATATTAGCAGAAATTTATTGTGTGTTCCATGTGTTATTACTTTAAAACTTCCAACTTTTTCTTTACAACAATCTCACACGAAATAGTGTTCTGAGCATACAAACATATTTATAATTTTTCTCTCGTCAGCTCTGAGTGTGAATAATATTTGGTATATGGTGGTACACTTGCAAACGATTAGACAGTAAAAGTATTACGTTTTCTGAGATCCATATGGGAAAAAAATATAACAATGAATGTTTGAAGAGTTTAGCCCTTTGTTTACGTTTCGTTTGCATTAGTGTAGATTGGTTTCCTTCATGTCACTCACTAGAATTCAGCATATTGTGTATATAACTATTCGTCATGACATACCACAAACGTTCGTATTCATTCAGTAATCAGGGGACACGGTGGTTCAGTAGCAGAACTCATCTTTGATGTGAGAGGTCCCTGGTTCGATCACAGGCCATGTGAGTTTGTTGCGAACAAAATCGTGTCTGTCGATTTTCTCACGATTTTGGTGTTTTCTCCATTTTACCAATTTATAATCATTTACTCTTAGCTACATAACATAATACTGGGGCGTAAAACTAAAAATTCCACTTCATCTCATTCAGTAATCAGCCAATTAGAACTAATCTGTTATTACTGTGCTATCATGCCTGTTTATTTGTTGATTTAATTCATGTGTTTAAAACACTTCAGTCGATCTGTAAATTTTCCTAAGGACGCCTACTCACCACACTGTACCAATTATATACATTTTATGGACTAATATAAACAGTTTACGAGCATGTTCCATTGGCTTAAAGAAAAGAACGGTGAAATAATATTGTTAATGTGTAAAATAGGTCAATAATAGTACTGGAGAATTTCCAGGAAGCTCATGGACATGATTATCATCCTAACTTTGAGCGTCCTAGCATTGAAGCGTAAAGAACTTGGATTATTTTTACTTGGGAAAATGTTTTCTCCTGAACAAATTTCCTTGGGCTTCTCCTCTAAACGTATTTCTTATCGAATCTACGATGAACCAGCATTCCAGAAATTAATACTCTACTATAAAATCACAGTGGTTTTACATCGTTTATTTTTTTTTTCTTAAGTATGAATACGATTCTCTTTGTAAGGTCGACTAGTGACCCAAATATGCGGGCATTATTTAGTGTATTATCTCAGGATGCAAACAATGCCCATTTACGTAAACGTACTAAATAAAATTACTAAATAAAGGTACCAAATAAAATAAAGTAAAATTATACAATAGTTTTTGTTTACTCATACATCTAATTTACATTACAGCTTTTAAAAGAATTGCAAAACTTGATGAGTATGAATGTTCATAGGCACTGATTGTAGTATACTGCTAAGGAAAGTAACACTAGTTACATATTTAAGTGGTTTAGTATATTAAATGCATTTACTTTATTACTGAGTATTGCTTCAATTTGCTTCAATGTATATGTCAGATACTTTAATGTATAATTTTGCAAACTAGTACGCTATAACCTTATCCTTAGACATTCGCGATATTTAAATAATTGATTATTGAGTAAGTGTCTATTCCCGTGTGATTTAATGTTTGACAAAAGTTTTTTTTTTTTTTTTTTCATATCTTAACCTTTAAACCAATTTTTTTTACCCTTTCTTCATGTTTTTAAATCCTTTTTGGTCTTTAACAGGCCGAAGAAGGAAGTAGCATCTTCCGAAAGCGCTACCTGTTGAATGTAGAAGAAAATTCTGCAACATATTTTTTGCGGTGAGTAATAGCCCTTTTGATTTTTCTCACTGAATATTATCACTGCTCGCAATATGGTGATAAATAGACAAATAGTTTTACTTTTCAAGTTCTGTTACTATTTTGTTCGTTTTGTAGCAACGTCGCAGATAATTAAAAAACATCCATCGTATTTTTCTGTAAGTCGCTTTCCTACTGAGCGGCGCAGACATTTCCCCTGAACCGACAAATGACGTACAAACCAGGGGCGTCATTTAGGAGAGCAGGGAGGGACATGCCCTTCCCTTAGAGATGTATATAGATTTTATTAACAGAATAGTAGTAAATCAATGGAAAACGCGAAATTTTACTTATATCAAGGGGTCTTGCCCCCCCCCCCAAAAAAAAATCTGAAATGATGCTCTTGGTACAAACATAGTGATCACTGTTTTAAGCGCAGAAGTAACACAGCGAAATTCAATCGCAAATTACGATTACTTAAAATCAACGCATGAGCAAAAGGAACTGTTTTCCGTAATCAATTAGCTCTCATATATATTATAGTACAATAAAAAAAGGAAAAAACTGGTAGAAATGTCCACTGCCACAAGAATGGAAAGAATCAATCATTGTTCCAATTCACAAGAAAGGTGACAAAACTGATTGTAATAATTATCGAGGCACTCTCTTTTGTCAACATTCTATAGAATTCTCTCAAACATACTGTTAGCAAGATTGACCCGATGTGCAGATGAAATTATTGGAAATTATTAATGCGGATTTAGGTGAAATCAATCAACTATCGACCATATATTTACCATTCGTTAAATACTCGAAAAGAAATAGGAATACAATACTGCGGTACTTCAGAAAGACCTACAACTCTGTTAGAAGGGAAACACAGTATAACATTCTTACAGAATTTGGAATACCGAGAAAGCTAGTTTGACTAATTATGATTTTAAATGAATCTGAAAGTAAAGTCCGAGTAGGAGAATACTTGAGTACGAACTTTCACGTTAAGAATAGCCTGAAACAAGGAAATGCATTATTTCCATTATTATTCAATTCTGTTCTATAATGTGCTATAAAGAAAATCAAAGGTACCAGCCAGGCCCCAGAGCTGAATGGCACTTATCACGTTATGGGTTAAGGTGATGATGTAAACCTGATAGAGGATGATATGTTGACAATAGAAAGAAATGTAAATGTTTTATTAAACACCTGTAGAGCCATGGGTTTAGAAGTAAATGAAAAAAACCTAAATATATAGAAATTCGCCGAGACCATAATACCGCAAACTATGAATACGTTAAAGTAGCAAATAATTTACTTTCGACAAAGTAAATTCTTTCAAACATCTAGGATAAACATTAACAGACTGAAACAATATCCACGAAGAAGCTAAATTACGACTGAAAGCAAGGAATTCGTGCCATTATTCGGTCCAAAATATTTCGTCTTCTCAAAGAATTTGAAGTTTAAAGTGTATATATAGTACGATAATTATGCCTGTTGTACTGTACGGCTGTGAAACATAGTCGCTTACTTCAAAGGAAGAATGCACAGTGAAATTATTTGAAAATAAAATCCTAAGGCGAATATTCGGACCCAAGATGAACAGGAATGGCGAATGTGGAAACTTCATAACGAGAAACTGCATAATTTGCATGGAGGCTCAGATGGGCAGATCATGTAGCCAGAATGAAAGAAGGTAGAAACGCCCTCAAATTTTAACTGGAAACCTAATCCGGAAAATGACAATTAGGATAACCTAGGCGCAAATAGACCTAGCAGAAACAGGAATACAAAGTAGAAACTGGATGGCGTTCGCAAAGGACAGAAGTGAATCAAGAGTTTTTGTGAATGAGGCACTAAGCCCCTCCGAGTTCCGTAGGATATTTATATAAAGGTAACCAAGAAAGTTCTGTCGCTTTTTCTGGAGGTCTGTGTTCAATTGGCCCTCACACCGTGAGTTGAGTGTGAATGGAGAAAAGGCGAAGGTCAGTTGTTGGTGTGGGTATATCCAACATATTACCTCGTTGTGGCAGTTCAGTTACAGTACGTCAATTTGCGTAAGGACAGAGTACACATGGGACGCCCACAGAGCGTCATAAAGGCGTGTATGTTGTACGACTTCAAACTGGGATAAAACGCCATTGCAGCGGGGCGGAAGATATGCCAGGCCTTTGATTAGGGTGTCGTGATTACGCGGACAGTACAGCGGTGGTTTAACAAGTTTAAGGACGGTGACGATACACTCGAAAACGCACCACGTGCCGGAAAAAAACGAAGATCTTCAGGCAGCAACTGATGCGAACAATAGCCAGACATGTGAGGAACAGGGACTACAATTCAGTGTGAGTAGAGAAACCATTTGGCAGCACCTCCATCAACTTGGGAAGCACTACAAGTTGAGTCGATGGGTACCACATGATTTGACTCCAGGCCAGAAGGCAACGCAAGCAGACACCTGTGTTTCTTTTCTGTCTCGTCTGAGGAAGGAGCCATTTCTGGACAGGGTGTTGACATGTGATGAGGAAGGAGCCATTTCTGGACAGGGTGTTGACATGTGATGAGGAAGGAGCCATTTCTGGACAGGGTGTTGACATGTGATGAGAAGTGGGTCCTGAACGAAAGCTCCACGGCGCCGTCATCATTGGTTAGCATCCCATGAACCGGTTCCAAAACAGCCGAAACCAGCACTGTACCAGAAGAAGATCCTCATGTGTGTTTGGCGGACAGATCGCGGCATCATGCATCGGGAACTGCTACCAGCTAGTCAGAGCATTAATATAACTGTGTACTATTAGCAGTTTAGCCGTGTTCAAAAAGAACTCAAAACTCTGGAGCTAGCACTCCTGAAACGCAAAGAGGTCCTTCTGTTACAGGACAACGCTAAACCGTAGATGGCTAGGATGACAGGGGACATCATTCTACGCCTTGGACGGAAAACACTATTGCATCCGCCATACTCCCCGGACATTGCACCGTCCGATTATCATCTGTTCCACTCTTTGGAAAATCACCTTAGAGGACGCCAGTTCAAACCCCTAGTACAGGTGCAAATTGCGCTTGATACCTTCTTCGCTTCATGGCCCACCAAGATCTAACGCGATGGAATCCGTGGGCTTCCAGAACGTTGGCAGAATGTCGTCGATGCTGATGGGGAATACTTTAGATCTTCCAGGTACGTCTTAGATGACATATCGATGTTCGAAGGTGGTGGGTGAAAATGCGACAGAACTTTCTTCTTATAGTGGACCATTTATCTTGAAACGTCCTTGTAACTTTTAAACTAACGGACAAAAAACGCTGGAAGTTTGTGCCACGCAGTATTGGCAAAAGGACATTGCTTGGCATGATCTGTGATATCATAAAGTTAACAGTTGCCAACCGAAGTTTATTTTCTTCAAATGGCACTACGTCAGGTTATCACATATCTCAAATTTACTTGTAAAATGATAATGTACAGTACAACATTTGCAATGCAGTGTTGCAAACTAAGGACACTACAATATCACAAACATCGAAAAAACACTCGAATTTTGGAGGGTTCTACAACAGTAATAACGCAAATGAGATGGATGGGGTAATGTACATGGGGATAGATGAAGGTGAACAATAAGGCGTGACTTATTGCTACCAGCAAGACGGCGCACCGTCTAATTTCCTCAAGAAAGTTCGAGATTTTTCTTGATATTCGCTTCCCACATCGGTGGATTGGCCGTGCAAGTCCAACTGCATGGCCACCTCGGTCTCCAAACTTAATACGTATGGATTTCTTCCTGTGGTGTTTTGTTAAAGATCGAGTGTGTGTTCCGCTCCTACCAGACAATCTTGCAGACCTGAGAAGTCGCATCTACGCTGCCGTTGTAGAAGTTACACCCGATCAGCTGGAATGAGTATGGGAAGAAATTGAGTTCCGGTGCGATGATTACCTCATCACTAACGGCAGTCACATCGAACCAAAATGAGACTTTGATGTTAAACTTAAAGGTTTTGCTACAAATTTTGACACCTCTCTCGTTCCTGTAAGTAATCTCAATAAATTTCTATATGATTTGAAAGTTGTAAAGTCCTTTAAGCAGTACCAATTAAATCCTCCAAAACTAAATACGATATTACACTTTATATCCATCAAAAAATTAGCACAGAATACAAACCCAAAGCACATTTTAATAATCACTTCAATATCTGCCTAATTTGACATCTCCATGTTATACCTCCGAACAGTATTAATGTCCACTTCAGTGGGTGTCACTTTGGATCTTAGGAAAATGTGATGTTTCTAACTATCAAATTATTTTACGTTTGAACTCTAGATAAACACAACGTTTAAAATTACATATACTTGTCTCAAGACGCAGACTCCACGATTGATTTTCTCGTTCCACCACGTGATTGAATCCACATCAGTGGTCAATTCCATAAAGTTCTTCTCTGTTCCCTGCTCCCTGAATACACTCTGCACTTTGAAAAGACATCACTTTCAAATATAGCAAGTTAAGCAATGTGTACGATCTAAAAATTGTTAAGATAAGAAGTCAGAGAATCAAACTTAAGATGCAAACAAACCATCAAAACTATCAACCTAATGATAATAAAGATAGCAATCATCTGATAACTGAAATAAAAAAAGAAAAATATAAAGAACGAACATATAATTCCGCATCAATTCGAAACTGTCCTTTGTATAAATATAGTCAGTCAAAAGAATGAAGACAGTACATTTTACGCTACATAGATATTTGAAACTGAGATAGCACTAATAAAAACATTTGTTTCTTTATTCTAAAAGCCATAGGAAAGCAGGCGGGCTTACCCTGAATATAAAGCTCTGACTCCCTCTTCCTTGCTTATTCGTAAAAAAGCGTGTATCATCCCTCTATACTTCAGTGTTGCATGTTTATTATCTATCTTTTGTCCTTGTATCTGTAAACGAGTTTTAGCAGTATCAATTGGGAAGGTTCCTATTGTGATGTACAGAAAAAGAAATGATATAGTTAGTAATAGTCTATATATTTCTATTCACAAGATCACACGAAATATTTAACAATTTACTCGCTTCTTGACTTTTTTAATATTATTATTTATTTTTTAAAATACAAACTAGTATCTACAGCTTTCATTTGTTTATAGCACAACCCATTGGTCTCCAGTCCTTCATCGAAATTCAAAATTACGTTAGAATGGATTTTATTCGATTTTGATGTTATCATAAACTCACTTAATTTTTATATTACCATAAACTGATCCTACGCCCAAAAACTACAATCAATTTATTTAATTTTTAAACAAAACTAACTCCACTTCTATTCAAATGAGATTTAATACGAATACATTGTTTAATTAAAATTTCTCTTAATTCCTTACAAGACACACACGATCTTAAACTGGCAGGCAGGTATCAGTACCATACACATTCAACAACGGTATCCTTAAATGAAACATCTTTTGTTATTAAGTTTCGACGATGTCAAATTCAAGTACAGTTTTCATTGCATTAAAATAAAGGAGAGTTTTTAGATGAAATTATCTATAACTGACATAAAGTGCTGAAGGATCTATTTTCTGACGAAAACCTTAAAGAGATTTTTCCTAATTCAAAAATGATTTTCCTAGCACACACATAAAACAGATGTAATAGCATGTAATCTCTGTTACTTCACGTTTTACAGACTAACTTAATACTTAAGTCAGAAACAAACACTGCCGGCCAAGACAGCAACGTTGGTCCTAATAATCTTACTTATGAATTAACATAGATATTTTCATGTTGATGTCAAGATGGGTTAAAAAAGAACATCACCATACGCTGTTTTTCTACGAATGGTAAAATATGATACATTATCACGGAATTATACAATTAGAGGGAGGGGAAGGATAAAGTTATCTTTTCATTAAGTTCAAAGGAGATAGGCTTGTGATGCAGAATATATACGAGATTAGTCCCAAAAATACCCGACCTAACAGAAAACGTAAAAAGAAAATGGGAAAAACTATCTTTATTGCTCAACATAGTCTCCTTTCAGCTCGAAACAGTTTTCCTAACGATGTTTAATAGCTTCCCTGTTTATAGTAACCGTCGAGCTCCTCAAAATAGCCATTAATCGCAAACTCCACCTCTTCATTGTTTGCAAATATTTTACCACCGAGCCATTTTTTGAAGTTTGGAAAGGAGAAAATAATCTCAGGGGGCTAAATCTGGCGAATAGGGTCCGTGAGGAAGCAATTCGAACTTCAACTTATTGATTTTGTCCATAGCGATAACGGATGTGTAAACTGGTGCATTGTCTTTATGAAACAACACTTTCTTTTTCGCCAAATGCAACCGTTTTTTTTTTCTTTCTTTCTTGATATCACCATTCAAACTTGCAATAACGTTTGCATAATTCTCGCCATTTTCTTTTTCTTTCTTCTTATTGAATATAACCAATGAAAATTATATCACGCGCATTCCAAAAAACTGACGCCACGACCTTGCCAGCAGACAGAACTGTTTACGCCTTCTTTCGAGCCGATTCTCCCTTTTCAGTCTATTGTTTTAACTGTTCCTTCGTATCGGTGATGGATTCATGTTCCATCCATGGTTATGAATCAACGCAAAAATCGACTTTGCTGTGAAACATTGCTAAACACTCGATTGAAATATCCTCACAACGATGCTTTTGTTCCATTGTGAGCAAACGCGGCACCCATTTCGTGCACAGCTTTCTCATGTCCAAATTTTCAGTCAATGTGCGATGTGCACTTTTTGAAATGCCTACTATATCTGCTAGCTCGCACACTTTTAGTTGACGGTCATCCTATGCCATTTTGTGGATTTTCTTCACCGTATTTGGCGTGGTCACCTAATCTGGTCGATCAATGCAATGTTGGTCTTTGCAGCTCGTACGGTCTCGTTTAATTTCTGCCACTCAATATTTTACTGTTGTAAACGAAGAAGCAGACTCCCCCAGGTAGAATCTAGTTCGGCTCATATGAAAGTATTATATCACATAAAGATGACCCATTTTGTCCACGTTTACAAATTCACTGACAGCGTTCACTATTGATGGCTGCCAAACAAATACTAAACAACGCAGCGACTTCAAACTTAAGCTTTACAAGGTTTGAACTTTCGACAATGGCAATATTTTTCAAACAGCAACCGTCATTTATATTGGTATTTTTCAGACTACCCACGTAAGTTAAATAATCCTAACTACTAATGCGTATCTCTTTGCAATATATCCACGAAAATCGAAACTTTACAGCCAAACCGAAACTTAGTCGTATTCTTCAGAACTTACCTATAAGTAAAAACGAAAATAAGCTTTTTCGAAACCATCAGAATAGAGTTCAAAAACATATGAGGAAATCTTCCAGTACAAACCTAACCTAAAGAATAAAGCTTTGGATGATTTGTGATACTAATTTATGCATTCAACTGTAAAAAGATCGAATCATCTCATTGTAATTATGTAAGATGATGACTGAAGTATTTTGATATATCCAGCCAATATTAAGGGCATTAAATGTTATATAAAAGAAGGAAAATTGGGAGATCGTTGATCATCCCAAGCACACACTGCACATGACAATATATATAATATTCCCTATCCGTTTGAGAAATGACACTGAATGTTTAAAGTAACGTTCCGCGAATACCCCTTATAGGTTAATGGTGACGAATATTAAACGCACGTGGATCACGAAGGAATTAGTGGAGGACATGATAACTGTCCATCACAAATTCGCACGGCTTGGAATTGGTTCAGAAACTAGAAGTGAACACACTACCATTAGTTCATTGTATCCCTTAATTACCCGCTCGATTCATAGTATTAGCATCTGTACAATCATATCTTCTTGACGATCATGCAATAGTTTCTTTCTACATATAATATATTCAAAACACATTAATTAAGGATGTAGAAAGTTATCAAAATAATCGCAATACCTTTTGAAAATGCAATTTACCTGTTTAATAGCGCGTTGAGTCACTTTTAGTCCATGCCTAACTTCTATTCATCGCAAAATTGCGTCATGTAACTCATGAATCGTTTCCGAAGCAATATTGAGACATTCTTTGAGTAATGCAACATTCAGTTGTGTCAGTGACTATGGGAAAACTCTCGCCGCTCTAAAACTGACAGTAGATGTTCAATAATATTTAAGACCTCCCAGTTAGTCTAGTGGCTATGCGTGTGCCCTTGGTGCACGTGATCTCGAATATCATTTCTCGTGGGAAAGCACTACAACATGAACTCATTACGGTAATTCGAATTCCACCTTAAAGACAAGCTACACATCATATAGCCTCCGTACTCAAAAGGGGCGTTAAACTTCAAGAAACAGGGCCAGAAGAACTGTTCATCTTTCCTCAAACCACACTTGAACAGGTCTAGTTGTGAGTGTTTGAGAATCTTGAGAATCATCATCTTGAAAGACAGGAAAACATATCGGATTCACACGATCATCTAATGTATCCACACAAATAATAGCAGTATTTCGTAATTTGAGAATAACAACACAAAGTGAATACCATAAAATTACGGTTATCACCAACAAGGAGCCACCGCAATGTTTAAAAGTAAGAAGTAGACAGTTCGGAGCATACACCTTCTTTGGTGTCCAATATAAGATCCTTAGAATTTAATGGCAACGCCTGAAAAAGCCAATTCATACTTTTCGAAAATTTCTTATCAACATACAAAATCATTTCAATAATGATTGGGCTTCTTCAGGGATCTATAATATTTCGTTGTTATGACAAAGAGGAGCATTTAAAGCAGGTTAGGGAGCACACCGGGCACGTTATGATATAAAAATTCCATCCTCACCCAAATTCCGGCCTCTCGAAACATCTGCAGGACACAGGATGTAACATAGAATGTATCACGGTTTTACACTAATGTGCCAATAATACAGAAAGAAAGGTTTCTGTGTCTCTTTTCATAAAAACCAAAGGACTCAGCTTAGATAAGGAAACTTTGATTACAGAAGGAACAGTATAATCAACATCTCGAGTCAAACGTAAAATTAATGGACAATATTTATTTATATTTTTCTTACAGACAGTTCCAGTTAACACAACCTCACCATTAAGAAAATTAGCTGTCTTATTAAACGGGATCTCAACAACTGCTTTCTGAGGATATTTAATAACTTAAGCATCCGGACACATTGGCTTTACTTGGAGTTGAATTGTCAACTGAAATTATTTCGGAACTTCATACCTGATACCAACAAAAGTGTAGAACTAGCTTCCAGAAGAAATTTTATTGACAAACAAATCAAAATAAGTATTCAACTACCTTAGTCCTAAAATCACAAAGTTCATGAAGTGTTACATCCAGGGTGGATTGATTTAAATCAGTCTGATTAGAATCACGATTTAAATCACTTGATTTGTTTAAATAAAAATCGTTGATTTAATTCAAATTCCGAAATAAATTAATTTAAAGTGAAAGTGAGTAAAATTCCGTTTCTGTTGTTATTTCGATTATGGAAGATAATCGTAACACAATCAGACTCAAATGAATGTACAGCACAGTATGAAATCGAGTGTCATGCAGAGGATGATTACGGAATATCCCGTTTTGAAGGAGTAACGGAGGAATCCTGCTTTCTTCTCTTAGTCACATAGGGTTTTTAAATCGTTAACTATTCCAATGGGAAAATCACCATTCTTTTGTGTGTGCGTCTGTTTGTTTGTTTGTTTTCAGACAATACGGGCGTATTTAGAGAAGTCCAATCCCCTCTTCGAAACTTACATTTTTTTTTTCTTTTGTTAGATTTTATAACTTTAAACGAAATTTATGTATTTTATACGTATTTCGTGCAGCAAGTTAGTTCCGATTTTTCAAAAATATGCCCCTGTCAAATATCAGTAACTTTTGTGGAAAACAAAGTGTTATGTTGATAAACGTTGCTGTACTTTTTCCTTAATGGTTAAGAAACATTGTTTGGGATTGAAATAGGTTAACGATTGGGTTAACTCAAAATTCAACCCCAATAATTTCACTCAAATAGCACAATTAACATTTAATACTAATTCCTAATGCATTTTCTTCAGTTCGCAACTTGTATTATACGAGGAGAAAGGTGTGATTTAAATTTAAAAAATAGATTTAAATAAAAAAATCAACAAAAATGATTTTTATTTAAAAAAATCATTATTTTTTCCCATCCTGGTTACACCTGGGAATTAGTGCTTACAACATTCAAAAATGAATTTAAGGACTCATATAGAACAATAAATTAAAAACACATTGTGGAATTCCGCATAAATTACTAATGTGAATTGTGTTTTACCAAAAGCAGTGATCTGACCATAAATATACATACAACTATTAAGGGTAATCAAAATTAAGTTACGAAGTACTCTGCACTAATTGTTCTATAAAAGAAAACAACTTTACAATAGAAACTGTGAAGGTAAGAAGCTGGTGACGCAGTTTAAAAAAAAAAAAAATGCGTAAGGTAAGGCACTTTTCTTGTGTTCCCATTGTACCCCAGGCAAATAACCCTTTGAGGTTTAACTAATTAAGAGCAAGCTGATTTTTACATATGTTTTAGAACTACTTGATATATACTTATTCTAAAAAGTCCCCACGAATCCGAATGTCGGAAAGTGTTCAAAATGGCGATCAAACATGGAGGCTTCCGTAGTTATTAAAAACGCAATTTCTCTTATACCATTGGTCATAGTACCACAAAATAAAAAGCCAATACGTACGAAATTGAAAGTTTGTGAGGTAATTTGTATTTTAATGTGTATTTAAGTACAGTTCTTGGAGTAATGATATGAATAACATTAGACAATTGGCTTGTTTTTGTTGTATTACAAGAGCATTAAAACTTTAAAATTCTTGAAACTTAGGAAAACTACAGCTTTTTTCTGCATATTTAAGACACTAGTACTTTCTCAATACACTTAGACATAACTAGGTACATTAAACAACTGCAGGATTTAATCACCTTTGTCTTTCTTCTGAAAGATAAGAATATGAAAAATACATATTTCATATACAAAGTCATTTATTTCATTTTGATGCGTTGTCTCTCTTCAAGCAACATCAGTGGCTTCAAGGACTTCCTCTTGCAGTTTATTACTATACAAATTTTCTATTAAGCAGAATTTGCAACCTTCCGAACAGTGAAGTCCGGAACGTCTGCAAGAGTACATAGAATTACAAGATTCTTTACACTTACAGAAAATTAAGGATAAAATCTAATCAGGAACTACTTGCGATCCTCCCATTACTGATACAGCGTGTTCATCTTTAAGACACCATCCCCAGTCACACGGATCGAGTTTGATACCTAACCACTTTTACACCTGATAGTAACTCCGAAAAATGTGAAATCGAACAGCAGGCGGTGAAGGAGGAAGTGCAGCATGGTCAAATTCGGAAGTGAGAGGACTTCGTTTTATCTTGCGCTCATTTAAGTGGTACCTAAAATAGTAATAAAAAGTTTTATGCATTAAATATACATGCCACAAACAATCACCGTATTTTTACCTCTCAAGGTTTGTAATCTCTCAACCGAATATTTGTTGCATCATCACAGTTGCAGCGGGCATCTTCGACTATTCCAGTTGAGATGTTAAATAATTCGTTTGAATGTAGTCGAAAAGGTTATATTTCTTAAACTAATCATTATTTTCTGGAGATCACTTTGCTCTCTTTCTGTTCTGGAGTTCCTCAGTTCCACATGCTGTGGATGAAGAAACACCTGTGAATTCTTCGAATGCTTCCATTTTATTTTCACATTCAGGCATGGCTGATATCTATCGAGCCATAGTAGATGGTGTTATGCCTCTTCCGTGCATCAAACCTCCAGTCGCCTTCGTCAAGCTCATTAATGTTTGTTCGATTACCATATCTGTCCATGTACCACTCCAGAACTTGTTTGTACCTAACCGTGAAAATCGATTGATTAACAAATAGTTCCAATTGCCAGTACTTTTTGCAAGTCAAACATGGTTTCTAAAGACAGAGGAACACTTCTTGCATAATTGCTATGCGTTGCATTAAAAATATGTAACATTTTACGTACTGCGTACAAATGAAGTTCCCATATTCCCATCCTTTCAGCAGCAATGGAAATTTGTGCATTTTCACTCAGTTCCAAATACTGAATCAACGGTTTCGAAGCTCTGCTATTTGTAGCTTCTGTCTCCTTGATTGTTTAAAATACTGAAGATTCGGTGCAAATCAGTATTGTTGGGAGAAACCTCAAAAGCTTGTTCATGATTATACAGAAACATTATGTCTTTTTGATCCACGTTTATATTGATCTTCTCAAAAAGTATGCGCTTGAGGGTAAGCTACTCAGCAGATACTCACGTACAGTGCGCCAATAATATTCACCTTTAAAGATGTGGGGAACACAATTTTTGGCGTAAATTTGTACCCAGAGATCTTCTAATCCGCTGCCAGCCATTAAGTAACCCAACTGCTCCCAAGTAGGACATGAAACGGTGGAACCCACCTAGGCGAACAACCACTTTACTTACATCACTGTTGGGTTCAGCAGCAGGCACTGTCAAACACTTTCGTATATAATGACTGATCACAATGACAAGTCTTCTGTTTATTTTTCTTCGTGCATGCAATGGCACAGAGGAGACTAGTGTAAATTGTATTCACGCCTTAGCTTCTCCGTTTATGAGATGTAACGGAATTATTTCGTTGCTGATATATTATCCATAAATCCTTGCCAAGATGGAACCTTTTCTGGACTTGCACAAACTAACAAAACGAATGTTTATATATATATAAAAAAAAAAAAAAAAAAAAAAAAAAACGAATGTTGTTCTTTGTCTCTGGGTCACTTACAGTAAGATCTGAAAAGTCTTGCACGTGATTTTTTTTAAATCCATTTTTTGGTCGCTTGAAAACTCGATATGACACTTCCAAAACGTCCACTGATAATGGATTTCGATGATGTTTTGAATTTGTCTTCGATGTGAACACTTGATGAAACTTGAATTATCTAACTTAAAAGTCGTAGTGGTTACATCTTTAAATCTCAATGCTTCTTTGTAAGATTCAGAGAAAGCTAAACAATTAATTACATTGACAAGTCCTCGAGATTCATACTTCCGATATAGGTATACAGCTAATGCAAACATTACAGGAGATAACTAAGATTTTGGTCCTACCAGTTTAATAAGGACGTTGCTGATCACCAAAATTTTCAGTTTACATCTTCTTAGAGATTTTTCTATTTGGTGTCTTACATAAAGTTGTTAAAAGAGAAGAAGCCATTCAAGAATACCATTTTGTCTCCAGCTAGGATTTCATCATTGCAAGGAAAGTGCTCATGGTAATGTCTTCTTGTAATATCAGAGCTGCAGCATCTAAAATTCTTTGTCTCTCATCTCTTTCATTGTCACATCTGTTAGCGTACCACGAATCATTAATTAAATTCTTCGCACATCCTTTGAAGCGAAAAACATTTTGTGCGCCTTGGGATTCACTGATCAAAATATTGTCTCCAAAGTTTCTCTAATCTAGTTTTCATATACTTCACAGACCACTTTTTTTTTTTTTTTTTTTTTTTTTTTTTTTTTTTTTTTTTTTTTTAAGTTTTCTTCCCATTAAGTCATTCCCCTCTATAATAGAAAATTGAGTGCGCTCTTCATTTTCCGCAATATAGGGGCAAACTCGCACTCAGAATCAAGAGGTCGACCTCGTTTTTCTAGGTCATTGGTAGCCCTAAAGAAATCTTTGTAACAGTCTTTATGATACCTTCTCTCAGCTGCTACTAAATCACCGATTCCATTTACTCGAGTTAGAACTTCAGATGCCCAACCATCATTTCTCTTCTTACATTGATCTGTTATTGTCTTATGAATATTGAAGGTACATACTCCACTGACATTTTCGTCTTCCCTTTCCTTTGCTGAATTTGCACCTGCACTAACCGTTGGCTCACTGTAAAACAATGTAATTTAAAATCAAACGGTGGTGATTCACTTCTCGTCAATCTGGAAGATCGAGAATTTTCGACAGCTGGCTGATCACTGCAGTTTCTTTTTACATCCATAATTGTTGATTTCCGTGTTTATTCTTTTCGACGTGTTTTATGAACAAACTGTGCAATAAAAAGATTCCAAGCAGGCCCGCAACTAGGGTTTCTGTCACCCGGGGCAAACACACAATTCGGCGCCCCCCCCCCCCCCCCCCCCCGCCAGGTTTAGTCGAAAAGTATCACTTATGGATTGCAACTGTAAATAACATTCTTAATGAAACCAGTTATATCGATTTTTAAGTACTTTAACCCTCCAATACGCGCGCGGGCTACCATTGTAGCCCATCGTTTTTATTTTCCTTGCCGCAAAGTAATTCGAGATGATAACTCAAAGGGTGTCTGTGTACCTATCTATCAACTATCATTCTACGTGTTTAGGGTGTGGTCAAACGTAAAATCGAAAGGATCTCATTGTTATTCTGCTTGAAAGTTTCATGGGCTACATCTGTAGCCCGCGCGACTATTGCTGTCACGGGTGTTCCTAAGCGTCAAAGTTTTCTCATTATAGTTTGAGTGTTGATCAGATGGTCAATGAGTTTGCAAAATGCCAATTCTGATGAGAAATGTTTTTAAAACCAATATTTACGATCCAAAATGATTGAGAACATAACAATGCAACAATGAAAAGCTTATTTTTATTTCTGTAAATTTTTCGGTGTAATCCTTTGATGTGGAGAAAGAAGAAAACTTTCCATCAACAATGAAGCACACAAGAACTCCACACTATATTGTTATGTGTACCTCTCGAACTTGAGCACTTTCTGTACCCCTTTTGGGCACCTTTCTGTATACTTTCTCTTTCTGTATATATGCACCTCTAAGGTGCACACAAGTGATAGAAAAAACTGATTCGAGCAAAGCATCTCTCTTTACAGTGCATTAACTAGAAAGTTCATTAAATATGAAAGAAATTGCTTTATAAAATATTAATAAATAGATCAAGATATTTAGATTATTTAATGTGTAGTAAATATTATACATTATACAAGATTAATGTAAAAAAAATGATTGAAATTAACAATAAAGCATAATAAAGCATAAGTTGGACTGATAGATAACAATTCAAAATGCCTCGAAAAGCTTTCAAGCAAAACTAATAGATAAAGCTTCATACAGCCTTCACTCGCAAAATCTCTTGGTAGGCGTACAAGAAACAATTAAATACACCGAGGCGTGTAAATTATCTTTTCCGCCACAAAACTGCCCTCTAGTTTAAAAACATTACAGCAATTGCGTAACATTACAGGGGGCGCGTCTGAGCTAAACTCTTCAACCACCAGCAAGCAACAAAAATCGGGAACTTTTCGCCCCCGCCCCTATTGATAACAGCGTTTTAAACTTCAGAGCTGTTCTCAATGGAATTATACAAACAAACAGCTCCTTGTGGTAGGAAAAGGAAAGGGGGGCGGATTCTCTTTGGTCGCCCAAGGGAACAAATGCATGCAATATTAGGTTTTTAATGTATGACATTACACCTATTTAGATGAGACTCACTCACTCACTCACTCACTCACACTCTCTCTCTCTCTCTCTCTCTCTATCTATCTATCTATCTATATATATATATATATAATCAACGAAAAGAGGTCCCATGGAAAAGGCCAAGTAAACTTTTGATTTCTTTTAACCTCTAGAATAAGTTCCTCAAGGGAAAGGGTGCGATTTTTAAAACAGTTGATATATCTTCTTTCCTGCGCCCCCTCCAACCACGCGCCCGGGGCACGTGCCCCTTCTGCCCCCCCTCCCCAGTTGCGGCCCTGATTCCAAGTTCTCTACATATCAACCTGGCGATCATCAATGTTTCTAGTCCTTTCGATCCAAGAAAGCTGTATTCACTGTCACTAGAGATAAGTTCACTACATATGCGACTTTTTTATATACATCTGTTGTGGTTTAAACTATTTTTAATAAGCAGTTAACGTAACGAGAATTAAAAACTAAACCCCTATGCCACGGCTACCTGAGAAGATTGAAATAACTGATTTAGTTGTTTTATAAATACAATCTTACCATTTAAAAATATAATTAATTTCTACTACTTACCCAAAAATTAAAAAAATATATGCACCGGAGAATAAATATTCTTCACAACTTTCAATTTTACGCATATCTGTTTTTATTTCATGCAGCTACGATAATGGTAAGGGAGAAACTTCGTCTTTAACAATTATGGAAACCGCCATGTTTGACCGCCATTTTGAGTGTGTTCCAACGCTTGGATTCGTGGGGACTTTTGAGGGGAGACATATACAAAGTAGTACTAAAACACATGTAAAAATCAGCTTGCTCTTAATTTGTTCAAACTTCTCGCCAAAAATGGGGTTATTTGCCTGGGGTACTAGTTTAAAAGAGTGTGATTATTATCAGAGCGTGGAGAACAGCAGAGAAAACACAGAAAAATATTAAAGACAATAGTCGAGTCGTATATACGTATATATGGATCATCTACACATACCGTTATTTTAAATGCAACAAGATTAAAGAATAATGTTTTCAGATCTTTATACTGGAATGAACTTATACCCTCTGATTTGCACGTCTGCCTAAGAACGCCACAGATCAAGACTGATACATTGGGGTTATTTTGTAGTAGACTGCTTCAGATTTATAACAGAATAAAGTAAAAAATAAAATCAGCACACTAACATAGCGTAAAATAAAATCCTGAAGTCCATTTTTCTAGCAGCACTTCGTGTACGACTATAAATCCTCTCAAGCATCTATCACATCAAATTCAACACCATAACAACACACAAATTCAAAAGCTACATGACTTACCAAATTCAGCAGTACACGACGCCAATCCGCCATAAATAAATAATCTCCAATCCCTCCTTCCTGTTCCCCTGTCTGATGCTTCATGAGAGGAACCTTCTTGTGCAGGAACCTCTCGAACTGTGGATGACTTGTCCAGTGCAGCAGCTTCAGTAATCTTTAACATAAACACACAAAAATTAAAAAAAAAAAGACAAACTAAGAAACACATTCTCTACATTTTATATATATATAGGGAAGTAAAGTTTTATCTCCTTAAGCGCTGTTTCTATTCAGTAGAATGTTTTTCAAATCCGTATTCATTTTAATATTACGTCGTAAAAATGTTAGTAACTACAACATTAAAAATAAATAATACTAAGTTAATATTCTCAACAAATTGTTGTGAATTTTAAGTCTAAATTAAGCACGATTTTAATTTATAGTGCACTGTGGGAAAGGCTTAGACGTTCGCTAGGATTGTTACAATATCGAACCCGAACAAGGAAGAATTGCCACAAGAGTGGAAAGAATCAATCATTGTTCCAACTCACAAGAAAGGCGACAAAACTGACTGTAATAATTATCGAGACATTTCTCTTCTGTCAACATCCTATAAAATCCTTTCAAACATTCTATTAGCAACATTGACCCCATACGCAGAAATTATTGGAGATTATCAGTGCGGATTTAGACGAAATCGATCAAATATCAACCAAAAATTTACAATTCGAAAAATACTCGAAAAGAAGTGGGAATACAATTCCCCGGTACATCAATTATTTATTGACTTTAAAAAAGCTTACTACTCGGTTAGGAGAGAAACATTGTACAACATTCTCACAGAATCTGGAATACTAGAAAAGCTAATTAAATTAACTAAGATATGATCAAATGAATCCCAAAGTAAAGTCCGAGTAGGAAAATTTTGCCCACGAGCTTTCATACGGAGAATGGCCTGAAACAAGGACCATTATTATTCAACTTTGTCCTGGAATATGCTATAAGGAAAATCAAAGATAACAACCAGGGCTTAGAGTTGAATGGTATTTACCAGGATATGGCGTACACTGATGATGTAAATTTAGTAGGGGATGATAGGAGAACAATAGAAAGAAATGCAGAGGTCTTATTAAACGCTTGCAAGGACATGGGTTTAGAAGTTAATGCAGAGAAAATTAAATACATGGAAGTTCGTCGGGATCGTAATACGGCAAATTATAGATGCGTTAAAATATCAAATAATACTTTTGATAAATTGTATACTTTCAAATATATAGAATCAATATTAACAGACGAAAACCATATTCACGAAGAAATTAAATGTCGACTAAAAGCAGGGAATTCGTGTTATTATTCAGTTCAAAATCTCTTGTTGTCGCAAATTCTGTCGAGGAATTTGAAGCTTAAAACATATAAAACGATAATCATGCCTTTTGTTCTGTATGGTTGCGAAACATGTTCGCTTACTCTAAGAGAAGAACATAGACTGAAAGTATTTGAGAACAAGATACTGAGTCGAATATTCGGACCCAAGAGGAACGGGAATGGAAAATGGCGGAAACTTCATAACGAGGAACTACATAATTTATACTGTTTACCAAACATTGTTAGGGTC
Organism: Thermobia domestica; assembly: GCF_964235325.1. Taxonomy (NCBI): domain Eukaryota; kingdom Metazoa; phylum Arthropoda; class Insecta; order Zygentoma; family Lepismatidae; genus Thermobia; species Thermobia domestica. The sequence goes on along the minus strand of NC_137461.1, from coordinate 164,098,740 downwards.
ACCAAATCTAGGTGACTCACGTGGGCTGGTCATGTAGCTAGAATGGAAGAAAGCATGAGCGTTTTCAGTCTTAACTGGAAGAACAATCGGAAAACGAACATCAGGAAGACCTAGGCGCAGATGGGAGGACAATATTAAGATGGATCTCGCAGAAATAGGAATACAAAGTAGAAACTGGATCCTGTTGGCTAAGGATAGAAGTCAGCGGAAAGCTTTTGTGAACGCGGCATTGAACCTCCGGGTTCCATAGGTCATAGAGTGAGTTAGTTTTGGAAACCTTAGTTTGAAAAAACTTTACGTCGAAAAGTAAAGCACCCATTGAGCATACTTTGTTTAGAAATAATATATGCCATTATACTAGAATTATTAAAGAAATAATTGTCTGTGAACTACAAACAAAAACCTATGAGTAATTTCTGAGAAAATCATTAAAAAAAAGTCTCCCCCCAAGAAAGCAAAAAAAAAAAAAAAAAAAAAAATCACCTTTTGTGGATCCTTTTAGGACAAACGAGTTATGCTATGTTGTTAGTGTTTTTATAAAACATTTATTTATGAAATAGGGACAAAATCGCCTAAGAAGTTTTTGAGGTCATCGGGAAAAACTCATCCCTAAAAGCAAACTACTTCATCTGTAATTTCTGAGAATAAACGATTCATGTCATATTGCAAATTATTTATAAAACATTTATGAACGAAAATAGACCAAGTAGCTCGAGTCATTTTTAAGCAAATCGTCAAGAAAAATTTCACCCTCAATGTGAACTACCTCTTACGGACTTTTCTTTCGGGACAAGTAACTTATGCCATATTCTAGGGTTACTACTGAAACGTTTATTAATGAAATATGAACACATTCGTATCAGTTGTTTCTGAGAAAACTTCACCCCTTGAGAATATCACTTCTGGATTTTTTCGAGAAACGAGTTATACAGTAATGTTAGGTTATTAATGAAACATATACCGTACTATGGTCAGAAGTGTCAATTATCCCTTTAGTGAGTTCCAGAGTCGTGATGGATAGAGTTGCAAAAACCTTATGTCTAGAATTTGGTCCAGATACTTTGAACAGTATGGGTTCTAGTTGAGTACATGTAAAAGCGTCACAAACAGACGCAGACGTACAGACATAGAAAACCCGTTTTTCCCATATGTTCGGGCCATGAAACTTAAATTCACTGAAATCTCGAATTCGATTTTTATCACTATCACCACACTTTCTTTTTCCGTCGCTCGAATGTGAAAATGAATAGGCCTACACCGATACGCAAGGTGATAATCTATCTTCCCAAAAAATTATTGAGTTATGTTTAATGTATTGTTAGAATAGCTTATGCCTGTTTGTTGTATCCTTTTAATATCAGTTTTTCACGCTACTGTATATTTTAGACGAATGGTATGATTATCGTCCATACCCATGCGATCCTTTAGAACTATTCGTGTTCTACGCACCTAGACCTGTATCATTTATTTGTGTTCAAATAATGCACTCTTTATTCCTTACACGAACTTATGAATATGACTGCATTTCTTGCATTTGTGGATAGAACTCTTACTTACCTTCTCTCTCTCTCACTCTCTCTCTCACACACACACACACACGCGCAAAAAAAAAAAAAAAAAACTTCTCTGAACAAGAATAATAATTTGACTTTTTTTGTTTAATGACAGCAAGCTTCTCTATTTCATTCGCTGTAGCAGGTTATAGTAATTACCGCATTAGGGTTAGTACCAATTAGAGACATTAATGGCCCCTGTGACAGTTTTGAGAATTCGTAGGGCAAGCTCTAAATTCTCAGGAATACCTATGAGTAGGATATCGTCATAGTACTCGGGATAAATCGTGGGAAACATCTTTGATGTGTGGTTGTCTATTCGAACACGATGACCCCATACCGGTACTGGATATTTAAATACTGGCACAGAATATATAGTTTTTTTTCTTTCCTTTATGGAAACAATGTGATAAATTGGCCTGGGTCATCGACTTTCGTTATCAGTGTATTGCAATATGTGGCAACCCTGAAATCACTGATTTTAATTCACGATCATGAGCTTTTTTCTTTTGAGGAAAGAAATAGAATGGAAGAAAATATGAAATTACATGAAAAAACTAATTTTTCAACCATTAACACTGTGTACATACATTGTAAATCTGTGCAAGGCTGGACGCAAAACACATGTCAGTTTATCCGTGCATCAATAGATTAAAATTATTCTGAAAGCAGATCGGTCCTGGATAAAATGAACTGTGAAACACATAACACGGGTTAATCGTATCGCCATACCAATTTTATATGGGTCCCCTTATATATTTCATAGATTGAAGTATTTGCTTACCTGATGCAGGCTCCTTCTTCCTCATGCTTGCGATGATGATGTTTCTTTAGTTGCTGTGAACACTATTTATTATTAATTATATTAAAATGTTACTTTTTTGGGTTAGAGGGTTTTCCGCCATACGAGTGTAGAAATGTTTACTGTTGTCGGGGGTTGCCCCCCTATGTTTTGAAGAAGTATTTAACATTTTGTAAAACAGTGATGTTTTAGGTTTTTTTTAAATACCGTAGTCGAAGGTTGTCCTGGTATACTTTTATAGAAAATTGTGTTGTTGTCGAGGTGGGTAGGGGGTTAGAGAGATGAGGGTCAGTGGTATAGGTGACCCGGAAAATCCAAAAAAGTGTATTATTTTCTTCTAGTCTTCTAATAATAGTTTTTCGGCTCTTTTGGATCGTCTATATCACTGAACCCGGGCATTTGTGCCGTATCGCCGGACCTCTTTGAAAAGTGAAAAAAAAGCACCAAAGTGTATTGCATTCGGTCATATTTTGTTGGATTACATTAAGTTACGCTAGATTACGTCACATTTGGCGTGCAGTATTACTTTAATACGGATCCATAGTATAAGTATTAGTAGTAGTAGTAGAAGCAGGAGTAAGAGTAAAGTCTTTCCAGCCTTAGAACAAAGTAGGCGTAAACAAAGCGAAATGAATTACTCCCCGGCTCACACGTGCTTCGGCAGCGACAGACGTGAACAGCAAGATCGTCTGCTAGCTAACTGTCGTCGCATAATTTCCAGACTATAAGGCTACAGTTTGTTGCTAAATAATTAACGGACTGACACTGACTACTCTATGTTGGAAATATAGATTTTCTTAAATCCTTATATAAACGAGATTGTCTCTATTCCTGTTGTCCTCTTTTGTGTTTTATAACACGAGACGGAAATGGATTATTGTCACACATTGTCGCCATGAAAGTCTGCATTCTACAATAATTTTCAATGAGTGGGGAAGGCGCGTGAACGCATACGCATGCGCAGTAAATACTATATGTCCAAATACGGATGAGGTTGAAATAAAGCTACATCTGTTGTTAAATATTATATATATTGCGTTTACTATCATAAAATGCAGGATAAATACAGATATCTTTATTTGAAATTATTATTTTAGTAGGGATTATATTGCGGTAGGATACTAGTGCACTGAGACCAGCAACCAATCACTGGTCATCGACAAACTGGTAGTCAGGTTGGTTTGTTTACATCTACTTTTTTCTAAGGCTGAAAAGAGAATAGTAATAGTAGTTGTAGGAACGGGTTAGAAGCCCGGCAGGAGTTGGTTGGGTTCTGTTCTCGACATGAAATGGGCAAATTAAAGACTTACCAATTTTTCTCTGTATATTTTACAATTTCTGGATTCGTATAGTCCATCCCCCTCCACATACAGTGCTGCTAACAACATCAAAAACAATCAACAAATACAACCACTTTCTTAACTTTTACTATTCCCCTTACCTCCCTTGTACTCATTCTTTCACATGAAATTCTCCAATTGACCAGGTAAATTTCCTAAAATTGGTCCGGCGATACGGCACTTAACCCCTGACCCGCATCCAGGGAAGGAGGACCAGCATTCTAGAACCTGGCCCAGTGAGGACGTATGGCATAAAGAGTACAGTGCATAAAACACGAATCAACGTCTACTAGGTGGTCACTAAAAAGCACGAATGCGACCTAACCGAGTCAGGGCAGGAGCGCAGCAGGGGGCGAGCGGTCAAGCGTCCATAGGAAGCAGGTGCGTCAGCGACGGAGGATATATGCATAGGCGAGGATGTGGTAGTGGAAAAGCACACTTTCAAAATCACTCAAAATTAATTTCAATATGACCTAACGACACTAATTATTTATATTCGCACTCTCACTCCTTCACACACAAAAAAAAAAATTAAAAACATCGTATTTTACCTATCAATTTTCTATTTGGTAGAACCGTTGACTCAAGTAAGCCAGACATCTTAACGCCTTAGACTGCTAGGAGTGCCAGATCGTCCAAGTACTTGTAGTGCTCATAAATCGTACCTTTTGCAATTAACAGAGGGAACAACACTACCTACTTTACCTAAGTCTACGAGCTAAATCGTTCCACACTTTCATGAAATGATTCTACCGGTTCTCGCTCCCGTAGGGATCCCCCTTGTACCAAGTTTACAATTAACACTAACCGGTTCATAAATAATTTCGAATGTTTAGTATATAATTGTCTTGTTGCGTAATTGAATGAAACAAAAAGTCATATTACATAAAAACACACTATTGACATCTATATTATCACAAAAATGTTCACGTACAACTTACCCACTCCTCACAAAATATATTTAAAATTTTGCACCACTGCCGCTGCAGAAATCATTTAATAGTGTACTTACTTGCGTCTATGACAGTGTTGCCAACAGAAGCCTTCAGAAAGTAGCTAAAACGAAGCTAAGAATGTAGCTAAAAGCTAAATATGACTAATCTTTCCGAAACTGCAGCTAACGAAATTATCAATAAAGTAAACAAAACATTTCAGAGCTTTACTGTACTACAGTAAAATATACTGTAATATTCTTCCTGAAATTCTAAAATAAAACACTTCCACCTTTCACATTTAAAGTATTAATAGTACATTTTGTTTCTTATTGCCTAGGTAATAATATCGCTTCAATTTTTCCTTCGTGTCCAATTTATGTTATGCTGACTAACTTGATCTGGTTGGCCCAACCACATCGCAGAAGTACAAAAAAATTTATGTCAAGATTTAGGCCTAGTGCTTATTAGTGCTCAAGACCGCAGAATTAGTGCTCAACTTGTTTTCGAGATATATTGATTACTAAGATGGTTGGTCCAACTTTACGTTTTCTAAAAGTTGTTTCAAAATTCAAATTTAACGGTATAGGTGATTAGTGCTTAATTAGTGCTCAATAAATAAGGGCATACGGGGCATACGTATGTTTGGGGTAAATGTAAAGTTGGTCCAATCACTTCCAAAGAAATCAAAAATGTTCATGTCATGAATTAGTGCTTAATTAGTTCTTTCAATCCCACATAGATCCAGAATTAGTGCTCAATTTATTCTCCAGATATATTGATTACTAAGATGGTCGGGCCAATTTCACGCTTTCTAAAAGTTGTTTCAAAATCCAAATTAAACGGTAGGCCTATAGGTAATTTGTGCTTAATTAGTGCTCTTCATCCCACATCGTCCCAGAATTAGTGCTCAATAAATAAGGACATCAGTAGTGGCTCGTAGTCTGTACAAGCACCGGTTGCAATGTTGCAATATCAAAGGTATGTAGGTACGCGCAAGTGTCCCCCCCCCCCAGCATTCTTGAGTCTTATCCAAAAAATATTCAGGAAATATGAAGAGGAAAGTCTTTCAAGCTCTATTTGTATGTTATTGATTAAATTATTTCTCTAATATTCATTTAATATATAAGCTATTTCCTTTTTTCAAACAACCACTATCAATGTACGTTTATATACTATTTATATACAAAACCTCTACACTCATGTTATTGAACACGAGATAAATCGAATATATAGTATGTGCTGTAAGCCATGAATGATGGCGTTAATCCGAAAAGAAGAAAAAAAGCAAGAAAATTGCATGCACGCAGTTAAACAAAATTATTTAATTATATAAACTATGCATTATTTTAGAATGGAAGGTCTTTCTCCCATCTTTTGGGCTTCAAATTTTTCTATGACTTTATTGAAATCTGAAATGCTGCTCGCCAAGTTTCTGTGAATAGAAAGCATCGCTACCGCAAATATTTTCCGCTTTATTTTCTTTAGGTCCAGAAACACCTCTCTCCTCCGACAATATGCATTTTGTTAGCATTTCTTTGTATAAATATACGGTACAAAAAGTCCATTTTCAGAAACCACGTATTTTCTCTGTAAAGAAGCATGAAATCTAAGATGTTTTCCTTCGAAAATGAAAAAAAAAAAATAAATAAATAAAGTAGTTTAACATTCCAGCAAATTAGGCTAAAGAAGACAGATGAGTATTGGAAGTGAATGATTTGATGTTAATTTATGCTCTTCACCGGAAATCGAACACAGAATCATGTGCACGAAAGACACAGAGCTAGGATTTAGACCAGTAGTAAGACATTTTCTTCTTCGAGACTCGATCGATCCCCCCAGAATAGGATTTTTTTTTTAAATAAATCTTATCCCAAAAATTTTCACCTTTGTATTATAAATGTTAAATAAAATCTATTGACTTCGAACGACCGCCCCCCAAACTTTCAGCCTGGATACCACCAGACTTATATTTGTTTTTTGCGAGTTTATGTTTTGTGAATAACTTCTTTCTTCCAAGCGTCTGTATCTCGCTCACCCTGCTAGCGCTGCTAAGCGGAGGAATTCGTAACTATTACAGAAGCTGACCAGTTGCGGAAGAAAGGTAACCGCATGAGTCCAATACGGGAAGATAGGAGCGATGCAAGAATAAATCCACTTCCCCATGTTAAGAGATAGGAGCTCGATGCCATATGCTCAATGTTACTGCTTCCAGTGGCAACGTTCGCTGCCACTGGAAATGTAAATCTCTTTCTTTCTTTCCGTTTTTTTGATTGACTTTTTTCAGAAATGCATCAATACTGTTTTGAACTCAAGAGCAGAGGTTTATTTTTTACTGATACACTGCTTTAATACTTAAAAATAATTTTAGTATTAAAAAAATATCCAGTTGCACAACCATGCAACATATAGTACCAGCCGCCACTGAAGGACATACGGGGTATGTGTATGTTTGGGGTAAATGTAAAGTTGGCCCAATCACTTCCAAAGAAATCAAAAATTTTCATGTCATGAATTAGTTCTTTCAATCCCACATAGATCCAGAATTAGTGCTCAATTTATTCTCCAAATATATTGATTACTAAGATGGTCGGGCCAACTTCACGCTTTCTGAAAGATGTTTCAAAATTCAAATTAAACGGTATAGATAATTTGTGCTTAATTAATGCTCTTCATCCCACATCGTTCCAGAATTAGTGCTCAATAAATAAGGACATACGGGGTATGTGTATGTTTGGGGTAAATATGACGCTGGCCTTACAACTTCGAAAGAATAAAAATTTTCACGTCACGAATTAGTGCTTAATTAGTTCTCTTCATCCCACATGGTCCCAGAATTAGTGCTCAATTAATTCTCAAGATATATTGATTATTAAGATGGTTGGGCCAACTTCACGCTTTCTAAAAGTTGTTTCAAAATTCAAATTAAACTATATAGGTAATTAGTGCTCGTCATCCCACATGATCCCAGAATTAGTGCTCAATAAATAAGGGCATACGTATGTTTGGGGTAAATGTGAAGTTGGCCCAAAGGCTTTGAAAAAATCAAAAATTTTCACTTCACGAATTAGTGCTTAATTAGTGCTCTTCATCCCACATGGTCCTAGAATTAGTGCTCTTCATCCCACATGGTCCTAGAATTAGTGCTCAGTTTATTCTCTAGATATATTGATTATTAAGATGGTAGGGAAAACTTTCTAAAAGTTTACGCTTTACGCTTTCTACAACTCATTATCTTCTTCACCTTCAACATTTTCATTTAATCTACGCTTTGCTTCCTTAACATTATTTGACGCCCAAACTTCCCCTGCATGACACTGAATTACTGACTACTCTCTTTCATGAACTTTATCGGGATTGCATTCAATTTCACATTCTTGACCATTCGTAACACCGATATCTTCTAATGAAGTCTTTCCTTCTGCAATTTTGTTTCTTAAGAAATTCCTGTGAGTTTCACCAAATGTCACGGCTTCTGTTTGACTACAACCTCTCGTCTGACTCAGAGCCACAATGCAGGTAGACAGTAAAATAGCTCTTAACTGTTCCACATTTGTGCAAAAAATTATGAGTCCAATACAGTGCATATAAAACTTACGAGCTCGCTTTCTGTCTTTTCCTTGCAAGCATTTCCACTTTGACACCATGTTCATGAAGTGGTAAGTATCTGTCCGAGTGAAACTGCTTGTTTTTTCTATGTCTGCTCTGTTTTCCAAAATTATCTGTCCACACACATTAAGGTATCGTTCTAAACTTGAGGAACGTGCGAAAACTCGTGCACATGCCCCTAGTAGTGCTAATGAAAAGTCACAGTTTCTTTAGGCACCGAAGCACCAAAATGGATTCAATCACCAGGATATTGTGCACCTTTATTGTTTGCGACATCTTGGTAAAGAAAAATGTTCCTGGATTTCTTTCCATTAGAATACATTATTTTTTTGACAAGGGAGTCAGTAGCATCAAGATGTAAAACACTAACATTGGATTTTGCATATTCGTTCCGAACAAGAATTTGCTCATCACTCCAATATTGCACAAAGAAAGGATCAGCGCCTATTTGGTGTATGCAAGAGTATAAATCTGAACTATGTTTTGCCATTATTATAGCCCAGTGGCGTAGGGAAGGGGGGGCCCGGAGGGGCCGGGCCCCCCCCAAAGAGGTCCGACAATATACTTTGGTACTTTGATGTTCGTAATTTTTTATATATTTTTATGTTTATATATTTTTTTGTTTGTAATTTTTCTATATGTACCTATAACAGCACTTGGGCCCCCCCCAAACACACATCCTGGCTACGCTACTGTTATAGCCTGTAAAGCATCATTGTGTAATCTGGATTTTACTCTTTGTTCCGATTTTGTTCTGCACAACTGCTGTAAAGTGTACAACTGAGCAGGTTCCTTAAGCCTGTCTCAGACGGGACTGAAGTAAGGCTGCGATTCACGATCTAAAACTCACGACCTTACTTAACGATCGTGTGCGAAGTAACTTGCCCTTAGTTCATGTTGACATTTTCTGCTGTCTTTATTTGGATCCTGACTTGGAAGAAATAGAAGCAGTTTCTATTTTCTTCTGGACTTCCGTACAACTACCAATCAGAAAAGAGTAAAGCCTGACGACATTCAACTTTATTTCTTGCTGTAATTTCAAAATAATGCTGCCTGGACAAATGAAAAATATGATTTTTTGCATAACGTGAAGCACCATTTATATTATTAAAAAAAAAAAAAAAAAAAAAACCTGCAAGAATAAAGACCTTAGAGAAAGTATGTAGTGAAGTAGTGTCCGTCCGAACACTACAGATGTGAACAAATGTAATTACATCTTTTAAAAGAATAAAAATAGGTGATTTAAGTATATTGTGCAATTTGTATATCAAAAAATGTAATATGTTTTTTTTTTTAAAAAAAGTGTGCAGGTTTACTTTGGGCGCACCACTCAAAATAATTGTTAAAAATTATAATTCCTTCACTAATTTCCTTATTGTTTTCTATATGATTTGTGCTGGGCGACATAAAAATATCCACATTGAATAGTTAAAATTCAAGGGGATATCATAAGTAATTGTTGCAAATAATAATTCTTTTACTATTTGCGTTTAAATACAGCGTCCGGATGCATGCATAAAAACTACAGCCCCAAAAAACAAAACAACCTGCGCTAGGTCACCACTAAAAAATAAGAATGCTATCTAACCGAAGCTGGAGGGCCCGAGTGTTATGGAAGGGGTGCGTCAGCGAAAGTGGGTATCCGCATAAACGAGGGTAGTGAAAACGAATGGGTTTTGGCAATGACACGAGTTTCAATAGCATTTGTCATGGTTTCATACTAGTAGCGTTTTACTAGTAAACATAAAATAAAACTTGTGCAGAAATTCACCGCCGGTGGAAAATAGTTTTTATACAGGCATCTTTCATATGAACACTTATTTTATTCGTCGTAAAGCACTTCTAATAATTTTACACTAGTAATCCTACACTTATAAACATAAAATTCAGATGTGCTGCGACAAAAGTAAACCAGCACCAGAAACAGAAATAATGAGAGTTAATTGTCATCAGTTGTGTGGCCTTCGTGCAATTTTAGGGAACAGTTCTACAATGCTGACACTATACAAAAAGTCCGGGTGTACTGCATGAGGGGAGCTCCCGGCCCAGTATAAGTTTACTTTATGGGCTATGTTGGAATTTTTTTTAGTAGTGAGCTGAGCGGATACGCTCAGTACCTATACTGGAAAATTGCTCTTTCTTCTTTACTTTAGCTTTCCGCGCCTGATAACTGCCCACATTTACATATTTGGGCAAGTCATTCGATTTTCAGTTCTACAATCTGGTGGATACAAGAATCTACAGACTTTTTTCAGTTGTTACTGACTCCCTCATGTTCGTATCTCGCTGCCGAATTTTCGGAGTTACTAATTTGAATAGCGTATGGAATTCAGAATAGTCCAATATATATATATATATATATATATATATATATATATATATATATATATATATTGTAGGAACGGAATCATCCGTAACTAGTTCTGTATTCACCACTGAAAATACGGTGCTTTCCTGTGCACTATTGCGACAAAGAATTCACTCCCTGGTCCAGCATATCCTCTTTACGCCTTTTTTTCTCTCTCTCGTTTTTTTTTTTTTTTTTTTTTTTTTTTGAGGGATGGAGGAAAGGGTGGATTTTGTGTCAATAGCAGACACAAAACATTTTTCAAGTGTTTTTCGTCTGTTTAATACAGCGACCACGAGAGGCTCTGGTGATAAAACCTACCTAGCTTTAAGGATCGTCTGAGACCCCTACATCACCTCAGGATAAAAGAAATTCCATGGAAGTACACTGTCAAGTTGTAACCTGAGTTGAGGCATTAGTTCAGATCCGTGTAAGACGGGCTTTATCTTCGAATTCCATTAAATTGTTAGCAGCCATGCATCGCCATTTACCAACAGGTGTATTTTTGTTGCTTAATTCTGAAGCTAATAATCTCCTCTCCTCACCTCTCAAGTGTCGTTTTTGGCTCTGACTATGTTTCTTTTCGTGAAAATTGTAAATTTCTCCAAGAAATTGTACTGTCCAGTGAGAGGGATTATTTCCAATTTAAGATGTAGCTTGGCTTGACACTGTTTGCAATTTGCATATATGGTTACATTGTTACTTCCACTTTCGGTAACTGTTGCCCGTTTAAATACCCACAAACAAGGACACTTTGTTGATTCCCATACCTTCTGATTAATTGTGTGTGTCCATGCGTTTGGTGGTTTGGTGCATCAAAAGCAAAACCAGCTTCTGATGCATAGTAGAGTAGAGGCACTTTGGCTGAAATTTGATCCCTCCCCGTGGGAAAATTTTGGTCCTGGGAACCCGTTGTTGCTATGCTCATACTATTGGACGCCTACCAGATGTAGAATCAAGATGAAACATGCTTTTTCGCCTTCTTCTTCGTGTATTGGGTACCCCGTGGGAAAATTTTGGTCCTGGGAACGCGTTGCTGCTATGCTCATACTCTTGGACGGCTATCGGATCTTCATCACAGTCCTTTCAGTTATCACGATAGAAGCTTCCCTATTGATTGGTCTTCGTCTTTTCGTCTTGTATTGTATAGCTATTTTGAACCCCTTAGCCCTCTGGCAAAGAGTATACTTATATATATTGATTGGTGTTAGGCCCCCTGTAGTATAGCATATGATTGGGTAGCTATTTTAGACCCCCATCCTTAATCCTTTGATATTCAGTGATCGAAGCTTCCCAATTGATTGGTCTTCGTCTTTTCGTCTTGTATTGAATAGCTATTTTGGACCCCTTAGCCCTCTGGCAAAGAGTATACTTATATATATTGATTGGTGTTAGGCCCCTTGTAGTATAGCATATGATATATATAGTTTGAAGCTCTTCATTTCGAAGCACTATAATGCTTTCAAGTGTTCAATGCTCTCTCTTTCTTTCATCGAGAATCGAACCCGGACCAAAGTGGTATTAAACGTAAATAACAAACATAAAAATAAATTTAAAAATGCAGCATCAATTATTATTATTATTATTATTTTGGGTGAATAGCTTCGTTAACTTACGATATAAAGATTCTGTTTTGGTTGGGGAGCTGGGATCGAATTTTGTACTTCACGATTTAGAGTTGAATTAATCCTTACATGGAAAAAAAATAATTTTACGTATATAGCACTTCGCATGGATTTTCGTTTCACGACAGAAAGGATCTAGTTAACTTAATGTCTTAAAATATTCAATGCTTTCTCATCGAGAATCGAACCCGGATCCTAAATATGCTTTAATTTTGAAAGTTCTCTCACCGGAATCGAACGCAAGACCAGTACTTCACGATTTAGAGTTGGATTAATGCTTGCATGAAAGAAAGAAAAAAAAAGAATTTCACGTATATAGCACTTCGCATTGATTTTCGTTTCAGGACAGAAAGGTACGAATTAACTTAATGTATTCAATGCTTTCTCACCGAAAATCAAACCCGAACCCCAAGGGTCGTGGTTCTTCGTAAGTGTATGGGACAAAACATTTTCGACTGACTTGCACATCAGCGGAACCGATCTCCCCATGTCTCTAGTGTTTCATTGAAGCTATTTGCTTTATCTAAATTTGGTCTTGGGATTCTTACGAATGCACTTGTAAGTGTTCATGGGAATAGGATTTGTTTGCAGACTGTCCTTTGAACGAATAGACCTTAGTTGCTAAGGTGAATATCGCATTGCATGATTTTTTTTTTCAAACGTATACAGCATTTGAGATTACATGTATGTTTGTTGTCTTCAAATACGAACATACTCACATGCGACTGAAGATAGTATAATCTGAACGCGAAAACGCTGAGTTATGTGTAATGTAAAATAAGTTTGTTGATAGATAAGATTTACTGAAGATGCTATTTTGATACACCTACCGAATAATGTGTGTGAATAAGGAAATGAAACTGTTTCAGATGTGGAACTGAATAAGGATATGAAATGTCGTAGGGGTGAGGTGGGGGATTGTACTCACTTGGAAAAGCTCATATGTTTCTTGAGAATCTTCATCATAATAAGCTCTCTTTATCTATGGCTTCAGATATGCTGTACTTATTATATATATAAGTGATCGTATTGCTTTGCGATTACCTTGAATGTATATATGAAATTTATGAATTTTTTGTTCGTGTGTTTGTGAGGTATCGTATTTTCGCTGAGCACCTTTTTGTATACTCCAGTCGATATCCTTATGTGGTTCATAAAGAATACTAACTAATAATGATCATCTAGTTCAGCTTGGTGTGCATTTCTCGTGCAATTGAACCGAACATGGCTTATTAATAACGACATTACAACGCTATTTAAGATGAAATCTTTTAGTTTACCGCCCCAGAAAAATGTCCTTTTTCACTAAGAGGTCACATGATTTAAACTTCAATGCTCTCCCTCCGGAAATCGAACTCAGGACCACGTTCACCACATGTCCGTGTTAGCTATTAGACCAGCTGAGGATGCTAAAAGAACTTAGTAACAGAAAGGGGGCCAGATAGTGCAGCGGCAGAGCGCTTACATTTGGTGTATGAGGTCCCTAGTTCAGCCCCCGAATATATTAGCTCATGGTGCCCGTAGCATAATGGGCATAATCGTAGGACATTAAACAAGTTTGTGGTGGACATCCTGGCCGTTGATTCTCATGGGGTACTTCCGCTTCATCTCATTATATCATTTTATTTACCTTAATCATCCTATCATCTTAGCCTAAAAGAGATATTCGTGGGCCGTTAAACTGAAAGATTTTATCTTTATCGTTGCACACAATTGTTTTCCCGTTCGCCGTTAGTAACATTCTACAATTTAGTCGCGTTTCTGTTCTTATGGCTAGCTTTAGAAATTTACATTTTAATCAAAATAAAAGAAACGAAAAATCGTCTTAGACGTTCCTTTAGTAGAATTACTTCGAACAGGAAATCATAATTCTGTTGCGAGGGCACGTCCCTCATGATATAGTTCATTCTCGAGACGAGATAGATTACTTCGAGAAGCAAGATCAGACGAGACCTTTACAAAAATTTATGCGGAGATCCAATGCCGGACAGAACACCTTATAAAAGTCATAGAAAAAAAAGGAATCATTCTGTTTGCACTGTTGTAAATTGAGACTTTAATGTTCATTAAAAATCGGAAGGTACCCGTTAAATCATGTAATATGGCAACCCGACTTGGAAGCACAAGACATCACACACAAATTTTGCCTTCTATTGTACATTTCTATAGTTTTCTCCGTATAGCTACATATACTTTCTAGATAATAAAACCTGAAGTTCGTAGCCTCGATGAATCGCTACTTCACTAACTACGATCTTATTACGAACCTTCATATAATTCTACATTTAATCTTGTTTTCCTTAATAATTACTTATCACTCCACCTCGGAAATCGATCCCAGGATCAAACTAGTTGTTATTTGGGATAGGAGGTCGATTTTCTATGAAAGTAGTTTAATTCAAAGTATTGATTTTTTGGGCATATTCATGGGACGTTAAACTGAAAGATTTCATTTCAATTTCTAATCAGATAAGCAACCATTGAGAATTATACTTTTATCTCATATCAAAGGTAGGAATGCTAACTATATTATTTTTATATATATATATATATATATATATATATATATATATATATATATATATATATATATAGTTAGGAACATCAACAGCCTTACTTCGAGTGGTATTAAATCACAAACATCACGTGTCACCAACACTTATGATTAGGATTAGGATTTAGATTTCTTGGATTTTCGAATCGTACATTAAGTTGTAGATCCATGTACTACTAGTCTAGATGCTCAGTATAATAATAAGGGTCTCAACGCAAATCTCTTTGTTTTAGGCCATTCTCATAGTTCGTGAAGAAAAATTTATTACTTTTAGATTCATTTAAACATATGTTAATTAGTTTAAATAACATTTCTCGGTATTTCAAATTTTGTAAAAATGTTTTAAATACACTGGCATTCTACGTAATGGTGGTGTTTTTCAAAGCAATTAAATTTTGTAAATCATGTCTCTAGTTCCTGTCCCATTCTCCTTATCTGGAACAAGGAAGTATTGCCACAAGAGTGGAAAGAATCAATCATTGTTCCAATTCACAAGAAAGGCGACAAAACTGACTAATAATTATCGAGGCATTTCTCTTCTGTCAATATCCTATAAAATCCTTTCAAACATTCTATTAGCCCGATTGACCCGATATGCAGATGAAACTATTGGAAATTATCGGTGTGGATTTAGACGAAATCGATCAACTATCGACCAAATATTTACCATTCGCCAAATACTCGAGAAAAAGTGGAAATACAATACCCCGGTACATCAACTATTTATTGATTTTAGAAAGGCATACGACTTGTTTAGGAGAGAAACATTATACAACGTTCTTACAGAACTTGGAATACCGAGAAAGCTAATTAGATTAATTAAGATATGTCTAAATGAATCTCAAAGTAAAGTCCGGGTAGGAAAATTTTTTAAACATGTAAAATAAAGTTTAAATAAAACTTTCGAATGAAATATACCGTGTTCTTATATAAGAAAATTCTATTATTTTCTAGATATTGGACATAGCCTTAATCCAAATATTTGTTAAGGGTGTTACTAGGAGTTCAACAAGCGGACAAAAGCAAGATAAAACAATTTTAGTTTATTGTAATATTTTTCATTTCAAAACAAATCCACAAAGATATTGCAAAACTGTTGGAATTATATTCTGTATACACGTTTGCAAATTTAGATACACGAAATACAAAAGAAAAAGTTAACTGCTTTTGAAATTTACATGGTATTTAATTTCATATCATACACCTTGTACAGAATGCATAACACTTGGATAGCGGATCACCCACACACGTTCTATAGAAATTAATCTGATTCATGCCACACATTGAGCAACATAACTTTCATTTATTAAATAACTTGTAAAACGTAGTGCAATGTTATAATAAGCATTGTTTTGTATCGTAATTTTGTTTACAAATTAATAATTTAAACAGAGCACCGACATATAAAATTTATTTACAAACATATTTTACACAGTGTAGCAGAAATCACATTACATGTACCAAAAAGTATACCTTAGGTATTATACTCTACAGAACGGCGTTCACTTTAAAAATATCATAAAATCGAACTACCTCAAATTAATCGGTAAACCATGTGGAATTAGCCATAGCTCGGCTAATGTTGTAATAAACATTTTTATACTCTCTCATATAGAATTTCAAATGAAATATATTATCTACAATGTATCTAACAAATTACTGATACAGACATACTGACGTAGTATTCTGTATCATTCAATAAAATATATAAAATTCAATTGCCAAGGGCAACTTTTACATTAACTATATTACAGATGTAGATACACAGTTTTTATTTTTTCCTTTAATAAGTAAATGTTAAAAGAAGTTTGACATTTTACACTTGCATCCATGTAAAACTGCACTTCACCTCCACAATAAAACTTCTCCAGAGATAACAAACTATCACCTCTCTTGTTGTGAGAACTAATTTTCATTATGTGGCCACCTCTTTTTCCTATAGAAAATACGAAAAATTTCTCCTGCTTCACAATAAAGGCTGATGCTGTGGTGGATAGTTCATAACACCTGCATTCATTTGTGAAGTTAAATGAGTATAAGAACCTGGTGGAATTACTTCAGCTGTAGATGCTGCTTGGCCAAAACTTGTAACAATACTGCAACATAAAAATAACATTTTAAAAAGAAATAAACATAATAATATAAAACATATCTTCACTCTGTCAAATAAGAAAGGTAACTACTTCAATTACCTTCTAAAACAAGAAACTTCCAGATTTCATATATACAGGATCGAGCAATTATCTTAATATGCTCTTGTAACTTTTAAACCGGTAATAGTCAAGAAACGGTGAAATTTTATACCAAGCAAATATCTGCAGGGGGACATCGTTTGGCATCTGTGTGACACCACAATGTTAATTGTTATCAACCCAATAAATTTCTATTTTTTTAAATGGCACTATGTAAGATTATCACACATTTCAAATCTACATGTTCAATGAAAACTTACCATGTTACATTTATTATTCAGTGTTGCAAACTAAGGACGCTACATCATTTAACGCAAATGAAACAGACGGGCAATGCGGATTAAAAGTCCTTTAGAGTCTAATACTAAGATCGTAATATGCCAGATTTCTCCTGAAGACTTACAAAGTTACAAGAGATTAAAAATTTGACTTTTTTTTCAAAAGTTTTTATTTCGAAAAACTGTTTAGATAAGTACTCTATTCAATTTCATAATGTTTTTTAATAGATGTGTAGATCAATATGTCGTTACTGCAATTAGATACTTCAAACCGTTCTGAATATATGATAAAAACTGTTAAAGTTTGCAACACTGCTTGAAATAATGTTCATCCCGAAAAAAATGTTGCAATTACATCTATCAGAAAGTATTGCTGTAATGTTATTGAACTGAAGTAAATCAAATATGCTTTAAAACGTTCCCACAAGTATGCCATTTTAAGCACTATATCAAATGTTACCACTTTTTAATCTCCCAATAGTTTGAGATATCAAATTGCTGTAAACGACACTAAAATCTTTATGTCCGTTGAAAACCACGTATGTATTGGATGTGATATTTATCTGAACACTTTTTCAAAATAAATTCCTTTGAAAAAAGTAAAACTAAACTTGTAGCTTTGTTTCTATTTGTTCGAAACACGTCATGTAATGATACTAGTATTCAACATTAGGGTCCTTTGGATATGCGTACTGAATAACAAATGAAGTATTGAAAGTTTTCATTTTATATATAGAGAGATTTGAAGTACGTAATAACGTGACGTAGAGACTATTGAAAAGATAGAACTTTTTAGTTGGAAACACTGTTAATCTTGTGGTACGACAGGGTATACCAAATAACGTCTGCATGCCGATATTTGCATATATATATATATATATATATATATATATATATTTGTGTGTGTGTGTGTGTGTTCATTAGTTTAAGTGTTACAAGGACGTATCATGATAACGGTCCGCTATGTATATTTTATATTTAGTACATTCAATAAGTTCCGTGACTACCTCCAAATGAAACACTTAACGATGTCAGAACCATTTATCACCATGTCAGTTTTCTATATACATACCTTCTTGCATCATACCCTCGCGGGATCAGTTGTAGAGGCTCTGGAACGCCCAAGAAAAGTCGTGAACTGGAATGCTATTCAGCACCGCCGTCACATTCTTTATTCGTCATGTTTCTTTATGCGTTGTTAGTTTTTCTTTATTTTTGTCAGTGTTCAGAGAATTGACTCGGGTGCTGGAATCAAGTTTCTGATTTGAATGCACTTGCCTAAGCTAAAATTTGCCATTAGGGGGAGTATTTTGAGAATGTTGCATCAATTCAAGCGATTGTGACAGTGGTACTGAAAGCTAGAGCCTCTACGACTGGTTCCGCGGGTGGGTGACGCTGGAAGGGATGTATATGGAAAACGTGGTAACTTTTTCTGACATCATTAAATGTATCATTTCGAGGTAATTCCGGAACTTATTGAACGCACTGTGTATATTCAAATCTATAGTGTTTTTCTAATACCATTCTCAACAGTTCTACAAGCTTCCCTCAAAAACCTGAAGTGATCGCTAAATGATTATTTTAGAAAGAAAGAAAAAAAAAGGGAATAAACGCAGTCTCACAAAGTTAAGAAAGATTACTAGACTGAGAAATCTTGTTGAAAGAAAATAATTATAAAATAATACATTTATGGATCATAAATGCTACCATACGAAGTTTTCGTAAACAAATATTTGAAAATCAACAATAAAAATTGTGGAGGAGAATAAACGAAAACTGAAATGAAAATTGTTCATTTTTGTTCTCAAAAACCTAGGATGTCTTCTACAGACTTAATCTGAAAAGTTGAACCTAGATCCTGACGTCCCTCAGATTTCCTTTTATTCGGTCATGGAGCAACATGTATATTCTTTAATAGAAATAGGCAATTTGGAAGTTGTTTTCTGCATGCCACTTGTACATCTACTTGGCAACAATTATAAAATATGACGCAAAAATGTAGTAGTCAAAAACTGGCATACTGTATGATGCCAGATTCAAAGCTGTAGAGAGTACACTATCAACAGAACAGTAACAGAAACAAATGGAGGCGAATAGTCATGCGTTCTTGTTGCATTCTTGGTGCAGTAGATAGTGTCATGGAGCTGTTCTCCACTGTTCATTTTGACGTGGGTTCATTTAGCGTCCATTTCACTAGCAAGATTATATGAGATCTGGAACTACAGCTTAATATGGGATCCGAACACGAGTTCCCTCCGGGAATCGAAACCGGGTATCTCACTATACGGCTTGAAGAACGTGTTTGTAACTATGGGCTGCACAAGGTGATGTTGAGAAAGCTGATTTTTCAGATGGTGCAAGACGAGCATGAGAACGGCTTCGATGATCTGGATGTGCGCTGCAATTGTCAAAGTTTCCTATGAGAATACCAAAGGAGAACTGTCATTATAGCTAGATCTCCACATCATGACACCTGGAATTTGTTAAATATAAACTAATTATTTGCTGAGCAAAACTATATTTTCATTAAAATTCGACACGTGTTACAGTTTCGCCAACTAACTCTTTGGCTTCATCAGACACTATGTGATATAGTGTCTGATGAAGCCAAAGAGTTAGTTGGCGAAACTGTAACACGTGTCGAATTTTAATGAAAATATATAGTTTTGCTCAGCAAATAATCAGTTTATATTTAATTATAACAAAGCAAAGCTTCTACTTATGGAAAATATCACAGCTGGAATTTGTACTGTATTGGTGTCATATATACTTTGTAAGGTGCCGTTCTCCCCACAAATGACTATCACTAGCTTCATGAATGAACGGTTCTTACTACTAAGCGCAATGACGCGTCAATCGTCTCCCCGCAGGACTACATAGTAATGAGACAAGGAGAAATTTGGCAAATAGCACACGCAGTCGGAGTCCTGAGTCCAGGAAACAGTTGCAGATAGTAGAATGAGCTCCCGGATGAGTGATTAGTTCTAATCCATGATGCAGTCGCCACGCGATCCGCAAATGGCACTTTGTCTGATGCAGATGTTCAGAGTGCATCCGCATGATGATACTGTCCAGAACAAGGCTGACATACATGTATACTCTCCTCGAACCAATAACGTCAAAGCTAATGCACAGTGGACACTTCCTGTGTAATGTGTTGCGAATGACCACCCGTTTCCCCCATGTTCACGCCTTCACACCGCCCTACATGTCTTCAAAGTTCAAATTTCATTTAACGGGAGAGTTTGATACGAAACACACTCGGACACTCCTTGCCAAGTCATCAACTACAGCAACTAAATCGGACTTAACATGAGTTAACAATAATTTCCTATTGCATCTACAGCGTGCAGTTGTCCATTCCTTCTTTACATGTGTTCGGTTTTACTTTCTACCAGTATACTACTAACAACATTGTTTGAAGGAGGAGAAAAAAAAAAAAAAGATTATCAAGAGAGTTAAAGAACATATTTCGAACATTTTTAGTTGTACGTATTGATTTTAGCTTTTCAGGTTGTGTATTATTTTTTCTTTCTTTAATATAATTATGCTACAATGCCTGATATATTCCCTAAATCGTTTTATTGGATCAATTTCCAGAATTTAAATGGAATTGTATTACAAAGTTCAATTACTCAAAAAAACGATCTTACGATATTATATTTGATAATCTGAGAAAATAATAGATTTTAAACCGCAGCAAATCCTTTATAGGTGTGAATTTCATGATATCCAAGGAATGAAACAAAAAGCGCGAGTGGACGAAGATTCGAACTCGGGTTCTGCTTTACCGTGACGGTGAGTATCACTATGCTACCCAGTCAGTTCCCTGAACAGCCATACATTCCTCCTAACTTGATGTCTGTGCTCAGCCTCTGATCACAGATCAGTAGTTTTCAACCGCCGACCCGCGATATATTTACGTAGTATCACTTGCAGTTTGGTGCTTTGTGTTGGTCGTTCCCCATTGCATCTACACATTTACCGGTCCGTGAGCACTGAAACGTTGAAAACCAGTGATAACACTACAATTCCTGTTGTACTTGGACAACCCTATGTCTACAGTACAGAACACTGACTGTTGAATTTACATATTTGATAAATTGAGGAAATAACCGATTTCATACCATACAAATTACTGTCAGTGCGAATGTGGTGCAGTTCATCGGTATCTGCTTCACTCTACACGTAATTTTACAAGCTGTAACGTATTTAAACTGTCACGTCATTTAATACTACATTTTGTTTTTCTTATTGTATTTGAAAACCAATGTATAAAAGATGACGATTAGTTTTTCGAAGATGCTTGAAGGTTTTGTAGTATTTCTTAACAGTGATGGGAGTCGAACCAATGAAACGATCATAAGAAATCCAGCATTTAACTCAATAACTAACAATAAAAAAGTTTTACTAAAATTGACGTTTCAAGTTTTTGTCGAGAATACTACGTATCTGTCAGAGGCTTATAGATTCACGTATTACTTTACAATTCTAATAATTCTATATGATCCCGCACAGCCTAAGCGAAGGGACACTCAAATTTCGGTTCTTGTTGCCCTGGATTCAATTCCAGAGGAGATTCAAAAGATTTCATTATCCACCACCGCTGCGCTGACAAGTTCAATGCTATTTGAATAGGACGGACTACAGCGCTACCAATCTACACATATGATACCAAATCGATGCCTATCTTCAGGCAAATACGAATCTGGTTGGTTCGATTTACGGAAGCTTAATTTTTTCCGTTCTCTTCTTAGTCGTTCATTTATTTTTCTCTCATTTCTTTCCCTACACGCATAATTAAAAGAATACCAGCATTAAGCTTCCTAAAACAAAAACCCCACATCTTAATGAAATAGGACGAAAAAGGTATGTCTCGAAAACTGAAAATTACGAAGCGGTGGCAAACACCAACTTAGAATCGGATACTTGAAATAAAGTGACTTACATAGCTTTGAATATACTTTGCAAGGTGTTACAATCATTGTTTCCTTTTTTTAAAAATAAATTTAATGAAAAACACGTAGTATTTCCTACAAACAAGCAACACATTCTCTAACAATAAATAGAATATACACATTATAAAATATACAGATTACAGGATGATTCAGGAAGAAATGGCATGACTACAGAACACGATAGGGCATATGGTTCTGAACAAAAAACCTTCCTATATACATGTGTTCTGTATTTAATGGGTTTAGACAGACGGAGTTAACACTTTTCCTCATCTGCAACTTGACACGATTTACTAAAATATTTGTAGAACATCCTGTACTTTTGTAAGGATTAAAATCATACTTGATATTGATGGCAATGAAGTGGGCTTTACAATGATATATAACACGTTGCAGTAGTGTCGATATAGTGAAAGAAATAGAGGAATAATGTAAAATTTTTCTAGAAAATATCTCGAATTTTTCTAACTACTTACGGTTATTGAGCGACAAAACTGTAACCAACGTTGTAACTATAGCTGAGATACACTTTTCGAAATGAACTAATCTATTTTAATGTACAGCACTGGTCGTCAGTACATTGACAACAAATGGAACAATTTACAACAAACCTTCAGAAATCCCACCACCAATTTCAATGCATTTACATGTTTTTACATTAACTCTATGTTGTTTGTTACAGTGCAATACAAAGTTCTTTTATACGGTTAGCACTCAATATCCCTAACAGTCAGAAACACGAGAGATCTTCCAGACAAATTTTACGATATTCATCTCTCTTCATCGACACTAATGTAATGTGCTATGTACCATTCGAAAGTCTACTCCACTGTCATTCACATGATGCATTAATGGTATCGTCACAATTTCAGCATGTTCTACAAATATTCTAGTGAATGTTGTCGAGTTTCAAATACACAAAAGGTTAACCGTCTTTCACACGAAAACCATTAGATTTTCAACAAATATGTATTGGACCTGTTTTTTCAAGTTACATCTTGTATCACTTTGTGCGGTTATGACATTTCATTCCTTCCTGAATTACCCTGTATATCTAGTTCTACATATAAATGCTGCACTATATTCCTGGTGAAAGATAACATGTTAAAAAATGAACATTGTCAAAAAAACACTGATATTGTATACGAGCCAGTTTCTGAACATAACTTCTAAGTTCTACCAACCTTCCTATGACAAGATAAACAAATTTTCTCTTACTTTTACAACCGTTTTTGCCTTCAGAAGCACTAATTTCTAGAAAATACCTCTTGATTCTAATGCTACTTAACTTACACTGTTGTTAAATTATTTCTTAATACTTTCTTCCCTTTTGTACAAAATCAAAATGTTTTCGACATTTGGTTAGGAGAACCTGTAAATTGACATTACTTTTTATTACACAACAGAAATAAATAACTAAATTGATGGTAGTTTCCAACAAGCAAATAACAAATGATACAAAATGGTTATAAACAATGTTAACTACAATTTCAGATATTCCAAATGTTGTGCTACTGCTCTGTTCTGAATCTTATCTCCTTTCCCTCTCCATACTTCTCTCCCTTCTTATTTCATGGAATGTATAGCGAAAAGTGCTTAAATGTTATTTTCCTTTGAGTTGTGTAGAAATATTTCTTATTATTTTCTGGTAAGATATTAATAAATAGTTGTAATAGAAGTAAGCCATTTATATTTAAATTATATTCAATAATAAACAAGTATCGTAATAATGAAAACGTTATAAATTAGACTGATAAGAATAATTATGAGGGTAACTATAAACAATATGAAGTCGACTAATTTTCACAGACATATTGAATTACTTAATCGACATCTTTCGCAATTTGGCAATTCTCTTATAGAATGGCCTGCATCTCTCGACGTATCTATCGCTGCGTGTGTTTCGTTACTTAATTCCTTGCTGGGTGCCAGATAGGCTGTCCTATCGAAGACATTTTCGATACACACTGAATACCCATTATTGCTCCTTTCAACACCGGCACCTTCTACTGTCTAACTCCAAGACTCTGATAGTGATATTCGGACAGATACCTTCGCCAGTGGTGCCATCATATGGGAGTTTTATGATATACAGCACATTAATGGGTAGCACATTAACTCACTTTACTAACTACCAAACTCAGTCTTTTTTCCTTACATCACACTCATTATACGAGTTAGATTACGTAATTCTTGAATATACATTCTTCTGAGTACAAATATATTCTGCACATGCCACTTTCATTTACGTGTTAATGTATTCTATTGTTCTGGAACCTTGAATTTTTGGGACGTATTCAAATTTATGACCGGTAGTGTATATATCAACTAGCCTTCGGCTAGCTGAGGACATGGTCCCAAACTGACGCATTTGCTCGGCCTCGGACGTCATATTTCAGTATCTGCTTTCGTTCTTTGCACGGCAAGAATAAGTTTATGGCATTATTCTTTGGGAAAATTTTAAACTCTCTTTCCTTTAGAATACGCAGCATTTCAATCAAAGTGAACTCGGCACAAATACTGTGTTCAAAAATTCATTTCAAATGGTTCACCAGTTTTCTCTTGATGATGAAACTGACAACCTGGAAGTAATGTTTTATGTTTTGAGAGAGAAAAATTGAATCTGCTCCCTTTCTTTCTTTAAAAATTACATTTCTGGAAACGGTGAGACGAAATTTCCTGAAACGCTGTAGCATTAACGAATTTCGAGATAAGGCATATTACTACTACAATTGTAACTCCTATCAATTCTCACTTTTTTTCGTCCCTTCTAGGAAAAATATCAAGAAACGATGAAATACGTATCTAATTCTTTTAAATAGGAAGTCTATACACCAAATTTCATCTCTCTACCTTTCAGAGTTTTGGAGATATGGACATTTTACTATAATAATTGCTACCCATATTCCCTCCCCGTTCCACGTCAACTCTCCACAAAAACCTTCCTTAGTGGTACCTTACGTCATGCACTATCAAAATTTTAAATTTCTAGCTTAAGCGGTCCGACTTGGGAGTTTATCAAGCAGCCATTCTTCAGGACTTCTAATACAGAGAGACTGAATATCAGGATCTTTTGTTTTATTATTATTCATGGTAAACTTGCATATCAGAATGTTTGTGTATCAATATAAATATTTGATTTCAACTTATCTGCACTAAGCATGCCAAAAATAATATCGTAGGACCATACCACAGTAGTAAGGTGTTTCACATCAAAAATGGCCTTGTCTCTTAAAATAAATTTTTCATTTATCTTCCTATTTACAATATTAACAACTACTTGCGATGCCGGTTTTTAGCACTGGAAGAATAGGTTTATGGTAAATGTATGAAAGATATGTTTAATTTCAACCCTCTTTTCCACTCCCTTAGGTAGCGTTTGAATCTAAATGAAAACAAAAACCAACTCGACCCAAGTGCTATCTTCAAAAATTCTTTCAAACAGTGCGGGCGTTTATATGAGACATATTGAAAAGAAAAGAAAGAAAAAAAGAAAAAAAAAAACAAGTTCCAAAACTGGAACATTAGCATGTAGCAAGTTTAAAACGCCCAGTAGACCTCTAAGTCAAATGGCAATCGTTGCGTGTCACTGGTCCAACGGTGATGTATACGATTAGAGGCAGGGATTTTTTGCACTAGACGTTCATTCCAGTGTCCCCAATGCATTGGAGAGCTCTGGACAGGTGGGGTCGTTCGGGTCGCTCTAACTGATACGACGGTGGCTACATCAAAGCTGCACCAATTAAAGTTAGAAGATAACTACGGAGACTATAATTCAGAATGGAATTTGACTATGAGGTAAAACTGTCCATTCTCATCCTCATGTAACTGCACGAACACAACAATCAATTGTTGGAGGTAGTCTACGTTTTCAAATTTCTCTCTATCTCTCACTCTTGCTCATCCCTGAGAACGTCTTCGGTGGTGTTCGGAGGGACTGCAATGACGAAGCGAATGGAGAGCGTTGGTATTCAACAATATGATATACAGCATGTGCTCATGCGGACGTTCCGAAGTTATGTGCAATTTCGTTCGTCCGTGTACCGGAAGTTAACCGCGGGATTCATAGTTGTTTTTGGATTTTGTTACAGCGATAAAATTAAAGCTACATCGCGTTGCCAACAATCTGAAAATCAATACTGCGTATTATCATGAACATTATTTGACGGATATTTACAATGAAATTCCTACTCCAACCGGATACTCTTGCATTAGAACAAGGCGTTCCAACACACAGTTGAAATATCAATGGCATTATACAGACGATGGAAGATAGCACCGGGATTCGTGCTATCTCGTTCACAGACATTTCCAGTGGATAGTCCTGATGCCGCGCAAATGGACTGCTCTTAAGCTGCGAACGGTTTCCAGCCTCTAAATCTTTCCAACAGGAGTGAAATACAATATTCCCTGCAAATGAGTCTTCTCCAGTTGAAATACGTTGTCAGGTAATCGTCAATAAGTGCTGGTCGTCACATAGAATACAAACAGTGGTGGAATGGCTACTGTCATAGGTAAATACACATTTTAAAGTCGTCTATATGGAATCCTATCACATTGTCTACCGAGTAATCTACTCGATTTATATAAACACTCGCACTAATATTCTAACATTGTAAACATTCGCCCATTCAGCCTCTTTGATAGACACAAAAAACTTGGCCTTCTGAAACAAAAATATCTACTTAGAAATTCTGTAGTTTTACAGGTGCTGGTAATAATAAATTTTGAAGTCCTAAATGGTAATTTCAATTTCGAAGGACATTTTCATTTCTACCTTTTCTCTTTAGCCATTCTTTCAATGCTCTTGAAAAATGAATGAATGATGAGAAGCACTAACAATGATTTCACTAGTTTTGTTACCTGTGTCCTATTACAGTTAATCTCGACAAAGAATATTTATACAATTTTCTAATGGTACCAATAATGAAGTTTTTACCATAGAAAAGATCACTGACTATCAAATAGAACACCACACACAGGATGTCTTTTGTTAGGAAGTTATGCACCTACTACCCATTTCATAAAGATAGGCCCCTAACTTCGCGGTGCTGCCCTAACGTTCACTCAAAACTTATATTGCATTGTTGTACCTCGTTGGAATTGCTGAAATGCTGTCTTTTAAATACTCAAGACATACAAATTTTCTTTGTACAGTGTAGTGGGAAAAAATAGAAATTATTGAAAAAGTGCGTATTTTCTAGTTTTTTTCATCAATGTTTATAGTACTATATTCCGGAAACGAGATCACGTGAAATTATTTCCTGTGTACGATATGGAGATGCAACAGTAAGTTGTGAAAATTCAATTTTTATCACTTGATACTTTTTTGTATAATTAACGTTACGATGGTAACATAAATTGAACACCCTAGATAGGTAACATGGGTTACACATAAACCCAATGCTAGAACTGTAAAAATGACATTTTAAATATTCCCACTTGAAATGAAAAATAACTTTTATATATAATCTGATGCAGGTAGACAATCACGGCAGTCAAGTGCGAACGATATCATTTTGAGAGCTCTCACATCTGCAGGTGTCTCATCAGTACGAGAATCAAACAGATGCGGTCGTTCAGACGGAAAGAAACCAGATGGAATCACTTTAGTGCCCTGGAAAAAAGGGAAAGCTCTAGTTTGGGGCTTCACCTGCACAGATACTTACTCCCTCCAATCTTTCACATTCATCATCACGCGCAGGTCTCGTAGCTGCTCGTAAGGAGGCCGACAAGAGGAATAAATATATTAATCTCGTTGATAAATATTGGTTTGTTCCAATTGCGATCGAGACAAATGCTACTTGGGATCAAGAAGGAGCTAATTTTATCAATGAAATCAACCATCGTATTTCAGTTATATCGGGAGATAAACGATCTAAATCTTTCCTTATTCAACGGATCAGTGTCACAGTTCAACGTGGGAACGTGTCAGCCATTTTGGGTACGTTTCCCACAGGTAAAGAATTAAAGGAGATCTTTCTCATATAAGGAAGAAAATAACGACTTGATTTCTGAGTACCAACGACGGAAAGATATTTTAAACAATATCCACTTAAGAATTTATCTCATCATAACTGTCACCGTCACTGAAAAATACATTTTCATTTCACGTTTACTATCCCAATTTGATTCTAATGTATATCCTTCTTTTACCATAATTTCTAATTCTTTTAGCATTTCTTGTTATTTTGTCACAATTTCGTCTTATCTTGATAATATTTGTTTTTCTATCAATTCTGTTAAGAGCTTATGATCATTATGAATTAGTTTAAGTTGATCGTATGCGTAAATATATTTGGTTTATCTAAGATTACAATGTTAACGTTTATATAACTATATTTGTAATACAAGCATGTTTTTAAAATACACTGATACTGAAATGCAGCATCACTCACTGCACTGGTTTTTCGGTATCACGTTAAGTCATTACACACAGTTAGTGGAAATTTCTCTTCTGTGTTCACTGCATATAGGTAAGTGACGCTTGCAACATGCTGTTTTCACCTTTTTTTGCTTTGCGAGGACAGATTACACATCTTGTTTGTTTGGTCAATTTCTGAGGAGGTTCATTATCATCGATGTTCTTAATACTCAGAATTTCTGTGATACTGGCAGTAAGCACGAGGAATGTGCACAATATTACCACCAGCGGTCCTTTAAGGTTTTGGAGGCACAGTGGACCAAACATGCCCGTCTTTATCTTTTACTATGTAACACAATCCGTGGCGGAAAACACCAATTTGTAACGTGCTTGCTTATTTTGTATATTTTTATATAGCGTTACACTATAGCCCACAGTTCGAATATGTCTAACATCTAGTCTACTATTTTATCAAAATCCACATAAACACTCCATCTTGATATTACCTTTTACTATAATACGTAATGAAGGAAACATTTGCACCCTTTAAATAACATACATGTAGATTATACAAGATGGATCCTTTGTTATATCTTATATTTCTCGTTCCAATGACACATATCATCAGATTGCTGTTAACAGAACATCAATTATATCAGAAAAAAAATTAATTCTCTTTCTTATTATATTTTCTTCTTCTTCTTTTAGCTAGCTTGTGCATATTTTAATAGCACATATTGCCCGTAAATACAAGTAAAGATGTTAAAAATACAAGCAATGATATTAAAATAAACAATATCGTTATAACTGTATTACCTAACTCCTCCTCGAATTCAGTATCTGAATCTTCTGCCTTTATGCCTCTATTACAGACTCTGACTCAGATTGCACTTCAATATTATCCTCTTCCCCACTAGAAATATCATCAGCACTAACCTCAATCTCTTCGTCTAACACAAAGGAAACAAAGTCCTTAAAATGTAGATCACATACCTTGACACTAACCATTATACAAGAAAAATATTAATATTCCACCACAAAATTTCACTAACATGAATGGTAGGTAACAGGGTTGACCCACCACCCCAACAGCTCTATTTCTCGGTAGACAAATCGAATTCCACAGCGAACACTTCAGCAGTAACTACGTCTTGCCTTTTCTCAGGAATACACAAAGGCGCTGAAAGCTAAGTGCAGTGGTGCCAGGTACATACAGAAAAAAATATTCTCGCTGAGGTTACGTATAACCCCTGTTACCATCGGAAGGTTAAAATAAATGTATGACGCTCTGATCTCTTTTACCGTGGTAGGTAGAGAAACGTAGGAAACAGTTCGAAAATTTGGAACTCTAATGTTCCAAATATTCGAAACTTTTAACGAAAAAGTATTTAATTGGTAGAGTATTTATTTTTTAAAAAAGAATGTTTAACATATTCTGTGCGGTAAGCGAAGAGACATGTTGGAGCCCAGCCTTTAAATTTCCCGCACTTACATGAAGAAACTGCATACAGAACTGAAAGTGCGGCAACGCTGTACAGATCATCTCGTGCTATGTTGTCGCGTTCAGGAAGCTAGCAGCGCGGAGCTTGCTTCATCTCATAATCTTTCACATAATCTTAAAAATAACAACAATGGATGTGTGTATCTCAATGTAAGATCGAAATAAAATGTTGAAGTAAAACATCCAACAAACGATGGACACTTTTTCAGCAATACATCTCTCTCACACGAGCCAACTACCACAATTAAAATACTCTTAAGTCCGAATGTTGTATATATTCAACGGGCTTTGCACACACGTTGAAACCGATTGTTATATATATAAACAATAGGACATTTAAAAATTAAAAGGAAAAAATAAATGTAGCTTTGGCAATCACGTGTTCACCCAAGTTGTTCTGCGATCAATTCCCCTGCCGGATATAACAGGGAAACACAGATCCTGTGTAGGTGACGAGGACAGCTTTTGCGTCTTATCATCTACTGTAAATCACTCGCACTGATTACGTTTTCAACACTTGCCTTCGGTTCGTAGGCGTTAAAAATTTACACGCACATTCGTGTTTTTATATATATATAGTATGGATGTTTCTTCTACGAGCAGTGGTATTACAGAAAGAAGAGTCAAAATTTTGAGCGACAATGAAATTGCAGAACTGATGAATGACACTCAGACGGTTGAGTTAGATAGTAATGACACTGATTATTCTGTGCTCAGTTGCGTATCCGGGAATGAACAAGATAGTAACTTTGTTTCAAGTGAACCTGAGGTTGCGCTGGGAAAGAAAAACGTGTCGTTTCTATTCGAAGGCAGATTCTGATGTAGCTTGGAGCGATAAAATTCAAGTGAACGCAATACCCCTGTTTAGCGGTGTCCCGGAAATTGATCGAAATGCTATGCTATCTACAGAGTATATCCCATATAAAGTTTTTTCTTTTCCTTTTTTACCGATGTAGTTTTATAGTAGAAATCTGAAAACAGACCTTCTGTGATGTGAGAACTTATCAACTAAGATTGTATCATATAATAAACTTTGTGAGTATTTCTGTGCAAGTGTATTTAGTACGGCGTGCAATAAGTGAAAAAAACTGACAAAAAGCAACGAATTTTCGAAGACTATCCCATGAAATCCAAACAAAATAAACGGTTCGTTTTTCTAATTTTAAACAATGGGTACGTTTACTGTATATCCTGTTAATTTCTAAGAAATTGGTTTAAAATCTGTGGAGATATGAATTTTTAAAAATACCTCCAAAAAGTGCTGGAAAGTGTGCGTGACAAGTTTAAATGTCCGTCGGGCTGAGAGTGTTGCGTCAGGAAAATGTGGCAACGTAGCACTCCGCATAAACTGCGATAGCAAAGGGCGCAAAGTAGATAAAATCGTAATGTCATATTTGTCATTACTTACCTTTTAAAACAAATCGAATAGTTTGGTTGAAAAAGGTACTTAAAGATGTTTCTAAATGTTTTTTTCAGATTGATAACGCACCGCAGCAACTCAAGAGAGAATGATGTCTCACTTGAGTAATAACAAGAAAATTACTAAGTGTTGAGTAATGAAATTTTGAAAATTTACAGGTAATAGGTGCACCTACACATTGTATACAGGAAATTACTTCACTTGATCTCGTTTCCGAGATAGAGTACTATAAATATTAATTTACCAAAAATGCACTACAAAATATGTACTTTTTCATTAATTTCTACTTTCTTCTCACTGTACAATCCAAAGAAAATTTGTATGTCTTAAGTACTGAAAATACAACATCCTAGTAATTCCAACGAGGTACAACAATGCAATATGAGTTTTGAGTGAACGTCAGAGCAGCAGCGCGAAGTCAGGGGTCTATCTTTATGAAATAGATAGTAATTTGGTCTACTGGCGGTAATTTAATCTACTATAAATTTAACAACAAATTTAATGTACCTTGGACTCGATTTACAATGTCTAAATTCACTAATCGAAAAAAAAGAAAAAAAAAGTATTACGTTAGCAACCATTACTTTAAACACCATTTCTCAATAAATTAAATCTTGATAAAAAACTTATTTTCCACGCATTAAAAATAATATAAAATAGGTAATAGGAACGCAATAGAAGTAAATGTCTTTTAGCTAAAATTGAGGAATAGTGTAATACTATTAACGTAACAGACAGACAGACAGCCTAGAGTTTAAAAACCTTATTTACAAGCATGATACGAACAGGATACTGTGGCCCTGCGTAGTGCAGTTGCTCTCGCCTTTGGTACGAGCGGTCCCGGGTTCGATTGCCGATGGAAACACTCGACCGGAAAACTGTACAAGATTTTTCAGGCCAGCCAACCTACGTGAGGATTTCCCGGGTTTTCCTCATTCATACCAAGCAAATTCCGGAATGGTACCTCACACAATGTTCCCAAGCCGCTTCCTTCCTCCCCCACATTCCTTTCTCTCTTCCCAATTTTCCAGGCAGTGTGATCGTCGAGGATGTCATTCCTCATACATGACGAGCTAACATGGTCATAGATGTCGTAAGTTCAGAAATAAAATTCTAAACAAGCAGTATATAATATTTTAGCTTTGTTTAAAGAACACCAATTTACGTAATTTACTACAACAAGTGTCAAATTTCCTGACAATATCTACCCCTCTTGGAGGGAATTTTAACCTTCTAAAGAGAACTTGCCTTCCAAATGGCAGACTAGACGGAGCTCCGGATGCTGATGGCTGAGGAGGTTGTTGCTGAGGTGGTGGTGGTGGTTGTTGCTGTTGATCTTGACCTTCAGATGGTGGTGGTGGTCCCTGAGGCCCAGACGGCAACTGACCCATCATCGGTTGTACCATCGAAGGTAACTGCTGTGGTGGCATGAAATGATGGGGTAGCATCATCGAAGGTAACTGCTGGGGAACTGGAAGGCGAGAGAAGTGTTCTGACGTCATCCCATGTGGTGGCACAAATTGCTCTGGAGGTATCATATATGGAGCCTGTCCATATGCTGTACTCACCGGTGGCAAGCCATTATAAACCTACAAAACATAAATATGAGAAAATGTAAGAGGAATCTACAGAATTTAAACAGGTTATAAAACTTTCCTTTAAACATGCACTCAGACACAAACAAACATATTTGATGAATTTGTTGCACTGAGAGATATTCCAGTAGATTAAAGTAGTTCTTGGGATTTAAGGGCTACAAATTTAAGAGAATCCCACAGGAAGTGCAACTCCCAGAACGATGATGAATTACAAACGGAACAGATAGGCTTTAGCTAACTTCAACTACATTCCCACTCATGGTCAAAGAATAAAAAATCAGCCTTTAAGAACTTTTGATGCTGTTCATTCTGGCTTTGAAAATACGTGCAACTTAAAAATAAAATTTGATCAAAGCACTTTATTATTGATGAACCAAACTCAGATCATCAACAATGAGTGCTTGCTTTGGTCAGCTTTTATTTTTATTTAACTTCTGATTTTTATAGGAACCATGCACATGAAGATACTACGTCATACCTGGGAACATGCTACTCTTCGTCATCCTCCCTATGTCATGGCTACCTTCTTATCAAAATGAATTGAAGTGGGGTAGCGATAGCAACACTTCTAAGCTTATAACAGGGTTGCCAGCATGTAAATTATTCTCACTGTCACATAATTATTGTTTGTTTCATTGATTGGTTGTTTTTGTTTTGAATTTAACGTCAATATTCAGCCTAGAAACTGTAAGACACTTACATCTACAGCTTACTTCATGAGATCCTACCTTAATGCTAGTTTTGAATTTCACGCCCTAAGATAGATTAAAACATTTTTTTTTTTTTCAAATACCAGAGAGTGGACGAGATTAATTGGAGTTACTTGTCCCTTCTGAGCATTCGGGCCACATAAAATTGGATCTACTGTATTAAGTGGGATCCGAACCACTAGTGGAATATATATCCAAGGCTAGCTTCCCAACTCGAGGACTAAATCCAGGGTTATGCATAAAGAAATTTCGTTCGTTGGTCACTTGATTACAAAGTGCAAGGAGACCATGAGATCGACTCGAATTCACGACCTAGCCTATTTACGCTACTCAGCCTAGGCCTTAAATAACGTAAAACATACGGAACAGATTCTGTCTATTTGAATGTCTGTAGTGCTACTATTCTTCGAGAAAGAAATAATAATATTCTTAATTTTGCATTTTACTGCAGCTCTATTTCTATATTTTCTTAACTGTATTTTCAGAGTGTATTATCTTTGATTAGGTTATAATTTTTGTTCTATTGACTTCAAAAACGTAAGCTTATATTGCTTATACACTAAAATGATGATATCGCTAGACAGAGACTGTACCTAGGAATTAAATATTTGTTGACATACTTCTAATCAAATACTAGGCTAGTGCACAACTTTTGCTACGATAAGCAAACAAGTATGCATTTTGTTGGCTGTGACTTAACTACTTCACTGCCAAAAATATAAATATTTGTTGCCCTTAAGACCCGCACAACAGCAGAGTCAATAAGGTGTCTACTTACCAACGGGACGGTTGGAGGCAATATTTATTTCTAGATCTATCCTTCTTTCAATTTGCTTAGCCTACTCTTACACTCCAAGTTTCAGTATTTTACAGAAGCTAACACTAGCCAATTCAAGCCAAAGCCGGAAAAAAAAAAAATGTTCAATTATTTTGAATATGTGTGTACACCAATAGACAGTGCCTGCAGTTCTGATGGCCACCGACCTTCCAAAAAATTACACATCTATTGTACAAAATACCCATACAGTGAATATACATGAAGAGATAAACAGAATCCATTGTATAACTTGAAATTAAGATACGATTCAAATTTTATCTGTACGAGCAGAGACGAATTACAAGGATCAGCAATAAGATATTTTGAATAAAAAATGTTTTCGGATCATTTGGTTTTCTACCACAACTTCACTTACAGGCGTTTCAATCACGACTTGGTTCACGGTAATTTACATTTAACGGAATTTATTGGCAACACATGCAATATTACACCGCTTCCTACCAGAAAAGTTAACAACCAATAATTGCAATGCAATAATTTTATCTTCAGTGCTTAAATACCTTAAAATATTAGAAGGCAGTACCTGAAAATTAGGTAGTACTTCGCAAATAAAGTTGCACATGCCTTTTAGCTATATATTCACTGTTAACTATAAATCATATATGAACCTGCAAATAAATAGCAAATACGTAATCAACATAAATAGTCATTTCTAGTAGATATACTTACAGCACTATGACTGTGAGGTGGGAGTGGCACTTGATGAGGTTGTGACATGTAACCATATGGAATGCTAGGTTGCTGACCATGAGGTTCTCTCATTAACGTATAGTATAAATTGACAGCTTCAACTAAATCTGCACTCAATTGAGTAAGCTGAGCATGTTTTCTATCAACCTGCTCTAATTCTTGATCTATTAGAGGTCCCATGGCATTCACTTGATCTGAAATATTTTTAAAGAAATACCGTAAAATGCTATGTACATATGTACACACACATATATGGTGATCCATAACTATATACTTATGTTAATTTCAATTTAGTTCTGTTCATAATGATGTAGAGCAATAAGTTTACAATTATACTATTTTGGTCTATGACACTGAATGTACAGTCATGTCAAAATGATTGTCGCATTATCTGTACCTGTCTTCTTGTAAGAATATAATTTGATAATGATTTTGCAGGGTACTTTTAATACTGATAATATGTGTTTAATCGGGAAATGTGTATTTGAGGTAAATTTCATAGGAAAAGAATTATAAATACGAAAATTAGAATGAGTAAAACAAAATGTTGCTAAATGGACAAGAAAGTTTTATTTTCGTTTTATTGTTCTTATTTACTACTCTTTTGACATGAAATTGGCCACATACATGTCTTTGCCGATTATACACATACTAACATTATAAGAAATACCGCGCGAATTTATCATCAAATTATATTCCTACAACAACATTTATAGACATGCGACAATAATTTTGGACATGAGTGTACTTAACACGTTCAACCCAACATCTGACAGTAATGAAGAAGCTATGCTTTTCGAAAATTCTTATGTGCGCCACCGGTGGTACACGATCTTTATTCTGATATTCTTGGCTATAAGTTGCCAACGGTCTTTTCCAAGTGCGTTACTTTAATTATCTTATACTGTAGAACGTGCGCAACCGGTGACGCACGTCGGGACGAAAGTGTTAAAATATGTGTCTGCTGCAGAACTAACGACAAATAGGCAAGTATTTCAAGAGAAAACAAGAAAAGGAAAAAATAAGGCACTGGATATGAAAACAACTACGAGATTTCATGCGAGTTTGCTACCCCAGGTTGTTACTCAATATAAAGGCGCGTCCAAAATTTGTTGTCATTGAACAAGTTGCTTCTGCAGCATCATTTGCTCGGAAGTCCCAGAGGTAATACCATCGAAATTATAATACGTCAAGTGGTTCACTACAAGGGATTATGAAGAAACTACAGTGGCAGTTGTGAAGAATAACCACCATCAAGCACTGAGTTTGGAGGACCGTAACATCAAAATGAAGTTTGCCGAGTACATGCTGAAAGGACTGAATAAAGCCCTTCTCACATGGACATGAACTGAGGCCTCAAACCAGGTTACAACTTAACAATGTTGCTTAACTCAAACTTCCATGCAATTTCTTTTATCCTGAGGTGATGTACAGGTCTCAGACGATCCTTAAAACTAGATAGGTTTTACCAGCAGAGCCTCTTGTGGCCGCTGTATTAAACAGACGAAAAACACTTGAAGAATGTGTTACGTACAGGGCAATCAACTGTCGTAATCGTAAATATTATTGTTTTTCTATTTCACAATATTTCATCCGAAGAGTATGAAATAGCAATAGCAGCGATATCTGCTCTGTTGTTGGCACAGAACCCCCCTCCCAACATACGAGAGAGAGAGAGAGAGAAAAAAAAAAAAGAGGAGCTGCTGGGCCAGGAAGTGGATTCTTCGCCGCAATAATGCACAGGAAAGCACCATATTTCCAATGGTGAATAGTAAACTACTTGCAGAAGATCCTCGTTTCTACAAAAAATTCTACAGAATGGACTATTTAGAATTCCATACGCTACTGGAATTAGTAACTCCGAAAATTCGGAAGCAAGCTACGAACATGAGGGAGTCTGTTTCAGCTGAGAAAAGGTTTGTATAAGAAGCATTCATTTCATTCGAAGTCACCCTGTACAAATATGGAACATTGTTCACCTACCTTAAAAGTAATGACCTCAGCCGGCGACGCACTTTGTTCACTGTGACACGAGCCACTGGATGCCCTTTTGAAAGAAGGCCTTGGGCTGCCGCCGAAGCCATGACGTCACCTCCTGTATGATTTCATCGTCCGAATGGAAACGGTGTCCACGTAGAGCTTTTTTCAGTTTCCCTAACAGGCAAACATCGCAAGGGGAGAGGTCGGGCTGTAGGTTGGGTGATGGAGAACCTCCCACTTAAAATTCGTCAAAGTTCCCTGCATTACGTTGGCCGTATGCGGCCGCGCATTGTCATGAAGCAAAATCACACCCGCCAACAGTTTCTCTGGGCGTTTGGACTTAATGGATTTGCGGAGATTGTGCAACGTCTCTCCGTACCGAGCGGCGTTCAATGTCTGTCCGTGCTCCAAAAATTCCGTGCGGTAGTCCTCGAATATCAAAGAACACGGAGGCCATGACCTTTTCCGTTGAGGTTCGAATCGATTGGGACTTCTTTGGGAGTAGTAGAGGTGGGGTGACGCCACTGCGAACCTTGGCATTTGCTTTCCTGGTTCGTAGTGATGGCACTACGTTTCGTCTCCTGTGATGATTTTCTCCAGGAATGCCTTACCTTCGACTTCGAATCTGTCCAGGTGCGAGTGGCACCCAACCATTCTTTCCGATTTTTGAGCGTCCGTAAGGGTGTGAGGCACCCATTGGGCACAAACCTTGCGGAAATGAAGCGTGCGGGTGATTATTGAGTGGCCCAATCCACTTCCGTCGCCACCTCCTTCAACGTAGTTCTCCGCTTCTGGCATAAGGTCTGGTCCACTCGCGCAGTAATCTGTGGCGTCGCTACTACAGGCTGCCCCGGATGAAAGTCGTCTGTAAGCGTCTTTCGAATCTCTCTGCAAACCGCTTGCACCATTTGATGACTGCTGCCAGTGAAGATAAATGCTGTCCGTAAACACCCACCATTCGTCCGTGCATTGCCCGTGCACAGACACCTTCGGCGGTAAGAATCCGTATAACGGCACACTGCTCCACTTGATCGACCTCCATTTTCCGCGAACCAGCTTGCTTGTTGTTCGACTGAAAACACACTACTGTGCATTTGGACGACGCTGACTCAAAACTGTCCATCTTTGCACCTCCATCTCCCTTTACCAGTTCACGCGACAACCACCGTGCCGACATCTATTGAGCCTTTAAAGGACCCGCTACAAACCGGTATAAGCGTAGTTACACATTTCGCACGGGTTCCATTCATTTCACGGGGTGACTACGAATTAAATGAATGCTCCTTATAGATCCTTGCATCAACCAGATTGTAGACTGAAAATCAAATAACTTGGCCAAATATGTAAATGAGAGCAGTTATCAGGCGCGGAAAGCTAAAATAAAGGAGGAAGAGCAATTTTTTTAGTATAGGTACTGAGGGTATCCGCTCAGCTCACTGCCCACAAAAGATACCCACATAACCCATAAAGTAAACTTACATCGCGCCCCTCTCATGCATTACACCCGGACATTTTGTATTGTGTCAACATTCTAGAACTGTTCCCTAAACTTGCACGAAGGCCACACAACACTTATGATAACAATTAACTTTTTTTTGTGCTGGTTTACTTTTGGCGCACCACGTTTGGAAGATTTACAGGTAAAAAAAACTTTGCACGGAAAGACATATTTATAAAGAACAAATTTCTGCAAGCGATAGAATTAAATACAAAGTAATACACCTGTATTTTATGTTTAAATTGTAGGATTACTAGTGTAAAATCATTACAAATACTTTACTACGGATAAAATACGTGAATGCATATGAAAGATGACTGTATTAGAAACTATTTTCCACCGGCGGTATATTTCTGTATAGGGTACAGAAGTTGTATTTTATGTTTACAAGTAGAACGCTTCTAGTATGAAACCATGACAAATGCTATTAAAACTCGTATCATTGCCAAAAACATTCGTTTCTACTACACTCGCTTATGCTTGTGTCCACCTTCACTGACGCGCCTGCTCCCTTCGGACTTACCCCCTCTCCCCCCCCCCCACTGACGTTCGGACCCTCTAGCTTCGTCTTGCCCATTCCTGCTTTTTAGTGGCTACCAAGCACAGACTGTTTTGTGTGTGCTTTTTTGCACTGTAGTTTTTATGTATAAATCCGAACCCTGTATTTATACGCAAATCGTAAAAGAATTGTAATTTTTCAACAACTGCTTATGATGTCCCCCTTGA
Organism: Thermobia domestica; assembly: GCF_964235325.1. Classification (NCBI taxonomy): domain Eukaryota; kingdom Metazoa; phylum Arthropoda; class Insecta; order Zygentoma; family Lepismatidae; genus Thermobia; species Thermobia domestica. Next base: position 164,059,225 of record NC_137461.1, on the reverse strand, counting down.
ATCTTGACTATGCCATGTGAGATATTTTCATGTCGTCCAGCGAAAATCATTTAAGAAACAATAGAAAAGGAAATTAGTGAAGGAATTCTAATTTTTGAACAATTATTTCGAGTAGTGCACCAAAAAGTAAACCTGCATGCTTGATTAACATATTACATTATCTTTTGGTATACAAATTGCACAATATATTTATTCTTTTAAAAGATGTAATTACATTTGTTCACACCTGCAGTGTTCGGGCGGACACTACTTACTTCACTCCATACGGTGTACCTTCTCTAAGGCTTCGATTGTTACATTTTTTAAATAATATAAATCGTACTTCACGTTATACAATATATACATATATATTTATTTATTTATTTTCGTATGACTCTATTAATACCATTAATGCTTCTCTTGTCCAGGCAGCATTGTTTTGAAATGATAGCGAGAAATAAAATTGAATGTTGTCAGGCGTTACTCTTTTCTGATTGCTAGTTGTATGTAAGTCCAGGAGAAAATAGAAACTGTTTCTATTTCTTCCAAGTCAGGATCACAATAAGGATAGCAGAAAATTTCAACCTGGACTAAGGACAAGTCACTTCGCAGACGATTGTTAAGTAAGGTCGTGAGTTTAGATCGTGAATCACAACCTTACTTCAGTCCAGTCTGAGACAGGCTTAAGACTGTGGGTGGATTAGTCAGTCATCATAGCCGTCATTACAAAATCCTTAGTCAATTACCACAATCGCCCTCACTGAGTCCTGATGTGCAAAATTTGGATGTAACGATTGGAACTGGTATCGCGTCTTTCGGTGACCATGTGGGTGGTGAAACTCTTCTTGGTCAATACATTATTCGTGAAACGGTGAATGCAGCAATTTACATGACAACTGTCGTGCACGCTATTGTGCTGCTGTGTTAGGGCGAACTTCATGCTAAATGACGAGCAGTAGAATGGCAATGTGCAGTGAACTGAGCAGACGGTGATAGTGTAAAATAGGCGGCCTCTCTCATTTTCAAAGCGGACAAATCGTGAGGTTCGGTTGTATGGTACGAGGGTGACGAAAGTGGAGTTTTGGACTGAATTTGAGTTTAGCGCTCGTTTCAAGAGCGAGGCTATATGAGACGTAGACTTACAGCTTAATGTGAGATCCGAACTCAGGCCGAAGACGAAAATGGCAAATATGAGTGTCGCAAGGGAGTGTTCAAGGTGATGAAACTACGAAACTCACGATAAAAGTATACCGACGAAGACGAATAGTGGTCGGAAGAAGATACTTACATGTCAGTAATAGGTCCCGTCGAGCATCAAAGCGGATTTTCACTCCCAATCATTGTGTGACTGTGGAACTCAAATAGTAGCACCTCCCACAGCCTATGTCGACAATAACAGTCTGCCACGAGTTACATGCCATGGACATATGAGATCGAAATATATATATATATATAGGGACCATAAAGCTTTAGAAGAACGTCAATGGTGCCGGGAATATTTAACATGGACCGCTGATGACTGAAAATGTGTGACGTGGTCAGACGTCACAATTCATCTTATTTTTAAATCATGGACCGCATTTGTGTATGGCGGACACCCAAAGAACCATATGATCCGCAATCTCTCCATCCAACCGTGAAACATGGCAATGGCTCGGGGATGCCGCGGCTGCAATATATGGAATCAGTGGGTGTTGCGATAACGCTTACCGGTTGCGTCACTGCCAGTCATTATGTCGCCATTTTAGGGGACCATGTGCATCCTATGGTCCAGATGTTGTTTCTGAGTAATGACGCCATATTCACAACCCTGGCATTGCGGCGTAGTTTGAGGAACAGAGATAAACACCACCTCTGATCCGTCCAATTCCCGGACCTGAACATAACTGAACATCTGTGGTCCGTTTTGGAGAAACGAATCTGGAGTAAATTTTCGCCTTCATCCTCTTTTATGGAACTGAGTGATGCACTGAACGCGGAAAGGTGTAATATTCTACCGGCTAATATTCCTCTATGATTCCAACGCCAAATTAATCTGGTAAGTTGTACTTTTCTTTTAGTTCTTTCCATTAAATTGATAACTATCTACCCATATTAGATATATAACGAAAATCATCACATATATTTGAAATATGAAATTGCTGTCAAACGTCTTTCTTTTTCTTCCTACTCTTGCTCTCTCTATCAGATGAAGTGTTTCGCTAAATGCTTCATGTGACAAGAAGCAGTAAGAACGAAAATTAGGTATGAAACCTCCAGGTGGGAGCCATATTGAAATGCACGGACAAGATCATATTATGGAAATGAAAAATATTTACACGACATTTATAAATAAAAGCTATAAACGAACATGGTGTAAGTAAAAAGTATAAATACTTAAGATACAGAGATATGAACTCATCTAATTGCTAATGAAATTTTCGAATAAGTTTTCATTAAATGAAGAATTCTAAAGTTAAACTCTGGTCAAAAAATTTACATAGAACATGTGTATCACTGTTTCGTAATTAGAATTTACATAATAAAACATATGACAACAGCAACCAAGGATATCTAACTGCCAATTTCATGAAGAAAGAAAGAAAAAAAAAACTCATATGGATCATCATAACTTTTACAATGCTATCTAAAATATTACCTACTTTTCTTCTCTAAACCTTTTTAAAACAACTTTACCCCCATGAACAATGGCTGACGATTTTCAGCCGAAAAATGCATTCCCTTACACAGAGGATACAGTGTGGAAAGACTATTTTATTAGCAAATGATAGTTAACAATATTTCCCGTATACTTAATATTTTCCTTCCTATTCTTGATTTAAAAGGTATATTTGGTGCCCACCTTGAACGTCTCCCCGAAAAATGAAATGAAAATTTCTCCAGTGTCCTACAGGTCCTAGTTTCTATATGGCTCATATGACTTTTTGACGGGAATGTGTGTTAACGACAGGTTTAAATAACAAAGAGAAGAAAGCTGTCATAAAGCAACAGTCTCTCTCTTTTGAGAAAAACTTCGTACAAAGAGAAGACTGATACTGGGGATAGAGCTATTACGAACTTCCTAATGAATACTTGAGCCATTCTTCTTAGTGAAATTTGTGCTTTAGGTTGGTTGCGTATTATTTAAAAAGAAAGACACTGTGTAAAGCGCACAGATGCTACTGGTAGCAGAAGACAAAGGAAGAAAAGATTATGGTCTCGCGAAAGGAAAGTAAGAAAAATTCTCAGATCTTGCTTAGAGTTGAACTCAAGCTTTTATTCCGGCCTAAGAAACAAAAGCGTGATTACTGATTTTCCCAACCACCGGACACATTAAGATATTGCTTTTCTTTCGTAATTAACTATGCTTATTATATACTATATTACCTTCAAGCTGCAACATTTCTTGACTATCTGTGTGCTCTTCACATGGATTTGCTTCATGCAGAAGATGCAATAATCTGTAGAAAGAAATTAATTCCAGTAAAATGACAAATCTGTTCTGTGCTCGTTCTTAAATAAAGAAATGGATAATTCAATGAACGAAGGCAATAAATTTTAAAAAAAGCTGATTAGAAAAAAGGTGGAGTGGTGCCCTAAAATAACATATTAAAGTCTCCAAGGGTGTGGGGTCGGCGGGCGGAGCAGGAAGGGGGTTAAAGGTATTTTTTTTTCAGAGGCATGCAGTCTGGGCTTCGTGGGTTTCCGCAACTCTTCGTGATGACGGTTCTGAGCGTATTAAGCAGGGCTTGCCTTTCTTCACCCTCCTTCATTCTCCAATGTGCTTTGGTCTTCCTTTTTTCTGTTCACAACGTAAAGGGTTGATTCTTTTTCATAATTGTTAAACTTACATAAATGATTCCTAACAGACTATCTATACGATGTATCGAAAATAAATTAGACGTCTAAAATAAATATGAAAGTGTTTAATAACTGCTAATGAAGAAAGAAGTCTATGTTTGAAATGTAACAGATTCTGAAGATTTTACAAATTGACCTGTTAAAACTACGTGAAACTGAATGCAAGTTATAATGACAGCATGCATAAAAAAAAACGTATGTACACACATACATGCACTACGTGGTATTTTCCAAATCCTATAAAAATTCTGCCCATTGCTTAGCCTTTTTCTGTGTGTTTCATACTTAGATATCCTATCCGAATGAATGTTCGAATTCTTACAAATAGTGTAATAATAGCAATATATACATCTGGGTTAGAATCATATTTTGCATACAATCATATTTTCGCTATTTGTTCCATCTGTTTGGAGGATGATATGAGCAAAATGCAGTTTCAGTCTTCTAAACGATTTGGCCCATGTTTCATCCAGCGTAACGATGCGACGTAAGGAATCCCGCTCGTGGCGTCCCAAGTAGGTAAGAGCAGCGTCGTATTGTAGCCATTTCTGCATTTCCGAATTTATGTGGAACACATCTTGATGCAATTTTTCTCATGCCCATACGTTTTTCAGAATGTGCAGCAGTCGTATGCGCTAATTCTGTCTCTTGGGATAGCTCACAAATAGTATAGCATCGATCAATGTCCAGTAACGCAGTCACAGCATGGTACGAGGGATATAATTTGATTCCGTTGCGTAACGTTGCTAATATTAAAATTTCAAACCTCGTATTTAATAGAAACTTGAAAAACTACCTTTAAACCCCTTCAACACCCGCCGATTCTACATCCTTAAGGACCTTTTGGTATGTCGTTTAGGACACACTCCCTCACTTGTGCCTAATTTCAAAACTACACGATTTATTTTTTCTATTTTCTTTTGTTGTCTGGACTATCAATAAATAAATAACAACAATGAAGATTGTTATTTTGTACTACGGTTGCATATACAGGCACAATATAAATTTAGACTATTAATTTGTGTTTTGGCTCCGCGTGATCCGAGTTCGATTCTAGTTGATTACCATCTTTAGCGCCCTAAAAGTTGCTTAAACCGGAATATTCTGGTTAATAAAACAAGTACTGTCATCTTTCTCTTTCTGAAAACATTTTTTTCTTTTTTTAAATACGTGCAAGATACTAGAGTTAATTTAAGGAAAATTAATCATATAATAATAATAATAATAATAATAATAATAATAATAATAATAATAATAATAATAATAATCAGAAGAAGCTCAATTTAAAAGAAGTCATTAATTCATACTTACATGGAAAATTAAACACTCAATTGCAAGGATTTCTACTACATTTATTAGAGCTCAATAAAAATATTAAGAAAATAAGAATAAATTAATGTTTACCTGTCAATCTTTTCCTCATCTATCTCCACTTCTTCTGGTTCTTTTTCTAACGTCTTTACTTCTACAGATTCTTTGAATTGCACCGACTTTTTCTGTTGGTTTTCAGTTTCTGAAAAATAAGAAAGAGTTACATAAGGCCAGTGCGTCCGCTAATTTCGGAGAAAATGCACAGCATTTACCTCTGGGTTTAAGATATAACCGTATGAGTATTTATACTAAGTTTCCGATATTGCTGTCCTTGACAGGTTGTAATGAGTCACAGAAATGTTAACAGCCATTAGTGCACATGTAAACTTGATGAAAAATACTGGTCGCGATCGAAATACGAGGAGCTGCTGAAAAGTATGTAGCTCCCCATCCAGAAAGAGTGCACGCGGAATGATGAAATTTTACAATTATTCTACATTCTTCCCTCAAAGTTTAATACATTTCCTTTAAACAAATTTTAATTAATCTAACTAGCTTTTTCAGTACTCCAAATTCTATATGAATGTTATACAATGTTTCCCTCCTAACCGAGTCGTAGGTCTTTCCAAAGTCAATAAATAATTGATGCACCGGGTTACTGCGTTCCCATTTCTTTTAAAGAATTTGCTGAGTATTGGGTCAATCTTGCTAATAGAATGTTTGAGATGATTTTATAGAATGTTGACAGAAGCAGGGTTCCCACTCTCTTTCCCCTCAAAAATTCCAGGAAAAATCACCAATTTTCCAGGACTTCGATACAGGAACACACAACAGGATTGCAAATGTAGGTTCAAAACTCACAACAATAAAATGAAAGGTGTGGTAGCTTATGCAGTGAATATTAATGCAAATACAGTATTAATACACAATAATTAAATACACAAAGCGGAGCGGTTTTTTTTTTCCTCCCAACTCCCCTTACAGATACCCGATCCACCCACATCCAGCATATGTATTTTTATTCTTTCTACATGACATTTTCATTGTGCACCGAACAAATTTACAAACAATTAGTAATTATGTTTCACCTGGATATGGCCTTGTTACAAATAGCATTCATATGAAATTTTATTGAAGAGTAAGTACTGTTGCGAAAATAGACTGATTATGCAGGGTTGATACTGGTCGTACAAAGCACAATTTCTGGAGGATAGTGCTAGTTAAGACAGCATTCAAGAATGGGTTGACAGAAAATTTTATTTTTTTGTGTTGATAATACGCAGTTTTAGGAAATTAATAACTCAAAGGATAAAAATGGGTGCATGTTTTCGTAGAAAACAAAGAAAACTTTCGTTAAATACAGTTTTTTTATTTATTTTTAATACCTGTACGGTATTTAGGCCTTAAGCCACATTACGACAATTACACAAAGTTTGAAATAGATTACAGTAGGTACTGTACAATATTGAAACTTACAGGTTTAGTATGAGTGAAATACAGTAATGTAGTAAAATCCCCTAACGTAAAGATTTGTAACTACTGTACGTGGAAAAATAAAGGAGTCAAATTTTTCCAACAATTTTAACATTTTTCCAGTATAGTACATGTACTGTAGTCAGAAAACGTGTTTTAAAATACTATACGCTATGTATTACAATACAATAGACCCGTTCACCTAGTTTAAACCACGATTTTACTGTTATTCCGGCTAATCCGAATAATCACGTAATCCGAACAGAACTCGGTCCCAATTAGTTCGGATTAGCGGGACTCCACTGTAATTATGAAAAATCTGACATTCAATATTTCTGTAAATTTCAAAGGCAGAAATACATTTTCAAGGATATTTCCAGGACAAAATCAATTCAAGGACATTTCCAGGATTTTCAATACGAGTAGGAACCCTGTAGAGGAGAAACTCCTCGTATTACAATCACTTTTCTCGCCTTTCTTGTGAATTGGAACAGTGATTCTTCCACTTTTGTGACAATTGCTCTTTATTCCAGATAAGGAGAACGAGTTGTGAATCTCGTTCAACAATTTTTCCCCTCCAGCTACAATTAACTCAGCCGAAATTTCGTCCACGCTCGGAGATTTGTTTTCTTTAATTTCTACTTCTGTTCGGGTAGGCTCTGAAATATACAGTTTTCTTGTGTGCATTCTACTTTTACACAAATATTAGCTTTTGGCTGCGTGTTAAGCAAATCGTTAAAGAAATCTTTCCATTTATTCAAGATGCTATCTGTATCAGTGAGAACTGTTCCGTTGTATCAGTGAGAACTGTTCCGTAGTTTTCATTAATATATAAGCGCGAGGTTGACAGCCTTGCATAAATTCGTTGATGTCCCGAATGTTCTTGTTTTTACTATTATCTTCATTAATTTTAGCCTTCAAAAAATCATTCTTTGTTCTAGAAGGTTTGGATGTTTCCTGCCTGAAGTCAACAAAATTTTGTGTAGTTACATCGCTCGGATTTTGTAGAGATCGCTGGTTTGTCCGGTTTCTCTTCCCCAGTTAAGTGTATTCCTGGATAAAGTATGGTTTGTTCTTATATATTTCCGCAAGCCCCAATTTTCTTTTGCGGAAATGTTGACGTTATCCCTAATTTCAAACCCAAGTACTCTGAACACCAGTGCGCTCCAAATCTTTTAAAACCAAGAAACTATCCGACACTTCAATCTGATATTTCCTCTCTCACCCGGCTAGTTTCTAATTTCTTTAAATTAAATCTCTCCGTTTCCAGACTTAGAATATTTCCTTTATTCAACGATAATCTCTCTATTATCGCTGCTACCAAGTAGTGATCAGTGGCACAGTCAGCTTCTCTGAGCGACCGAACATCAATTATGCTTGACTATCTTCTTTTATCTATTAAAACGTGAACAATTTGATTATGTGTTTTTCTATCTGGTGAAGCCCAAATATATTTATGAACATCACGATCGGGGAATTATGTACTCTTCACGATAAGGTTTTCGGATGTAAAGTTCACAAGTCTAACACAGTTGTCATTACTTTCCTTATACAGATTTTCATCCCCTATAATCGTTTGAAAATATCCTTTCGTCCTACCTTCGCATTGATATTCCCTAATTAAAATTTGCATATGGTATCGCGGGAGTTGTCAAATACCCGTTCTACTTCTTCGTAAAAACCATCTTTTATGTAGTCATCCTTATCTTCTGCTGGGGAATGTACATTTTAAACAATAATATCACACCACTGATCCTCAAGAGTAATAAAAGAAAGTATATCATTAACAAATTCAACCCGTCTAGTAGCTGATATTCGTTTGTGAACGAAAAAGCCTGTTTCCAATTGCTGATTTTTATTTCCTTTCCCGTAAAAGCACGCAAAATTTCCGGACTTCGTTACTTCCTTTTCTTTCTATCTAACTTCTTGATCACCTACTAGGTCCATCTTGTATTTCTCTCACTCACTAGTTACGGATTTTAACATGTCTGGCCCATAAAGACTTCTTATATTCCATGTTCCAAATCTCATGTCCATTTTACTTTCCTGAGGTTGTGTCAATTTATCAGTCCTGGTTCGAGGCTTCTGTGAATGTTATTGAACAAGCACCTCTTTTTACAGGATGAGGTTGTTAGCATCACGTCGACCACCTTGCCTGTCCGTGACTGCTTGTTCAATATATTCGCACCTAACCTCTATATGTAGAGGCCTTCTTCTCGATCTGCAACCTGAGGACGCGCCATGCCGTAGTGACAGGAATCCACATTACGTTTCTCCATTTATCCAATAACAAGTGTGGTTGCTGATATTATTATTATTATTATTATTATTATTATTATTATTATTATTATTATTATTATTAACTTTTACATAGTGTGGATACATTGTTTGAAAACTAAAATTATTATTAACATTCTTAAGAATTTAGTTAAGTTTCTGATATCAATAATAAAAAGAACGGTCACACGTGCCACAAAGCAGTTTAAGTCCAACGTAGTTTATTTTTTGAATAGCTTCGTAAAATAATATATGCATAGCTGTCTTCATGAATTCTTAAATAACTGGAGTTACTGTTAGTTTGACCTACGTTAACCATTTGGAAAAAAAGGATCGTTGTCCCTATTTCACGAACTTTCAGTACGTAACACCGCATAGGAATCCCCCCCCTCTCTCTCTCACTCACTCACACACACACATTATATATATATATATATATATATATATATATATATACAGTGTGTTCCACGAATAACACTAAGGCCCACCTCCTGAAGAAACCAAGGCAGATAGAAACATGAAACCTTTTGGAACCTTCAAGGAACTTAAAAGGCAACATTATGCTGAGAAGGAGAATCCGCCACAAGGGGGGCTAAAGGGGGTTACTGGGGGCAACTCAAAAATTTTGAATAGCAACCCCCATCGTGTGGTACTTCGCTGGAAAAGTAATCGCGTATAGAGACCAGACCGTGTCCACAACAAACTCTAAAGTCTAACGTAGGTCTAGTTCGGAACGAATGCACAATACACATACCACACAACTAACACTATAACAGCACTGTAACGTTGCGTTACAATTTTCACAAGTGGTCTTTACTCGTGATTACCTTTCAAACGAGGTACCACACGATGGGGGTTGCTATTTAAAATTTTTGAGTTACCCCCAGTAACCCCCTTTAGCCCCCCTTGTGGGGGATTCTCCATCTCAGCATAATGTTGCCTTTTATGTCCCTTGAAGGTTCCAAAAGGTTTCATGTTTCTATCTGCCTTGGTTTCTTCAGGAGGTGGACCTTAGTGTTATTCGTGGAACGCACTGTATATTATATATATATTATATATAAACGATTATGCCTAGCCTCTCTAACCTAATCTGCGTTAAGAGTGCAAAACTCGGGTTTAAAAGTTACCCAATGAGAAGATTTAAACTAATTTTGCATTGATTTTTTTTTCACTTTAAACGTTTTATTAGAACGCACAGATATACCAAACTAGAAACAAAATTAATATCTTGACAAATCCCTAGTCACACACGAAGAATAAAGGCAATGTTAACAAAATAATAAAATACATTACTAAAAAATACAAAAAAGAATACATCTGATAACGAAAACTATTCGGAAAGGTGAGGCTATTGCTTTTTCAAATGAAATCACACACCAGCTTAGAAATTAAGATTCCGAAGACTTGAGATTGTTTTAAATGGACAAGGAACAAAACATTCCCTTACAGTGGAGTTACAGGGTATATCAAGGGTCTAGTTCTAGTATTAAGGATGTTGTTTGGGAGATTCGGAACATTTTATTTTGAGGAGCAAATAAAAAATGAAACAAAATATGTTGTTTTACGTCCCACGGTTGTACCTTTTAGGACAGAGAAGGATGAATAATGAAATAATTCATGGAACGAGAATGTGGTAGGAAACAAGAAAACCCTTAGACGGACACGAGGTTGTTCATCGCAAACTTACTCAGAATCGAACAAAGCGCCCCTAGCACAAATATTAGTGCTCTACCACTGAGCCACAATGTACTGGGGAAGAAATGAGGAAATTTGAAATAAAAGATTATTCAACGGAATTTTGGGACAACTTAATTGTTTATGATGAAAAAAAAAAAAAAATACTGCAGGCTAGCTGATTGGAATGTGCTTAAGAGAAGATCTTAACAGGCCTCCCAGCATAACATTGAAAAAATATAGGACAGTTTGGTTTATAAAATAGGACAGCTTGGTTTATGAAATGGAATATTATGCTCTGAAGCACAGAAAAAATATAAATGTATTGTAAGAAAAGGGCACCCTTCATTCCAATGGGCAACTGGAAACAAGATTTAAATTAATATATAATAAGAAAAAGAAATAGTTAACTCTTATTTATGGGATTACCAGGGCATTTAACACTTTTTACATGTCGTTATTCATACATAATTTTGATTAATACGCAAATTGAACTAATGCACGCAAAAATAAATTATTTCTCTTTCATATCTTTCTAATGAAAAAAAGAAGATTGATATCGTATTTCTCTGTAATGAAATATTTGAATCTTATTCAACAATGAATTATTTGATCAACGGATTTCCTTCTGAAATAAATAATGTAACAGCATTTCATTCATCATAGCTCTACAAATTTTATACACACTTCTAACAACTGTTATACAACATAAATTTCAGGACATTTCCAGTTCATAAATAACTTCCAGGACATTTCCACAATTTTCACCATTTTTCTGATTTCCATGACTTTTCCAGAGCGTTTTCACGACACATATTTATTTCCAGGTTTTCCAGGACGCCTGGGAACCCTGCATATTATGTACAGCAATATTGGAAGTCGTTGGGATATATTGGTAAATATCAACACACCTCAATGCCTAGCCAATACTACTGCATACACTGCTGAAAGAAAATGCTAACACAGCTTGCGTTATAAGAAACTGGAGCATGGTAAGATTCCTCAGCTAAGCTTCACTGGGGAAGAATAAGCACATAGGAAACAAAGAAAAAGAAAAAAAAAAGAGTGGACACGGGAGGATAGGAAAGGCAATTTAAAAAAAATAATAGTGAGGATTAGAGATTAGACCCTAAAAAAATGATAAGACACATTTTGCATATTGCTAATAAGTAGCAATTTAAATCATTACTAGAACTGCCCTTGGCATAGATTTCTAATAAGTTGTTTAATAAGTTGTTTAATAAGCTCCCAAGTTATTTGAAGGATATCAAAAGCATACTGAATTTCAAAAATAAACTATTTAATTTTTTGTGTAAGAAAATATATTATGATATTAATGAATACTTGGGTGATAGTCTGTAAATTAATGTAATATCAATTATATTGAAATGTCTTCATATTATTTGACAAGTCCTATGTACTGGTCTCTGACCAATAATGTGCGACATGGATGAATAAAAGAATGAATGAATAAATTAATAATCCAATCACTGCAAAATATAGGAAATAAAGGACAAGATTAAAATATAGGACAAATATAGACAAAGTTCCAAAATGTAGGAAAAAATAGGAAAATAAGACAGCTGGGAGAATTGTCTTAAGAGTTATTGAAACATATGCAAGTCCCTCCAACAGTCAGGAAAGAGAGATGAAAAAAGATGATGTAAGGATAGCAATTCTTGAAGTGTAGGTATTTCACTGTTGGAGATTTGATATGAACAGTCAGTTTCAGTTCTTAAGTCTCACGCTTCATCAATGGATGTGACGGTATACTGCTTAAGTGTTAAATGGAGTGGCCCCATGTAGCGTAGTCGCTAACGCTCTCGCTGTTGGTGAGAGCTGTTTCGGATTCGATTCCCGGACGGTAAAAACTTTCTCAGATCAGCTATCCTGAGGTGCTCCTGAGTATCCCTCATTCACACCAGGCAAATGCTGGGATGATACCTAACAATGATCTTAGACGGCTTAGTTCCTCCCCAATTCTTTTCTTCCTCTTCAATTCGCTGGATAGTGTGATCGCCGAGGAACGTCATCCCTTATACGTGACGGGCTAACATGACCATAAATGAGGACAGCCCAGAAATCTAATTCACAATCATGGAATCCTATGAATAGGGGCACGAGTTTTTCGCACTCAGAATTTGAAAATTTTGCGTTTCGTCGCATTTTCCAAATGAAGTTTCGCACTTTGTAGCTCTTGTGGAAAAGATATTCCCTAACATTTTTTACAATTGTTCCTTTTATTCATAGATCATTACAGAAATAAACCATTAATTACCTAAAAACAAAATATACTGAATATTTTACTTGACATTGTAAATTTCACTCATAGAATATATATATATATATATATATATATATATATATATATATATATATATATATATATATATATATATATATATATATATATATATATATATATATATATATATAATAACCAAACTGAAGGAAAATCAGTAAACTTACTATAAGTAGGAAAGTTTTTCTATTTTCTAAAAACACATAGGTAAAAGTTACATTTAAGCATTAACCCTTTTAAACTTTTTGGCCTTTATACAGGCCATGGCGTCGACCTTCGGAATTTGCTTTATAAATCTCTAGTAAAGCTTTTCACACCGGGTTTTTTGCAGTCACGTATGCGATGCCTGGGGGCAGTGACGTCACGAACAACGAAGGCGGCTTTTAAACAAGGGTAAATTTTAGAACTTCTTTTTAAAAAAATTCGTGACGCATCCCTATTAATCTTAAAAGCACAGTTTGTACCTCGTTGGTTTCGTTATAAAGCAGAGTTTCCAAATGTGGCACTCAATTTTCTCTATTTTGTACCAGAAGCGGGAAAATCTCCCCCAAATTGAAAAAAGGGATTTTTCAGGAGAAAATTTCCCTTTTTTCCTAAATTTCTCCCCTCAGGGACATATAGACATATTAGAAGTGGTACCGTTGGAAACTTGCTCTTATTTGGAACAAAGCGAGATACAAATCATGATTTTAGAGTAAATAGAAATGTGCCAGGAAATTTTCCAATGTTTGAATTCTTGCTTTATTTACACATTTTTAGTCAATTAGTTTAGCAAAGTATCTACAGTATTATCACTATTAATCCTAAAATTATGAATCGTACGCCGTTCTCTTCCGCATGAATCGGCCTTTCGAACGCTATAACTTGCATATCAATATCGTGCACCTGAAGGGAGAAAATTCTCCCAAAAGGGATTTTTTTTTTATAAAGTTACAAAAATTTCCTTTTGGGGGAATTTTCTCCCCTCAGGTGTACGATACTGATATGCAAGTTATACCGTTCGAAAGGTCGATTCATGCCGAAGAAAACAAGGTATGATTCGTGTTCCTACGACAATTAGGGATGTGTCGGGAAATTTTTATCTAGAATTCGGCGTTTTTTTCATGCTATAGGGGAACATGCGTATTGTTGGGACATGGGTCAATATTTTTTCTCGCCTTTAATTTCCAGGATATGAGATTGGTATTTTGTACAGTTATCACATACACTATGTAGTATATTTCGAAATATTTCGGGCGCTGAGCGTTACCACCCAGGGCGCACAGAGGTGCCCAAAATTGAAAAAAAAAAAGGGATTTTTTTATAAAAAACCCTTTTGGGGGAATTTTCTTCCCTCAGGTGCACGATAGGGATATGCAAGTTATACCGTTCGAAAGGCCGATTCATGCCGAACAAGATGAGGTACGATTCATGTTCCTACAATGATTAGTCTTTATGCTGAAGCGGATTGGATAGAAATTGACTGAAAATGTATTACCGACGGAAAATTGGTAAATCGGGTATATCGTCAAAACTATTTTTCCCCGTACATTCTTCGTTCCTCATTATTTTCACAATGAAGCAAAGTTTTTTTTTGATATCATTCGCATGTGGGTGTCCAACTTCCAACTTTGAGCGAGAATTTCTCGCATTTGGTACGTAATAGGGAAATTTGACTGATGCAGTTGGAAACTGCTTCATTACAATAAAAACGAGGTACGAACCATGATCCTAGCGTCAATAGTGTTGATACTGTAGCTGCTTAACTGAAAGCCTAAATATTACCTAAAAAACCACAAAATTTAAAAAGGGTTAAAAATAAGAATACTTGGAAGAAAAACTCTCACAATTGGCATTGTTTGTTGGAATCCACACATATGTAAGTGCATTTACAAAAAACTTCAAACAATCATCACTTCGGAACTTTTGTCTATTCAAAACATTCACTACACTGCACTTTCCAGACGAATCACTTGTCAAGAGTTCATAGGTCACTTTGTAAAACTCCAAATACGGTACTTCATAATCAGATGCTTGCATTTTTTAAATGAAGGCAAAGCTTTAAAATACTTCCTTAACTCCACAATGTCTGGTTCACTACTGCATGCAATTACAGAAAGATCAAACAGCTTTCGCAAAGCATAATATATTTCCGTAGTTTTGGAGTCTTCTTTGGGAAGAAAGCTTCAAGAATGATCTTTCTGCACATTTTTTAAAGTCGCATTCAACACTACCTCTCTTTTCACTTGGGAGGGGTAGGCTGACGTAACAAACGTAAGTGTGTGCTTTAGTTTTTTCACCAGAGACCATGCAGAAAACTGTCTAATTGAGTACTAAGTGTCAAGATGACTACTCAACAGATGTGCTGTAGAAGATTTGTCCGTCTCAATGAGTTGTAAAATCGACAAAATTACTACAATTAACACTAACAAAACTTAACTGAGCCTTCAAAATTAGCTTCTTGTCTTTCGAATAACTTTTGAGCGTTTTAGCTTGATAATTTAGATTGTCGCATTTTTAAAGGAACCGATCTAGTGGTTCTAAGTATTTGTCTAAATACGCAACAGCATGAAACCAACTACACCACACAGTCAGAAAAGGCTCGGGAAACAATTTGGGTTGAAGATCAGGCTACTTCTCTTTAAGAAAACCCTGGTATTTGAGTTTCCTTACATTCAAAAATGCATTTTTTACTTTGCACACAAAATTATTCAGTTCTTTTAAGTGTTCTGCCAGATATCTCCAATCAAGCTCACTTTCTATGACCAACACTGTACTGCACATGAACCATATGCGTGCCAATTGTCACAACGTTCGAAGCACTTGCACATATAACGTGCACTGCCTGAAATAAAACTAAGAATATTCTCATACTCATGCTGTAGCGGTGCAGTGTGTCTACTATCACTTGAGAACATGTGGTTGCATTAACTGCATCCAGAAAAGTAACACTAAGCAAAAAACACTCTTGGTCCAACAGGGTTCCTACTAATCTGAAGAAATCTATTTCCCTGACTTCTCCCTGACCTTTGGCAGGAAATTTCCTGACTTTCATGAGTGTCGGATGACGTTGACATATAAGTAAGGAATAAATAACTGAATATTTATACATGAGAACATTTATTTTATAGAGACAAATAATAATCAATTGCTCATATGTACATTCCACTTACCACCCATAAACATCTGAACAATGTTCCATACTATGATCATTAATAGTTGACTAAGCTGAAATTGGTGTACAATTACTGTTAGAAAAAAATATATTTTATAAAATTTCCCTGACTATCCCTAATTTCCAGTCTTTTTTCCTGAGTTTCCCTGACTTACCTGATCAGTAGGAACCCTGTCCAATATTCCCTCCATTGTACGGGTCAAAATTACAAAGGCAGCTCTTCCTTTACGGTCAGTGATCTCATCGCACATTACTGCCACTTTTTACCCCACGCAGAGGTTCTCTGGCTAGCTAATTAAAGCGCTCCTCTCCATCCAGCTGCGATGGTGAAAGCTAATGCGCAACCTGTTCTCTATAGCCGTGTCCAAATCATCCAAAATGCACCGTTCATGCCAAGTTCTACCGTTTCGTCAGCGGAAAACTAGCTCTTTTAAATTAATTATTTTTAAAATTTCGCGTTATATCGCGTATTATTAGAAATTTCGCACAAAACTGACAATTTTGCGTTTTATCATGCAACGGAAACCAATGAAAATACACATAAAATATAATAAAACGTCAAGAAACTGAAAACTACTTAATTCTGACGCATTTGGTTTTATCGCGCATTGCGAAAAGCTCGTGCCTCTACCTATGAACAACAAATTCTTCTCTTATATACCTCACCAGCCCTTCATCTGGCTTTGATTCAAATTCGAAATATGTGAATTATGAGTTGTAGTAGACTTTTGATGTTCTGAGTTGTATTTAGAAATTTTTCAAGGGTACTAAGGCTAGGAAATGTGTTGGTTTATATGAAGATGAACGTCAGTTTTCAGCACCGAAGGTATGTGGACGTGGGAACATACCTTCAGCTGAACGTGGGAATAACCACATGAGCTCCTGTGAAAAAGAAAAAAAGAAAGGAAAAAAAAATCCGGATGGACGCTTCTAATACAGAAGGCACGTATGCTTATTATATACGTAGTTAGAACGGAACTCTGGAATATTAGTGTACGGCGAAGTCACATATAGTGAGGCTGGAAGGTATTAGATGATAGTAGTTCAATAATTAAAAAACATAAATTATTTGTGTTTTGAAATACAGGAAGTTGTTCGCTGTATATCCGACCATTTTCGATTCGTTACTGCCACCTGGCGTATCATGCTGGAACTATGATTCTGCTGGCGGGAGTAGTGTTGTGTCTGACACTGTAAGTGCGTGTTGCCAAATGGCACCGGAAATCAACCGGTATTGCAAGGGTTATGTAATGGCTCTTTTCCATGCTAAGTTTTCGTACATATGCATTGTGAAACAGTGTCGGGAGAACGGGTTAACACTCGGGGTGACGACTGCGAAAGTTATTATACCCCGTTACACACAACAGGCTCCGGTTGCGAGACATTCACCCACGAAAACAAAGAACAAAGACCAGGTATGCAAATAAAATAAAACCAGTAATGATAAGGGGATCCATCGATTGGTGTGTCAAAGAAATCCTCCGACGCAACGTGGTATGGGCCACCGATTCCACCTAGCACCGCCAACTAAAAACAAAACAATTTGCAAGTGCCTCAAGGTTGAAGTGTGTGCTGAAGTCCCGTGTACACCACCTGCTAATGAACGTAAGACGAACTGCAGGAAGCTGTATGAAAAGTATCTGTCGGATTTCAAATTGAAGAAAGTTGTCACAATGGATGAATCATACGTCCATCTCACTGCTGGTGGTCACATTCGGGCGATCATATACCATAACATTGACGGAAAGGGGCGTAGCAACTTGATCGTCACTGCAGGGAAAGTTTCCTTCGTGGCTTTATAGTTGTTACGGGATTCTGGTATGAGGGCTTCATGCAAGATACTTCCAAGAACCCATTCTGACACATAGCTATTTGAGACATCCCACAATTGTATGAAATGGACGCGAACCAGATGATGATCCATATGGACAAGGCTTTGAGTCATACCGCTAGAACATCACTATGCTTTTATCAGAAAATGGGAGAGGAATTAGGAATTCGTGTCATTCCTGTGAAAAGCCAAGATGACAGTCCAATGGATTTTTACACATTTGAACTGTTGAAACGTCGTCTTCAACATTGCCGCCTTCACACTCTGGATGGTCTATGGAAAGCTTGTAGGGAGGAGTGGAACAGAATTCCCATGCCTGCCTGTGCTGGTGCTTGCTGCATTGGAAACTGCGATGCCGTGTGATAGTCCACAATGCCGGGGGTCCAATAAAACATGATCGGTGGTGGCGAAGCGGTATCTTTTAAGATGAGTACCCGTCAAAAATGGTCCGATATAAAGTGAACAACCTTCTGTCATATTAGCGAGCCTGGACGTGATAGCCGAGTAATTACATTCCGTTGGGCTACAAATATTGGGACCAATAGGCTTTCTTGACAATATATTGACATTCTCAGGAATTTCAACAATAATCTCACTTACTTCAAATTCAGATTCCTGAAAACTTTCGGTTTTCCAGTGAAACCCCACTAATGGAGGATAAAATTAGAAATAAAAAAACAAAAACGTCACAGAAACATTCAGGAATGGATTCTTAGGGGAGAAGTAAATGAGAACATTCTATTATTTTCCTTAACGCTTTTAATTTTTATCCTCCGTGAATAAGTTTATAAGTTTTCGGGGGGAGAGGGGGGGGGAGTCAGAAAGCTTGTAAGTACAAGGAATTTTCAGAATTCGGAATTTGTTTAAATAAGTTAGAGAGGCGTCTTTCTGGGTTACTAAGTTTGTGGATTAGTAGAAGATACAATTCTGAATGTTTTCAGATTAACTTGTAAGATGTTTTCAATCCTCGAATAGTGCTGTAAAAAGGACTGGACTTCGGTGAGGATAACATAGATGAAGAGTCTCCTCGAGATATCTACACTAGACGCGGTTCAAAAGTTGCTGCACAGGTTTTGATCGTTTATTATACCACTGTAATTAAGCCATTATCTGCGGGGTAGATAAAGATGTCAAAAAACAACACATAAGATAGTTTGAGGTATGTGATATTGTGGTGAGTTTAGAAGTTGTTCGGGAAATTGGGGGTGGAGGTCTACAATTTTTTGTAAATTAAACACGTGTATTTCGAAAAAATTGCTACTAGGAAACTAAAGTAGGTACTTAAGGTGCATGGAATTTTGATTGGTAGATCTTTCCCGAGGAGTGGACAGTAAGAGTTCTAGAGTAAGTTACGAGAACGGACGTGTCGTGAACGAGCTTCCACCTCTACTTCCACCTTTTGTTATGCTAAGCCCTGGTCATTCGAGGAAAGCCTCTGTTCCACCAGTTCATTCTTAAACAGCTACTTCACGATCCTCTAGTCAGCCCTCTCCAACAGATATATTCCAACAAACTTTCAGCGAACAATTCAACTGAAATAAAATAAAACTAAAACTACCCCTTCTGTATAAAACCTATTCTGTTCTAAATTTTTCTAGATACCCTGATTCCTAAAGAACCTTGTTCACCACCTCACCAGAAACCAAAAACACTTTGTTCGACCCATCCCAAAACTATGTGCCGAAGCTCATCCACCATCGCTTCTCTACTACAACTAGCCTTTTAAATATCCCGTAGTCCCACTGAAGAAATAGTAGAAACCCGCATGTAAAGTTCGTTAAACTGGTACAGTAAACACCAGTTTAACATTCAAACAATCACAGGAAAATGAAGATCCAAACATTCCGATACTTGCAATTCTTCCAATCTAATTTTTATCCATAATTGCACTCATTGTTCACTTACTATGGGGAGAAACTAATTTGTCTTTCGATCCGCACTGAAAAATCATTGATATTCCCGCAGCGCTTAAATTCTCCTCGTATATGTTACAGAACACACAACTCATCGCATTCTATTTCTTCATATTTTTGTTCATGGTATTCTCAAAATCTTTCCACAAATTCTTACATATTTCTCAGTAAAAGATAGGAGGATATTTGTTGTCCTTCGTAATATTTAATTTACACTTCTATGATTGTTACGGTATATGACTGTTTTATTTATTGTGATTTCCTACATTCAAAATACTTTAAAATATTGGTAATGACTATACAATTACGGGAATTACAAGATATTGCGAATTGTTTTATATTGTAGATTTTACAAATAGATTTAAAAACAATACATACTCAGTTCTTCTGGTTCCACTGATAAATCTGCTGTTACGAAGTTGGATGGGAAGAGGCCTTCACCACGATGATTGCATCCTTTCCACCAGTTGGGATCTGAATCATCCAGTACATGAACTGCCAAGAAATTTAAAGTGTACAAATACGTATTTTAAATTTTGAATAATGAAACGTATTGCATTATACTCATTTATATACAGGACAATAAAAGTAGAATTACCGTAACATACAACATCACATTATACCAAATACGAGCATCAAAAACATCCACAAATACTATCAACTTATAAGTTCAGCTTGATGAACCACTGAGCAGTTCTGAGTGGTGCTACTTCCAGTTTGATTGATTGAGGTTTAATGAGGACGTCAGATATAGACTATTTGTCCGTCACGATCAACACCACGATAACGATAAAAACAAACACATGAAAACATTTAAAAAAAAAAAAAAAAAAAAAAAAAAAAAAAAAAACTGCTGCAAAGAGAAATAAACTAAATGAAGAGAAAATAATGAATATATAAGAATAACAGATACTTAACAATAACACTAAACAGGAAGTATGTATCAGTAAGAATTTTGAGTTGAGTTGATTTTGAGTTTAACGTCCCGTTCAGCAGCGAGGCTATATGAGACGTGGACCTACTGATTAACGTGGAATCCGAACCACATGAGCTCCCGCCGGGAATAGTAAGAATTTTAGTAACAACAGAAAAATAATATACCAATAACAATAAATAGTATTAAGAGTAACAACAGAGAAAATATATAACAATAAATAGTAAAATAACAATAAAAATTAGAAATTAACGCTTGAGGTGAACCAAAAATCTAAAAGGAGATATAATAATAATAACAAATATATAAAAGAATATATAACAAGAAATGTATATCAATATCAATAAATAGTAACAGAGAAAAATATAACAATAAATATTAATAATAGAGAAATTTAACAACAAGAGCAACACAAAAATTATAAAAGGTCAGAAATCAACGTTTGAGGCGAAGCATTCTACGTGGGCCAAGTACCGTCCACTCAGTGTCCATTAGTTCGTTTTCCACCATGTCAGATTTCAAAGAAACTGAAGGTGGCTTACGAACAGGTGTGGTAGATTTTGCTCTTTTCGGGGAAAGAACCGTATCACTGAACCGACGTATATCTTGGCTAAATTTTAGGCGGGTTTCGGTAAGCTGGTGTTCGACGAAGAATGCGCAGATAACATATATCCCAAGAAAATTCACGAACACGGTGTTTGTCCAGCACAAAGTCACTTGGTGTGAGCTGAGATCGAACCAGGGACGACAACGCACCAGAAGTGAACGCTCTACCACTGAGCCATTGTGGCCCCTAACTCTCGGGTGAGTTTCTCACATTGATAGGCTGGCGAGTCTCCAGACAAGCAGAATGCTCGCCCTTGCAGTTGACACAACCAATTTTAGTTTGAAATACCAAAAAAATGTATGTGTACACCTGGCAAATAATGATATACGGAAACGTAAAATACAAGTAGACTGGAGCACTGTATTATACGGAGTGGAAACCGAAATGTGGACATAGAAAGAATAAAAGTCATTTAGCTGATGGAATGGTTAAATTATTCTTTTAATTTCACTGATTTATTAATATATATATATATATATTCACTTTCTCTCTCATGTTATTAGACAAAGAAGTAGAATATTTTAAACTGAATTTGTCCTTTGGGTTATCTAAGAATACGATAAGGGTATAGCGAAGAAAGATGAATAGAATTATTACTTGTTGATACTATGGGATCCGTATCAATTCAACTGTAAAACGAGTTCTACTTGAAGCATCCGAATGCTTCAGGTAGAACAATTCTCTTTATGGTTTAAGTATTAGAATTATAATCATTCACGCAGAAACACGAGAGTACCTCAGTAAAAAATAACTGGCCAAAGTACGGACAGAAATGAAAAGAGCTCAGTCAACTAAGAACGAACTGGATCTATCTATAAAATACTTCGAAATCATATGATAATAATTTATACTTTATATTTCCACTTTGTCATTTTTAATTCATGTATATATATATATATATATATATATATATATATATATATATATATATATATATATATATATATATTTCTGACCAGAGTATGTACTTCTTTATTAAAATTAAACTAATTTCAAGATTCCGAGACGAAAGAGATTAATCAACTCAATTGCCGAGTATTAAATCTGATAATTTCAGGAAAATTACCAGCCTTGATAAATCCGATATTTTTCGGCGCTTCACTCATTGACTTAAGAAGAAAAGTGGTGGCATTCGACCAGTAGCAGTAGGGAATGTGTGGAGACGACTTACGTCTAAAATTATATGCTCCAGAATGCGAGAATCATTAATTGATATATTATCCCCACACCAGCTACGAGTCTGCGTGCCCTACGGAGCTGAAATTGCGGTCCATACAGCACGAATGTTTTATTCCTTTCACTATCAAGCTAAAGCCCTGCTCAAAATAGACTTCAAAAATGCCTTCAAGGAAATTAACCGAGATTCAATGCTCTCTTCAATTAAAAACATCTTCTCTTCTTTTTTTCCATACATATATCAGAACTACTCACAACCTAGCTACCTTTTTATAGGAGAAAATATTATCCTTTCGCAACATGGAGATCCATTAGGTCCTGCTCTATTTGCTTTAACTCTTCAACTTAGAATTAGAGATATTAATACTGAGCTCAACATTTGGTATTTGGACGACGGCACTATAGCTGGAGAAACCGAGTCAGTACTACATACTTTAGCTCATACACGCATACAAGCAATATCGATCGGATTGTCTCTCAATTACTCGAAATGCGAAGTCGGCTTTCTAGGAGCAACAAATGCTGAAACTCAAAATCTATATGATAGATTCAACGATGCGGTGCTTGGGGTTAAGTTATTCACATCGTCGAACGCCGAACTGCTAGGAGCTGCTCTTTCACCAGACACCAGGAGTAAGATATTACTGGAAAAAATTTCATCTTTAAATCATCTACTTTCACGCCTTTCCAAACTTTCTGCACATTCAGCATTTTATTTCTTAGAGCATCTTTCTCGATCCCAAGGTTGTTATATTTTCTACGGTGTTCCCATCCTGGAGAGACTATCATCTACTGGAGAAATTCGACAACGCTCTAAAAACAGGATTGGAGAATGTTCTGAATTGTACCCTCAGTGATGAAGTATGACTACAAGCATCATGACCAGTCAGAAACTGAGGTCTTGGAATCCGTCGCGCCACAGATTTGGCTATCCCGTCTTTAATAGCCTCTATCCATAGTTCAAGACAACTGATCGGAACCCTCTTACAGAGGGACGAAGTCGTCATCAACTTCGATGTGCTGGACTGCATAGCTAATGGTCAAATTTAGTTGGGTCAGCCCCCCCCCCCCCCCGGCTCTTGAAATTCGAAATAATCAGTGGTTCTGGGACAAGCCCATCGTGAATTACCGTTTAGCTTCATTATTGAAGACCTCTAATAACATCGAAGACAAGGCCAGGCTTCGTGCTGTAATGTCCCCTGAAAACGGTGCATGGTTTCAAGCACTACCCTCACCTTCTCTCGGTCTACACCTAGACAACGAAAGCTTGAGTATCCATCGCCTTTCGACTAGGAGCAAATATATGCGAGCCACGCCATTGTCCAAGTTGCAGCGCTCTCGTAGATAAAAGAGGTCTACACGGTCTATCATGCAAAAGCAGTGCCAGAAGACATTCACGCGATTCGAACGTGGGTGACATCATTTTGAGAGCCTTAACATTTGCAGGGGTGCCAGCAGTGAGAGAACCAATTGGTTGCAGCCGTTCAGACGGAAAAAGCCCGGATGGTATGACATTAGTGCCATGGAAGCAAGGAAAGGCGTTGATTTGGGATTTCACTTGCTCAGACACTTATGCCCTTTCCAATCTTTAATCTTCATCAACAAAACCAGGACTTATAGCTACACGAAGAGCAAAAGAAAAAAGAAAGAAATATATTAATCTCCTAGATAAGTACTGGTTGTAGCACCATCAATTGAATCTAGTGGTTCCTGGGATCAAGAGAGCGCTAAATTTATTAACGAAATCGGCAAACGTATATCTATTAAATCAGGAGACACTTGAGCTAAATCTTTTCTAATTCAACGCATTAGCATGGCCATTCAGCGAGAGAACGTAGCCGCTATTAAGGGTACATTACCCACCGGTAAGGAGTTAGAAGAGATTTTTCTTCTATAATTTCTGACGGTGTCTAATACACTAATAGTGTTGAGGTTTTGGAAAGAAGTTAAAAAGATATAGCGTACATTTACGCCCCAAATATCCTGAGAATCAAAGCGTTAGCCAATTCAATTGAACCTTGTTATGTTAATCTTGATGAAAACCAAGTCTGGTTTTCCAATTCTCAGCAGGGAGCACAGCAGATCAAATGTAGATATGAACTTAGAGAGAGAAAAGTACTAAGGCTTTGGAGATCTGGAAGGCAAAGGACGTTCCGGGAAAAATGGAGTTGACTTAACTGTTTTTGAAAGCACTTTGATAAGGGTATTGTCATTTTTCTCTTTAATTTTTAACAATATTGAGTTTTCATTGTTAACAAATAATTTCCAACTGTTAGTTGAAAAATTGTCTATTATATTTTTCTTTTCCTTTGTAAAAAAAATTAAAATATCATTGTATATCCCTTTGGGGATCCACGGTACAATTTTTGTACCATACGGGTGTTTCATGGTACATTGCGTTATAACTCTTCTATTTGAGCTTTTTCGTCCGGTTTTTTTTTTTTTGTTTGTTTTTCAAGTCCAGAGGCATTGTAGAAGACATGACGTATGGTTTCAGACCGTCCTGCGTCCAGACATAGGAAATGATGACGTCATAATTTTGAAATATATATTTTCCCTTATGAAGCCTATGTTCATTATTTTTTGGCGGGCTTAGTTTTTCACGTAGAAGATTGAAATTTTGCACAAACATTCAGTCCACCGAATAGTATTTACCAGATTTTTTCCCCCGATTTCTGCGTTAAAACAGGGGGGATCCAGAGGGGCAAAGGGTTGAAAAAGGGATTTTTTTACCCAAAAAATCCCGTTTTTCAGGATTTTCCCGTCTCACATACATGATGGAGACACGTGAGTCATACCGTCTGAAAGGCAGTTCCATTCTGAAGAGAATGACGGTCGAATTATCATCCTAGGATAATTAGGGATGTCTCAGGGAATTTTTAAAAAATATACTTCTATATAGGGGAAAATGGGACATGGTCGGTATATATATATATATATATATATATATATATTTTGGCGGGCTTACTTATGCACCTAGAAGATTGAAATTGTGCATAAACATTCACCCCACCTAGTAGTAATTATCAGATTTTTTTCAGATCTCTGCATTAAAACAAGGGGGGTCCAGAGGGAAAAAAGTTGAAAAAGGGATATTTAGACCCAAAAAATCCCGTTTTTCAGGATTTTCCCGCCTCACATACATGATGGAGACACGAGAGTTATACCGTCTGAAAGGCCGGTCTATTCTGAAGAGAATGACGGTCGAATTATTATCCTACGGTAATTAGGGACGTCTCAGGGAATTTTTATCAAAATATACTTCCGTATAGGGAAAAATGGGGCATGGTCGGTATATACAGACTGTTCCATAATTCGTGTTATTTTCTACAGCGCTGGGAGAAGATGAAGTTTATACACTATTAATGTAAAATTTGGCACTCTTATTGGGAATAACTGAATTTTTCTAATTTCTAAAAAAAATAAGAGAAAATTACTGTTTAGCCCCCCTTTTAGGGGTGTAAACACGAAAGTTCATTTTCCTTATGGGAGATTCAATGTTAAGTTTTAGAAGCAGTTTTCTCCAATAATTATTCGTGAAGATTTTGGAGCAAATGAGTTGTATTTGTTACAAAATGCAAAAACACTCATTCACAAACCTAGTAAAGCCGTCTCAAACATTATTTTGCGAAGGTCCCCCTTTTGGGGGGCAAGGGGCGTAAAAAGGTGGTGGGTGATATGTTACCAAAATCCCATAATTTATTTTCGGAATGCCAGTAAGCGTGAGATTAATCACAAATGTTACAGAATTAATGCTCCAATGTCCTTACATGTAAGAGTGACTGATAATGGGGCTACAGCCCCCTTTCAAAAATTAAAAAAAACACCATAAATATCCTTAGTAGGGGCATACGAGAAGAAGGTGTTTTTTTTAATTAATGTAAAATTAGGCGTTATTGTATCAAAAGAGTATGCGTTTTTCAAATCTGGAATGTTATTTTGAAAATGCACCGCCTTAGGGGGGCACAGGGGGCGAAGCATCAGATGATGGATCTTTATAAAAATTCAAAATTTTGTTCCGGAAATGCCAGTGAGCGTCAGATTTTTCACCACTGTCACAGAATTAATATTCCGATGCTCCTTGCATGTGCCAGTGACTTATATGGGGCTATAGCCCCCTTTCAAAAATAAAAAATCACCATAAATATCCTTAGTAGGGACATACGAGAAGAAGGTATTTTTTTAAATTAATGTGAAATTAGGCGTCATTGTATCAAAAGAGTATGCGTTTTTCAAATCTGGAATGCTATTTTGATAACGCACCGCCTTAGGGGGGCACAGGGGGCGAAACATAAAATGATGGATGTTTATAAAAATTCCAAATTTTATTCTGGAAGTGCGAATGAGTATTAGATTAATCACAAATGACACAGAATTAACATTCCGATGATCCTTGCATGTGCCAGTGATTGATGTAGTGCTACAGCCACCTTCCACAAATCACCAAAAATCACGATAAATATCCTTAACAGGGACATACCAGAAGAAACTTTTTTCAATTGGTCGATTAATGTGAAATTTGGCGTTACTGTAATAAAAAGTTATGCATTTTCCAAATCTGAAATGTTATTTTGGTAACAGGGGACAAAGGGCGCGGTTGGTAATTTTTGGCTTTGGAGGGGACAGGGGCCGAAGTATAAAAATTCCAAATTTTATTTTGGTAGTGCCAATGAGCATGAAATTAATTGCAAGGCGCACAGAATTAATGCTCCTATGTTATTTACATGTACAATCCGCAGCAAAGAACCTGCAACATGAGTATGTAAGTTTATTGTGAAACTACGACTAACAGCACAGGGAATCAACATAATGTCTAAGTGGCATGAATCACGTCAGGAGAAACCTCGGCGTCCTCCCCTGCACACTTATTTTGGAGCAAAAGACTTCGTCGTTTAACAATAAACATATATGCTCATGTTGCTGCGGACTGTACCAGTGACTGATATTAGGCTACAATCCCCTTTCATAAAACAATAAAAATTCATGGTGAATGTCCTTATACGCAAGGACCTACTGGCAGAAGGTAAATATTTTTCATTATTAAAGTGAAATTTGGTATTATTGTCGAAAAATGTTTGTTTAAAAAAAGAGCTAAAGCGACAATGTGATAATGGTCATGTGTTGATCACTTTTAGTGTCATCAACTCAAAATTTGATTGGCCTAACTGGAGTTTCAATGTAAAATGCGGAAAGCAGTTTGCTCTATATTTATAGAATTTTGCTGTAAATTAGCAGTTTTAGGTAGAAAATACGATACCATTCCTATTCTTCCTCCCCTTTAATCTATGATGGTACATGCGTTTCTAGTTTTATTACGTCAAACCTCCAAATTGGGGAAGATATTCAGTAAGAAAAATTCAAACGTTTCGTTATTTCCCGTGAGCGTAAAAATATTTGGAAATATACCAAAATTAATGCTTAGAAGCTACCTCCATGTGCCAGCGACCACTTTAGTGATTCAATTCCCCCTTCCCGGTCCCAAAATCATTTAAAGAACCACAACACTTTGTTTTATTTTCTTCCATGCTTCTCTCTGGCCTATTCAGAATGCATGCTAAGAGAAATGTGTTTAAGAAGCACTGGAACACGTCCGAATCATTTGTTGGCGTTCCACTGTAAGCTGATTTTAAGCAATGTCAACAAACTTTTGTTTATAAAACACACTCCAATTCCTGCCTCAACTTCTTGTTCATGTGTGCTGACAACAGTTTCAGACCTTTTCTTATCGCAATACACCAACGGTTTACGAGTTAACGTGTTGACAGTTCAATAGGATTTCGTGTCAGTAATCAACACCTGGGTTAGATTGACTTCTTCGGAAATGGACATTACATATTAGTTGAATCTCGCGGATAAACTGGCTTAATCATTTGATAATTACTTGTCGTTTCCAGTATACTTCAAGAGTGCATTCATACTGTAGTGTCCTTCGATTATGCAGTCTTTAACTCAGGATCAGCGTGCTACTGTAATTGAATGGTACATTTTATCAGAAAAATCTGCAAGAGCAACAAGATCCCGTATAGTTAAAGAACTCGGATTAAAAGTACACGATATGCTAATTCACCGTTTGTACAAACAGTTCCGCAGCAATTGTTTTCACACTGCCCATCTTGCATCTAGGAAAAGTGCAGGAAGATCTCCAAGTGTATCTACAAAAGAAACAAAAAGACAGGTGTTGTTATCTGTTACTAGTTCATCGCGGAAATCCCTTGCTCGTCGAAGCTTAGGCTTAAAGATTAAGAAAACCACGCTATGAAGAATTTTAAGAAACTTGAAGGTAAAAAACCATACAAGGTCCGAATGGTTTCTGAATTGTGTGCAAGTGATTATGGTGATCGTGTTTATTTCTGTAACTGGTTTATCGAGAAGTTAAATGAAAACCCTATGTTCTTATTTCAAGTGATGTTTTCCGATGAAGCAAAATTCTTCTTAAATGGTTCTGTGTCCTCATCACATGCAAGATATTGGTCATCGATACAGCCGAACGTGAGATCAGAAGTGTCAATGGACAAACGAGGAATAATGGTTTGGTGTGGTATAACTGCGACTGAGGTGATAGGACCTTTCTTTTTTGATGAAAATGTAACAACGTCATCATACCAAAAGCTACTAAGAGAAAAAGTATTTGCTGAACTTGATCGTTTAAATTTAGGTCAAAGTGATGAATTATGGTTTATGCAAGATGGAGAGCCAGCGCATTGCTCAAATACGACTATAAATCTTTTGAGAGAGAAATTTGGGAAACGGATTATTTCTATGGGGTCAAGTGTCGAATGGCCACCAAGAAGTCCAGATCTTACACCATACGATTTTTTCTTGTGGGGATTCCTAAAACAAATTGTCTATCAAAAATCATGTAACAGTGTAGAGGACTTGAAACAGAGGATTGTCCACAGTATGGAGATGATCACTCCAGATATGTTGAAGGTGTTCACAGTTTCTTTAGTAAATCGCATTAATTTATGTCTTGCTCGTTCAGGAGGGCATGCCGAATAAAAGTAAGTTGATTTTATGGGTTTTACACTTAGGTTAATGATTTTTTTAAACAATTAGTGATAGTAGAGCCAAAAAGAGTTGTTTTCAACAAAGAATAATTTCCAGCAACTGATTCTTATTCCTCGGGAAACATTTGTTTCTATTACAACCGTGTGTCCGTGTGTATTACGTCTGCGGTACATACGAGTAAGTTGTTATATGGAAAGTTGGATAATACGGTTATTGTGTAAGAAGTAATGAAAATACATGCTTTTTCTTTTTACGAATAAAGCAAACAATATTGAAACTTAAAGCTCACTTTTAATTTTTAAGATCCTACTTTTTATTTTTTTATTTTTATTTATTTATTTTTATTTATTTATTTATTTATTTATTTATTTTTTGTTCCTGCTACGTTTTCCATTGCCATTTTGTGTTCTATTTGGAGATGGTTCTGCTTAAGTGTGTAGAAGATACGTAGGTGATTTGTGTGTGAGATTTTCTGCTATAAAAAGAGCCCTAATTGATTTTTAAAAATATAAAATTCTTTGATTATATTCCAGTGACACCATAACAACAAAGCTATATGCATAATCAGTTACACTGAAGTTATTCATTTACAGTTATTTCCAGGTTTATTGTATATTTTTTTGTTTTGCAATAATAACAACTTACATATTAATTATGACATATTTATTGTGAATTTTTGTGATTTTTGGAAGGGGGCTGTAACCCATATAAGTCACTGGGACATGCAAAGAGCATCGGAATATTAATTCTGTGACATTTGTGACTAATCTCACGCTCATTAGCATTTTCAAAATAAAATTTGGAATTTTCATAAAGATCCACAATCTTATGCTTCGCCTTCTTTCCCGCTAAAGGTGGTGCGTTATCAAAATTATACCGAATTAAAAAAAAACGCCAGCGCCAAATTTAACATTACTTGATTTTAAAAAATAGCTTCTTCCGGTATGTCCCTGTTAAGGATATTTATCGTGATTTGTGGAAGGGGGCTGTAGCCCCACATCAATCACTGGCACATGCAAGGAGCATCGGAATCTTAATTCTGTGTCATTTGTGATTAATCTGATACTCATTCACACTTCCAGAATAAAATTTGGATTTTTTTAAAATAAAGATTCAAATGCTTATGCTGCGCACCCTGTGCCCTCCTAATCCGGTTTCACCAAAATAACATTCTATATTTCAAAAACGCGTACCTTTTTACTAAGATAACAAATTATTTTACATTAATTTGACAAGAAATAACGGTTTCTCGGATGTCCATGCTAAAATATTTATGGCTAATTTTTTATGTGATTTTTTGGAAGGGGGCTGTAGCCCATATCAGTCACTGACACATGCAAGGAGCATCGGAATATTAATTCTGCGACATTTGTGATTAATCTTACCCTCACTGGCATTTCCGGAACAAAATTTTGAATTTTTATAAAGGTCTATCATCTGATGCTTCGCCCCTGTGCCCCCCTAAGGCAGTGGTTACTAAAATAACATTTCAGATGTGAAAAACTCATACCTTTGTGCTACAACGACGCCAAATTTCACATTAATTAACAAAAATACCTTCTTCTCGTATGTCCCTACTAGGGATATTTATGATTTTTTTTATTTTTGAAAGGGGGCTATAGCCCCATATAAGTCACTGGCACATGCAAGGAGTATTAGAATATTAATTCTGTGACAGTGGTGAAAAATCTGACGCTCACTGGCATTTCCGGAACAAAATTTTGAATTTTTATAAAGATCCATCATCGAGCACTTCGCCCCCTGTGCCCCCCTAAGACGGTGCGTTATCAAAATAACATTCCAGATTTGAAAAATGCATACTCATTTGATACAATGACGCCTAATTTCACATTAATTAACAAAAATACCTTCTACTCGCATGTCCCTACTAAGGATATTTATGGTGTTTTTTTTTATTTTTTAAAGGGGGCTGTAGCCCCATTATCAGTTACTGTTACATGTAAGGACATTGGAGCATTAATTCTGTGACATTTGTGATAAATCTCACGGTTACTGGCATTCCGAAAATAAATTATGGGATTTTGGTAACATATCACCCACCACCTTTTTACGCCCCTTGCTCCCCAAAAGGGGGACCTTCGCAAAATAATGTTTGAGACGGCTTTACTAAGTTTGTGAATGAGTGTTTTTGCATTTTGTAACAAATACAACTCATTTGCTCCAAAATCTTCACGAATAATTATTGGAGAAAACTGCTTCTAAAATTTAACATTGAATCTCCCATAAGGAAAATGAACTTTCGTGTTTACACCCCTAAAAGGGGGGCTAAACAGTAATTTTCTCTTATTTTTTTTTAGAAATTCGAAAAATTCAGATATTTCCCAATAAGAGTGCCAAATTTTACATTAATAGTGTATAAACTTCATCTTCTCCCAGCGCTGTAGAAAATAACACGAATTATGGAACAGTCTGTATATATTATTATTATTATTATTATTATTATTATTATTATTATTATTATTATTTTTGCGGGCTTATTTTTTCACGTAGAAGATTGAAATTTTGCACAAACATTCAGTCCACCGAGTAGTATTTACCAGATTTTCCCCCCGATTTCTGCGTAAAAACAGGGGGGTCCAGAGGGGCAAAAGTTGAAAAACGGGATATTTAGACCAAAAAATCCCTTTCTTCGGGATTTTCCCGCCTTACATACATGATGGAGACACGTGAGTCATACCGTCTGAAAGGCAGTTCTATTCTGAAGAGAATGATGGGCAAAATATGACCCTAGGGTAATTAGGGATGTCTCAGGAATTTTTTTCCCTGAGACCATGGTGTTTTGCGGTAATTTGGGGCATTGTGGGGATTCTTGATAAAATTTCTCCCGCCCTTACTACTGAAGATAGAAACTTGAAATTTGTTACACACATTTAGTTTACCAAGTACTATTTTTCAGATTTTTTTGAGATCTCTACGTTCACACAGGGGGGGCAAGAGGGGCCCAAAGTTTGAAAAAAATCCCTCAAAAGTTTCCCTTTTACATCACTTTTCCCTCTCCTGGTATATGGTATGGGCATGCAAGTGATACCATTTGAAAGCCAGCTCCATTCTGAAGAGAATGAGGTATGAACCACGATCCTAGGATAAATAGTGACGATGCAGTAGATGTTTGACTGAAAGTCTAAAAAATAGCCCAAAAATCCAAGATCCGGAAAGGGATATATATATCAACAATTGAATATTATAATGTGTCTGTTACCTACATTAATATGAATATACAAATGCCAATTAACGTCTAAAGAAGATAACGTTAAGTTATATCATAAATACTGTCACGAAGTTTGGAGTGGCGCTGTAGGCATCCGGAGTGGCACAGTGCTTCATCTGTGTATAAAGCGGAAGATGCATGTAGTGTGTGTTTGACTGTTCATGACATGCGTTGATATTGCACTGACTTCTGATGGAGTGGGGAGATTACGAAAATCGTGTAGCAGTAATTGCACTACACAAGGTCGGGAAGACAGCAGGTGAGATTTTCAACCTCCTGAAACTCCTACAAATCAGCAAGAGATTCGTGTATCGCGCCACACAGCGATACACCGAGACCGGAACGGCAGCTGACCGCGCAAGGAGTGGCAGACCAGGAACAGTACGAACCCCGCAGGTCCAGAAAGCAGTCGCAGCAAGAATTCGAAGAAATCCTGTTCGAACACAAAGTGTGATGGCTGCTGAGATGAACATCAGCAGAAATTCCATGTCTCGTGTGCTCAGGAGTGACCTACATCTACGGGCGTATAAGAGGCGGACTAGTCACTTTCTGACCCAAACATTAATGTCGCAGAGGGCCCTTAAATCAACGAGACTGTTGCGGCGTTACGCCAACAATCTGCACAGAAAGATTCTGTTCACTGACGAAAAGGTGTTCACAATTGAGCAGGCCTACAACGCCCAAAATGACTGTGTGTATGCCACGTCATCTACTGCAGCTGCTGAGGCAGCTCCAAGAGTTCAGAGGGCACATCATCCTGCCTCAGTGATGGTTTGGTGGGAAGTGATCCACTCAGGCACAACCCAGCTGCATTTTTGCGAACAAGGTGTTAAAACATCTGCCAAGGTGTACCAGGACACAGTACTAACACCTATAGTGAAACCACTGTCTGCTACCATGTTCTCTGCAGAAAGGTGGACCTTCCAGCAGGATTTCGCTCCAGGCCTCAAAGCGAAAACAACCCAGGACTGGCTGGCACGGAACGTCCCCGACTTCATTTCTACCGCTGATTGGCCTTCTAGCAGCCCGGACCTTAACCCGTTGGACTACAAACTTTGGGCAGTCCTTCAGGCAAAAGTCTGCCATGAGCGGCATCCACCTGTCGACAGTCTGAAACAATCCTTGACCCAAGCAGTGAACAATTTTTCCATGGACGTGGTGCGTAATGCCATTGACCAGTGGCCGGACAGAAATGACAGGAAATCAAATCAAAAATGGTAAAACACGGTATATTCTGATGAACACGTTGGAACAGAGGGACTTAGTCGCTGGATGCTTATCGCACCGAGGAGGATGAAACAACCAAGAAAAATTAAAGAACAAAAAAGTAACTGAAGTGTCCAGGTTGGGATACAGGATCATGTGCTAATGCTACCCAGCTGAGAGGCAGTTTATAGTAGAGAAAGGTAACACTAATGGGAGATCTCTGGAGAAAGAACCCAACTGAGTTAGCTATTGTCCCGTTACGACCCATCCCAAACCCGGATGTAGTACCTTACGCAAGAAAACCAGAGGAACTCAAATTCTGTCTTCTTTCTAAAATTCACAAGCCTGGCAAGTCAAGAAAGGAAGAAAAAATCATTTCAAGTACTGGTAGTTCCACTGAATGCATCTCTGCTTTCCTTGACTACCATTCCACTCAATGTTCAGGTTCCCTCGCCACACTCCAAAGATCCAAATCAATTATTATCCATTATTCGCTCCATCGCCGAACTCTGCCATCTAATACCTTTCTAGCCTACGTAGATGCAACTTTATTATACATCAATATTTCAATTAATCATGACTTCAGCGCTCATTAGAGTTCCTTAAGGTCTGACACGAATATCAAAAGCCCAACAAACAATCACGTAAACAACTTCAGTCTATCTTAACTGTGAGCATCTTTCCACGTCAAAATAACCACTATCTTCCATCTGACAGCACAGCCATGATCACTTGTATTCCTCCCCCTTTTCTTCTTGATTAAGCCAACTTATTTATGTGATGCTGAAACAATGAATATTACGCTCGTAACTACTGCACCTTCCTTTTGGCTTCGATTCATAAACTATATTTTCTTCACATGGATCCATGTAAACCCAGGACTGGAAATATTTCTACAGTCTCTAGACAAGAAGTATGCAGCCAAATTTATCTGACGTTCTACAACCATATAATTACCTTCGACGTGAACATTAGAGAGGAGAGTGGCCATTTTGATACATTCATTATATCGTCCTCAACAACTATCTGAAAATCTTATCAGCTCTGTCCAACTGAGGATTCCTCTAATCCGAGGAAATCATCCACTTCCTTAATTCTATGCCAGTTTTCATTCTGTACAGAAGTTAAAAGAGCTTGCTTATCCCATACTTACCATAACCCCTAAATCCGAAAACTCTTTCTTGACAAGCAATAAAATCGTTTACATTCATTACAGAACTAGTTCCCTGACACATCCTGTATATCACCCGAAAAAGGGCGGAAACCTAATGTAAATCTTGTCAGACATTCCAAAAACTTAAGTTCGACGGTTACGCTCTGTACTCTCAAGGAGAGGGATAATTAATGCAAGTAATGATTATGAAAGAATTGATGAAATTAAGACGAAGGAGGAAGCGGGAGAATCCCGAGAAAATCCACGGATACGAAACTGTCCACCGGGATGTCATTTTAAGCAAGAGGGCCGACGAGTACAGGCTGATTCTCATTTTCTTCGCATCAAGTGCTGTTTATGCAGTATACTCCATCGAAAGTGTTGCTATTTAGTCAGCATAATACCTCGATAGAGAGCCCTGTGTTTCGCCGATGCTAGTCCTGTGAAGAGATAAACCTTTAATAACGAAATTAAGTCAATTACGGAACTAACAAAAATATAGTATTATTCTGTCAGGCATCCTCCCTTCTACACAAAGATGTATTACTTGGTAGGTAAAAACAACCACAACCGTATCAACCTCTGACGTGCTACGGTAAACTTCTGGCTCTATCTTTTGTGTATAGGCTTGGTCTGACAGTCGCTGCATGAGAGGGGGTGACTTTCTACCTGTTTATAGACACAATTTCAAAACCAACAGCCCTTTTCATACCCATTACACGTCTCCAAGCATTCATGGATAGAAAGACAAAGCCTCAACCTATCATAAACCTTATTCACCCGTACCCCAGTTCCTCCCATCAAGAAGGCAGTAAAGAAGGTGAATCACTTCAGACTGAACACATCACACACAAAAACAAGAAGAAATGGATCAAGTTTTAGTTATGTTCACCCTAGTAAAAAGACACTTTCATACAAACATATGACTCACCACACAAAACAATGAAGAACACAATTGAATCATCAAACAACAAAAATAAAATAACGAAGAATACCAACACACAAACAATCACACCTGATTTAACGAGAGACAGAAAACTTATGAAAAATCTGCACTTTCACAGAACTATTACGCATATTTCTCCGTATCTCTTACAGAAAATATCCGAGGACTTGTGGCGGAATACTTTGAGTACCTCCCAACAGTATATGGAAGTTCTGCTTGAGATTTAACCCCCATGCATAAACGATTCTCAAACGGAAAAAGAAGATTCATTAATAGTTTTACTCCCGAGAAGTTTGGAGAAAGTAACAAAATGGTTTATGTGAAATGCGAGGACTGCACGAAGGATCTAAAGATGAAGGAAGATCTCCAGCTCAACCAAACAAAGAAACACGACCACAGCACAGTTACATGCAGCGGCCCTATGATGTATCACCAGCATAGCAAACAGGTCTTTCTTTCACATTTAAAGGAGTGGATCAAAAGCACAATACAGAGAACATGGTGTCTACTAAAATTCCAAAATGAAATTTTGTGACTTTTTCGTGCCCTTTTCTTTACCAAATCATAAAATTTCCTAACATTTTCAATAGCGAATTCGGGTCCGAATTAGGCCGAATTTTCATCCATGCGATAGAAACGTACTTTGCTTGCGATTTGGTAGCGTCTAAAGCAGACCATAGACATTTTAGGTGGTGAATTTTGACTTTTTATAAAACAAAATTTTCCAATCTGTACTTACATTTGCACAGCTAAAAAAAATCATGACCCAAACGCTAAATTTTGTGACTTTTTCGTGACCGATAGACACCCTGGAGAAAATACAGCAAGAGCTCCGAAGACAGAATATTGAAGTCAATAATGTTATGTGCACATAATCATTAAAAAAAAAAAAAAAAAAAAAAAAAAAAAACACTACCACTTATACGTGTGATTTCCAGAAACCCCGAACAAATAACACACTGATAAAAAACGGTGTGCAGCTTACACAAAAGCGTCCAAAACCACAGATACACAGGTCGTATCGGAACTGCTTTCAATGTGGCCATTCTAGTTACTTTTGTACTCTTCCACGTAGATGCTACCACTGTGAGGAAAATAACACAAACTTAGCAAATCTATCAATACGCTGTTTTGTGCTACCTGCAAACTAAGAGACCACATAATCTATCTGTCTCAAACATTCTCATAGTCCAACTACACGCAGGATTCCGAACATCATTCAAGAAACCAAAGTAGTACAGGTAGCAAACCTCTGACCAAGAAGATAGCTGACGACAATCAGCCAATCAAAGGAGCAAGAAGATTCAAACCAGCCAATCAGATAGCCTCAAACACAGCAACCCCAGAACATAGAAGAAATAGTAAACAAATCAGTCTCCATAACAACACAACAGATAATGAAATGGGTTATTTTCATACTGACAATTACGAAAGACCTTGAAACAAAACAAAATCTCTACGCTACCATACGGAAGTCCTACCAGCAAATCATGCAACACAATCCACATTTTACAATCACCAAAAGGAAACAGATACATATCGCGTAAAGAATAAACAAAGAACACTACACACATATAAGCAAATATCCAAAGCACAACTTGGCAGTTTATGCACAACCAAGAACACGCATAAAACAGCAGCTCTCTTCGCTTGTGGTTTCGGGCTCGGTTCCCGGTCCCGCTGAGAGGACAAAAATTTAACTTCACAATCATTTACTTACATTAATCATTTGTCTCCTTTGTCGTAAAGAGTATAAGCGTGGGATGTCAAACTAAAAGATTTCATTTCATTTCAGATATAAAACAAAAATACTGACAGAAGCTGAACGTCTACCCGTATTTTGTTGTTCTTTGCAAAATACTCAAACAAAATTTCTATAAAAACCCTACGTGACATTCGTCCGTTTGCAAAGCCAACAACGATACAAACTCCACACAAGATATTCTTTAAAACATACTACCCCCCCCCCCCCCCCCCCATAAATGGAATGATGTAGTTACTTTGCTATTCGAATTTAAATTCAACCCCAAAAAACATTGGATAAAGCAGCAGAATTGCTGCTATGTCCTTCCAGCCCCCAACCAGGCTGGTAAATTATAAATATCCGGTCCGATAATGTCCACAAGCTCAAATGGCCAGAAACTGAACACGGAATCCTTTACACAACTGAACGCTCTACTATTGAACTACCGTGATCCCCAATTTATTTTATGTCTTTAAATATACTCAATGTCCAGTTTTTCGCATTGGCGAAACTATCTCCTCTTTCGATCGACATTATCATGGATACTCGTGCAGCAATCGAATGGTTCATCTACTGTTTCAGAGGACACATCACAACATTATTTCTATTTCCTAAAAATCCTCTTACCAGACTCTTTCATGTCCCCCACGAAGAGAATGGAAGACATTCACATTAATATTCTATCCGCGAACCATCCGCTGGCTTTAACGTCTATAACACCTACTCACCTCACTACACTCAGTTCACTTTCAATAGATGTATTTTTATCCTGTTTTGTTACTATTGTTTTTCGCAAATACTTTTTACTCTGTTATCTCATTATTTCATTTTTTTCAGTGTTTTCTTTATCACTTACTGGTTCTCTCTCCAGTATTCTTACCCACCTACTCATCCCATTACTTTTCTCTCTTTTCTTCCATTTAAAACATACACTACTTTAACCTTCATAACACTATCACAAGACTGCATTTCAAGATGACCTGGAAGCTTCTAGCTACATTTCTTCCCCTCCTATTTAATGAAACGTTTAACGAAAATGCTCACGGTGAATACATTAGATGGTTTGTGACAAGATCATCAGTATTTTCTAACAATTAATTCGTTTTCAATGTCATTTTTGAATTTTTTTGTTCCAATTACGTATTAAACCTTAGAGAACATTATAAAAACGAACTGAATCAAGCTTATAAGAAAATCGTAATTCACTTACTTATTTCTCCCGCTTTGAATGTTAACTCGTTGTCCTCAGCAGCTTCAAAGTCATACAAAGCTCTCACTTTTCGAAGTTCTGCATTCGAACCGCCAGCACCCGCTAGTGACGTCGTTACCAATGAAGTGTTTAAACCACTACCAAGATTCGTGCTAGGATACAAACTCTGTGACTTCGGAGAACTTTGGGCCTCTTTAAGAGACAATTCAATAGCTGAAAAACAAACACATAGCTATGAGATACCTATTCATAAACAAATGCCAATAATAAATTTATAAACATTATAAACATAAATTTAAATACCTAGATTAAACATTAAAAGTGACTGTCTCAAAAGTAGCAAATGAAGTTGATTGATGCAATGGATCGAGGTATCGTACGTGGCAGAAGAGAAATAGTTTATATAGTCGTCAACAAAATGCTTTTATTTACGATCATGGGCGGCGATTAGGGGGGCAAAGGGGGGCAGTTGCCCCCGCACTTTTTTGAAGTATTCATATATATAGTTTCATTTAAAAATGTAAAGTTTTTGTATGCTATGTATTACTAGTTCATAGAAGAAAATGGTGCCATATATTTGCCGTTCCGTGAATATGTATTGGTTGTCTTCCCGAGGAGTAAAGAAAAC
This sequence comes from Thermobia domestica, assembly GCF_964235325.1. Taxonomy (NCBI): domain Eukaryota; kingdom Metazoa; phylum Arthropoda; class Insecta; order Zygentoma; family Lepismatidae; genus Thermobia; species Thermobia domestica. The sequence continues at coordinate 164,019,630 of NC_137461.1, read as the reverse complement.
TACAGGAATTGCGTTTTAATTCCCATAGAAAATAACCCCTTAACCTATTGGAGCACAACAATTTCAGCATACTTTCACTTCTTACAAAGGCTCGACATATTAGTCAGCCGCTTTGAAACTAATTCAGAGAGCATTTCGCAAAATAAAAATTTAAAAAAAACTTTCACAAGTTATTTTTTAATTGCACAAAAATTAACAGTTCCTAAAATGTCTTTTCTTCTCTCTAAAAGTAAGGGAAAAAAGCGTAATAAGAAACAACTTGTACCTTTTCCATTGTTTTGCAGTGTCAGTGAAGTGGTGTGTTAGGGGTGTACGAGTGTATATACAATTAAATTTAGTGAATTCAATATAATTCTAGATTTTAGTGTTATTTTGTGTAACTGGAGTATGGAGTGATTCTAAGTATTGTTGTGTTTTGATGTGCTCCAAGAAAGTGAAAACTGCACCTAATGGCAACGAACGTGTTTCTGGAAGTTAGAAAAGCAAATATATCTTTAAATGCCGTAGCATATGCTTGTAGTATTTACTGTCTTTCATTTTCTAAGAGTAATAACATGCATTTGCGGAATTAATGGCATTAATATGTGAAGCATGTGTAGAATTAAAAATTAAGTTGTTCATTAATCCCTGTTTCAATATGACTTTTGCAAAACAAGCATCCTCGTATTATCCTTTCTATTTATTTGTTTTGCAAATTTGTTATTCAATAATCTGATCACACAGTTTTCCAGACAGAATTTTAAGATGTTCATGAGCAAGGAATCAAATCTCTTCTTGGGGGCGCGGTGACTCAGTGGTAGAGCGTTCACCGCCGGTGCTTGGGGTCCCTGGTTCGATTCCAGCTCGCGCCGTGCGGACTTTGTGGTGGAAAAAACACCGTGCTTGTGGGTTTTCTCGGGGTTCTCCCATTTCCTCCCACATTCTTCATTTCATTCATCTCTCATCATCACTGTCTCCTTTAGAATAACCGGCATAATCGTGGGACGTAAAACTTCAAGATTTCATTTCATTTCATTTCAAATCTCTTCTTACACTTTCGTTTAAGAGTACAAAGGGCTACTACCTACTAGCGTTGCTCTTGTCAGTTTACTTAATAAAATACGAAAACGGTTCGTCAAACAAAATATTAGAAACAAGCAGGAAAACTAAAATTTATACGCAAATATTCAGATCATGTCTTGCTCCTCCACTTTTAACGTCCAACCGCCGCCACTGTTTACGATAGCATATTGTTCAATAGAAAGCTGATCGAGAAGCTGTGGAAAAGACATGCATAGTAACAGGTTTCGGCTCGTTTAGTGTGGGTGTTCAAGTTGCAGAAGCAGGATCGAAAGTGAAGAGGTTTTGTACTTGTCGTGTTCGGTGTTCGTTGTATTCAGTGTTCTGTGCAGATAACAAGCATGTCAGTTTCCAAATATTCCAGGACCACGTTCAGCTCTTTTTGGTTGTTAGATAAAATTTTATGGATTCGGGAAGTACCACGTGACAAATTTTTCCGCTCGCAGCAAAATTTTCCGGAGCGTCCTTTCACTGTGTAGCATCGGACGGTAAGTGCAGGCTTTTCAATGCTTCTATATTTTAACGAAATTTCTATATTTTTGTGGCATTGCTACTTCCACTTGTGAAAATGACATAAGGACGTAAGACGTGGGTTGTTGGAGGGCCTTTTGTCTCCACAGTAGGATAGTTGAATGGATACTCTTCCGTTTCGTCCTTTCCTGCTTATTGTCTAAAGATTATTACACCAAACAATATACAGTTAACGCAAAAATTATTCACACAACTACAAAATGGAACAAGAAATAAACTAGTTTCGTCATATTCATTTAAAAAGTTCTATAGAGTAGTGATTTTAAAGACTTATAAATAATTTATTTATATTCTGAGCTATCAAAAAAAAAAAAAAAAAAAAAAGACATGGCTGACGTTAGTGTTGCCCAGGTAATGATCCAGACCGCATCCTTGAAGATGAATGAACTACAAAAAATTCAAGACAAGCAGATCAAAGAGAAACGGAAGATGGCAAATAAGCATATTTAGGCACTGAACAAAATGAAAGTGTAACTGATACTTTTACTTTTGTATATATTTCCTTAGATGCACTAAGTTCTATGTGTAAATGTGTATTTAGATACTTAACAAACCAACTCTTTGTATCATGTGTTTTGTGATTTTTTATGAATTTTGTATTGATTTTTAGAACTTATGTATATTATTTGAAAAAAAAAAAAAAAAAAAAAAAAGACAGGATCTTGCAAGTGATGAAATTATTCTTGGAGACGTATACTAACAAACACTGGTTTTCTGATGCAGATCCTTTATACACGTTCCTTATGACCGTTGCTTAGTACTGGTGAGCTACGTACGAAAACACTAAGAAATTTGTATCAATAATTACCCATTTAGTTATATTTTGAGTACAATGTATTTTCATATATCAATTGGTGTAATTTCTGTTATTTCTTTTTTATTTATTTATTTATTTATTTATTTATTGGATAGCTGAAATTTCCTTTTTCACAGCTTCACGAAACCTCCTATATTTTTTTTTGTCGTGATTTCCTATATTTTTTTCTATTAGCAGTGGAATTCCAGGTAATAAGTCACATGAAAGGTAAAAAGCATATGCTGGTGGCCGCGTTCATTTCAGTATTAGTGCCTTAGCAAATCAAGAAAATTAGTCAGCACTTACGTATTTGGAAGTCTTTCAGTTTAACGCCTCACGATTATGCACTGTAGGCTAAGGGAGACGGATAATTAAGGCAAGTGAATTATCATGGATTAATTGGTGGAATGAGAATGTGGGAGGAAGCGGAAGTACCTTAAGAAAACACACACCCCCGATGTTGTCCACCATAAACTTACATGGCTGGGGATCGAACAAGGGATCCCACACACCAGGGGAAGCACTTTACCACTGAGCTACCGTGCACCCTTCTTATTTAGAGTGTCATCCTATTTGTACCTCATCTATGCAGAACTCAAGGATTTCTAGTGATGTTGCGTGCTCAAATGTGAATTCTACGATGCAAGTGGGTACGAGTTCTCGGTTGAAACAAAGTTGTTTTCAGGGATTCCTAGAGGGGGGAAAAACATTACAAGACCAGAATTACTATGGCGTATTCAAAGTGTAATGACATATATCAATGTTCATCGCTGCTAAAGATGTCAAAATATTCTTTCTTATGTTCTCAGAGAATGAGATTTGCAGGATAATGGACTTTCAATGTGACAGTTCACTTTTGTTTGATTTGTCACCAGATTAAAGTGAACTAATTTAATTGTTGAAGTAGATATGAATATGGAATTCTGGAGTGCCGTGAAAGAGCAAGTGTGAACGCGTTATTTTATATCGACGTTTTTAGGGGATTCTAGGGTACCTAATCTTCTAATAGCTTTCAAAGAAATGCATTAACGATTGAACCTTAAAAAGATAATTCAAATTTCAGTGATGGCCCTAGTGTCTAGATACCTTTATGTCAAATATCAAAACGTCGTTAAATGACCCTGTAATACCTGATATAGCAAGCCTGAAGATTACTTACTGTGCATGGAGCATTTAAGGCCGCAATTGAAGCAACGAACTGGAGAATCAGTGAATTTGTAAAAACTATACATAATTAGTTAAGGATGTTTTAACACGCCGTTTCGAACCTCGGAAACTTTCTAGTGAAGTTTTGTTTTGTGTTTGCTTGAAAATAGTAGTGTTACTTAGCGAGCCATTGACATTTATCAATGTTCTGTTTTATATTCAAGATGTTAAGAAAGATAAGAAAACGAACTGTTAGTTCGTGTCAGATATGTTGTAATAAGATAAAATGCCTATTCCTAAACTTGCTTTTTTTTTGTGCTTGTTTCGGGAAGAGAACTTTTTCTTACTGAATTTCAGACACGCTTCTCTCGATTCATTTCTGTACATCACTTCAACGGATGTGATTTAAAAAAAAAAAAAAAAAAAAAAAATGCAAAAGTTGGTGGGAAAAAAATCTTCCTGTGAAAAACTGCATTTAAAATGTGTCATCCGATAACGAATTCAAACACTTTGCATTTTCGCTGAAATCGGAGAAAGTGTTACGAAATTTGTTCTTAAACTTCTGGAAAGGTCACCTTTAAATTATAAATTGACTAGAGCTCTTTCGTCTTTCAATCTTGATGTTTCTGCAGAATCTTATGTTGGAGTGAATCACAAAGTTTCTTAGCTGAACTAGTTAAAAATAATTGGTTAGGTGGCAATAGGGCAGATAAAATTGAGTCAGCTCAAAGACTTTCGTTCGAATCCAAATTGTAAAAAGAATGAGTCAGTATTCTAGAACTGGTCGGCGTTTGGAAGACGTCTGGAATTGATAAGCATAAATCAGAATGTACACTTTAATATCTATAGATGTATCTTATATTTAAACGATCATGAGTCCGATGAAATTGGTCCGGCTATCCATTGAATATTGTTGCGGTGCATAGACCGATGTTCAAGTCAGTAGTTTCCGTTAACTCATAAGCATTTCCGAAATAAATCTCGCTGCGAGTTAAAATACATTACAATAAAAACACAGAAGCTAAAATACGAGTAACTGTATTCCCAAATCCTCTAATTTGCATAATTAGCTACCTTTACTTAATGCGAGATGAGACTTCGATAAAATCAAAACTAGTAGGATCGCGGAAAAAAAAAGGTTGGAATTATGTGTGCATCGAAAAATTAATTTATCATTGGATTGTTGACCCAACTCCATTTTGTGGATGATTCACCACTAAGATATTGCACTACACAAGCAAATGCAAAAGATAATGCGCACAACTACAGAACGTAAATTTGTTACACATCATTAGTGGAAAGCACAGGTAAGTTTCTAAGTTTGAGGTTGGCAATTCTCTGACTTTTCCTGGTCTTCTCAAATTTCCTGATTCTCCCTGGTTTTTCTAGTTTGTCCCCACCGTACCTGTACGAAGAATCGAAAACTGCCCTGTTCCCCTCTTACGAGTGGAATTTTCGAAGGTACTGAAACAAATTTTCCCATATTTTTAGGTGAAAGTTTAAATACCAAATTTCTCATCTCCCACTTTAAGCAAACTCATACACTGGAAATTTTCTTAACAAATAGTGACCAACTTGAATATTATATTAACTGCCCTCTTCAGTAAGAAAACCGAAAGCGCTGGAACACTTGTTCAATTTAATTACTTTCAATGCGAAGTTTATGCGCCCACTTTTATCTTCCTACCTTCATGGATCAGCGAGATACATTATTCTTATCAATGCATCTGCACCCTTACACTTTACCACCTCTTAGGATACGCATTACAAAAATTCTTAATCCCTTGCTTCGTGAGTTTCCTGTCCGCTTTTATCTATATTAATATGGCTTGGCTGTTGATAAAGGAGTCACTTCTCTTTTATGTAATAGTATAAATAGATTAATGAAAACACCTTTGGCAATATCATCCTCTTCTTGCTGACTAGCTACAACATTTGGATCTCTGACTACTGGAGCCATCTTGCTAGGCTGAAATGAACAAATAAGTTCAGATGAATATATTTAAAATAGACTAGAATTTTAAAATGTGCACAAAATATGACTATATATTAGAACAACCAGGAAGCATACTAGCATTACAGTATGTATATACATTAGATCAATATTAAAACATATAATACAAAAATGAGTGATACATGGCTTACAGCTACTGGTACTGACCGAAGTTATGCATTAAAAGTTCATTTTAAAACCCAGCCTAATTTAATTATATAGTGAAAAAAACGATTTTAGCTACAAACTGTGAAACTATAGTACCAGTAGCGTACACAGGAATTTATTTCGGGGGGTCCAAACTCAATATGAGGGTATTTTATATTAAAATTCCTAAAATTGTCCCTAAAATTAGTCTAAATTTACACAAAAGTCGAAATTTCGGGGGGGGGGGGGAGCGGACCCCCAGGACCCACCCATGCGTACGTCCCTGTATAGTACACTTCCAAACGACTTAACTTCAAAACTGAAATCAGAGGTAGTAGATCTGTAACGTCCGGATGCATTCGAGGGATAAGTTCAGAGATGGAACATGTTCTTCAGACATTCGTACTTTTATATATGAATCGAGTGGTCTAAAAATGACGCCCTCGAATTACAGAACATTATTCTACAAGTCAAAATAAAGCAAAATATATATATATTTGTATACCTTTCGAGTCCGTCTGGAGACACAAATTGCACATGTGGCAACGTCGCCAATAAAGAACCATAGATTAGATCTACCAATCTATCAAATAGTTATATCGATTCTTTCCGGATGGCAGCTAAAGTCGATATTGATTGACATTAGCATCACTTATTAGTGTTACAATCGATTCAACTGCTAGTTGTATTCGTAGAGTAATGCTAATGGCTCCAAGTTAATTTTCGACGTTGCTACAATGTGAAATATTGATTTCCCATAACGGCTGATGGAGAGCCCGGAGGGCATGCTGTCATATAAGATTTTAGTTTTATTTTGGCCTGTAGAATAGTGCTCTGTGGTCCGTGAGCGCTATTTTTAGAGCACCTCATATATATAAAAGTTTTCCATTTTAACAAATTTTATTATGTATGAATCAATATTTAAAATCGTAAGTTCTGGATTCAGTAGAAGAATAAGAATTATTATTTTTAAAATCAATTTTTGGTATACCAATCCATTTCAAAAAAATATTGTCACTTTCTATGACCGTTTCCGCTCTATGTAAATTAATATTGGAACCGGACGTGGCACTGCATTCTTATCATTTTCAGTTGCAATAGTATGTCAGCGATGACACCTGTTCTTGTAGTACTGAATCCGTATCAAAATCCGCTGATCGCTATTTATTACCATTTTCTCACTGTAACGATCGGTATTAAAACTGATAATCGCAGATATACACAGTACTACAGAGGGTGTTGGCGCGACTGTCAAAAGAGGTGTCCTGGTCCGGGATCAATGACCTGGGGTATATAGGACCATTCCCTTCCTCTAAATTTAAGGAAAGGGTACCTTGGCCCATCTTCAATTTTTGGGAGGGGTACATACGATTACCTCTTTAAATTTTGGAAATTGCCAAATTAAAACAAACAAACAAACAAAAAAAAAAAAAAAAAAAAAAAGGTATGGTACAGAGTATGTGTCTCAGTAAAATTGCTGGTCCACCTCGTTTCTTTTCATCGGTTAAAAATACCAGAAATGTAAATTTCGAAAGTTTTGACCTATTTTATTCTTTTGATGAGGGTTTATTACATTATAATTTTATATGGGTGAGCATAGGGGTCCATTCCCTTTCGTAAGACAAACACATTGGTGCTTTCCTCTTAAATTTCGGGAGGGTACATAGGACCACCCCTTAAATTTCGGAATTGTCAAAAAACAAAATATAGTAAATATCCGCTGGGGCCCAAATATATAGCACTGTAAATTTGGGTGGTCCGTAGTGTTCCCTTTAACCAAAAATTCAAAATTTTGTAGTTTCGACTTCATTATCCCCTTTGATAAGGATTTATTACGTAGATATGGTTATATAGTTCTGTAAGTATAGGAGTTCATTCTGTTTCATATGACATAAGTACATTGATGTACTCTTTTAAATTTTTGAGAATGGTACATTGACCCATCCCTTAAATTTCGGAATTGTCAAAAAAAATGTTTTTTAGAACCAGTGATGAAAATTTTCCGGAAAATTTTCCGATTCATAAAAACATACTCCACCTATTCTTACATCATTGTTTAGCCATGATGTGAGGTGGAAAATTTTCTTCTATACTTTTCCGGAAAATTTTCCGTTCTTAACAAATATCAGTGATCAAGTAACAATTCCTCAGTATTCATAAAATTGATTGAAATCATGTAAAGAAATGTTAAAAAGTGAAAGATCGTTTAAAGAATCTGAAAATTTTCATGGCTCAGACAATTTTCAGTACTATGTAGGAACAAGTTAAACAATTTTTCATGAATCGAAATAATTCCTGTCTTGTATGCAAAAATTGAAGAACTTTTTACGAGTCGGAAAATTTCATCATTTTGAAGCAAAAAATAAAACAACTTTTTGTGAATCGGAAAGTTTTATTGCTCTGTAGAAACGAGTGGAAAAAACTTTTTATAATCCAGACAATTTTGGATATTATGTATACTGATGTTAAGTGGAAAATTTTCCACTATATTTAACTGCACATTCAGCTATAAAATTAAATTCCTGTAGAGGATAGTTAGACAGCAACAAATTATCATTTTTTCTATTACCTTTCGGAAACCAGAAAATTTTCTAATATTTCAAGTTGGGAAGTAAAAATATACAGTGTTTCTCTGTGTGTGTGTGTGTGGGGGGGGGGGGGGGTGAAGTGCAGGGAACATGTGAATTTATCAATTTCAGAAACAGAAAATTCCACTATTTCTTCACATGTAGGCCTGCCTATGTAATGAAACAACTACATGAAAGTTCCTTATGAAGCCTATTTTTGTAACAGAAAATAAGAAAAAATGATTTAATTCGTTTAACACTCGTAAATCATAATTTCAATATTGGAATTTTGTATAATCAACATCTTATCGCAGATATTTGTATTGTAAAACCACCATTATTATGTATAAAAATGTATTAGAAATAATGACGATTCGATAAAACAAGTATATATATATATATATATGCTACAATTTCAATTAAAACCGCCTCAACTCCAACCTATAACTTTCAAATCTTTCATTTACGGTTATGTATGATTTCACGTTTAATAGAGACAAACATTTTAAGTATTTGTACTTTAAATAGTCTAAATTAGTTTACTATATCTTTTTCATAAAGTTTATGATATAAAATTATTGTTCAAAGCCTTTGTATTTTAATAAGCCTTCTCTAAAATCAATGCATGTGAGTTGTGCTTCCATCTTCCGAGTTCTTTTAAACTATGTTTATATGTTTGTGGCCAATCCTTTTGACAATGAGATCTCGCAAACTACAGACTCTAGAAAGATGACGTTTTCACTGATCGATTGGAAATTTTGCGTAGATTGTCCAGTTCTAATTGAATATTTAAAAAAACATGGCCATTATTTCTTTATTACATTTTTTTAGGGTACGCTGGAAGCGTTGAAATTAAAAAAAAAAAAAAAACTGAAGAATCATATCCTATGCGTTATACATTCCAACACCACAAAGTTGTATATTGGGGTTGTATAAGTCTCAGGCGTTTGTTCAATTGCCAAATAATAGTGAAAAAAGAAGGATAACCATTTCTCCAGTCTTAAGATAAATCTTTATTTTTTGAGGGTTTTGCCCAATGAACACCATATATAACTGACATTATAATTAATTGTATATGTAATGTATTTGCTTATTACATACTGCATGCAAGAATAAAGAAAACAGTGGTCATACATGAATTAGAAACTCCAACCGGAAGTAGGCTCAAATCTTGCAAACAGTGCGAGATATTGAAAAAAAAAAAAAATAATCGAAAAAATCTCCCCTTTATGATACTCCTTGTTGATTTTTTTAAATCAAGACGTCTTTCACTTGTGTCTGTAAAGGGACATGTACATATGTTTTGAGGAATGAGAAGGAAATTTATGCTCATATGCGAATGATGTGCTGTGTAGAGAGCGCAGGTTTAGCTTGTATATATATAAAAGAAAAGAAATATGTTTCTTACTTTGTAAATTAAAATGAAATTACTTGTTGCTTTTAGAACGCAGCGCTATCAGTGCAGCTTTTTGTGTTTCTTTTATTATTTTATTGGAACAACAACTACACAAATCAGCTTCCTTATTAGCTATATTTCACTTTCTCTTCTGAATGAATATATGAATAAATAAATGTTTACTTCCAGAAAATGGTCAGTATTTGCTTTCACGAGTTACTTAAACTCGAATTTTGGGTAGTCAAAAATTTGCAGTAGGCACTTTATATTATGTCTACTTATTTATAAATGTTGCAGTATGTAAAATCTATAAAAGTAGTAAAGCTATGAGAAAACTGTCTTATGCGTATTAAATTGACGAAATCTAATATTGTAAGATCAAAGTTGGATTCTGAGGGAAGAACGCATTGAAGTTTTTGAAACATTTCTGAAATGAAGAATCCTTAGATTTTCACGTCATGGAACTTTTCAAGACAATATTTATTACCAATAAATTTTACGGCTAAACAACGATGTAGGAATAAGTGGAGTATGTTTTTATGAATCGGAAAATATTCATCTTTTAATAAATTGAAATTTTAAATAATAGAATGGGATATTTGTACTCTACGAACTCGATGTATGTTCTCTGCACTTTGCATACACACACGCACTCACAGAGAGAGAGGAGTCGAATTGAGTTTAACATCCCTTTCAGCAGCGAGACTATATAAGACGGGACCAACTGATTAATGTGGAATCCGAACTACATGAGCTCCCGCTGGGAATCGAAGCCTGGTTTTCCATGCCAAAGGCGCGTATACTAACCGCTTAGCAACGAAGGAGCTCGCCGAGGAAGAGAGAGGGAGAAACAATGTGTAAAAGTTTACTTTCCAACTTGAAATATTAGAAAATTTTCCAGTTCTCGAAAGCTAATTAGAAAATTATAATTTGTTGCTGACTTACTTTCCTCTACAGAAATTCGATTTTGTAGCTCTATGTGCAGTTAAATATAGTGGAAAAAATTTCACCTAACATCACTATACATAATATTCAAAATTGTCCAGCTTATGAAAAGTTTCTTCCATTTGTTTTTTACATCGTGATGAAAATTTTCCGATCTATGAAAATTCCTTTCACTTGTTTCTACAGAGCAATAAAACTTTCCGATTCACAAAAAGTTGTTTTACTTTTTGCTTCAAAATGATGAAAACTTTCCGACTCATAAAAAGTTCTTCAATTTTTCCATATGACAGAAAATATTTCGATTCATGAAAAATTGTTTAACTTGTTCCTACATAGTACTGAAAATTGCCTGTGCCATGAAAATTTTCAGATTCTTTAAACGATCTTTCACTTTTTAACATTTCTATACATGAATTCAATCAATTTTATGATTGCTGAGGAATTGTTATTGATATTTTTTTAGAACGGAAAATTTTCCGGGAAAATATAGCGGAAAATTTTCCACCTCACATCACTATTTAGGACCCATATATACCACTCTTAATTTGCCTGGTCCTTCTTATCCTCTTTTATGGGTAAAAAAAAAAAAAGTCAAATATTAGTATTGCCACGTGGTCAGTTATTGATCAAATTTATCTTCTTACATAAGCCTTTAACACGTTATATGCTTATATGGTTCAGTACAAAGGTCAATTCTCTTTCATAGGACATGGGTACATTAATGTTCCCTTCTCAAAATTTGGGATGGGTACAAAAGACCACCGTTAAATCTGAGAATCGTCAAAAAAAGGTAAACATTTTCTAGGACTCAAACATATAACTGTAAATGTGGGTGGTCCGGCTTATCCCTTTTATGGATAATAATTACTGAAGTATTCGTATTATCATGTGGTTGGTTATTGACCTATTTTATTCTGTTTGATGAGGTTTATTACGTTATATGATTACATGGTTAAGTACAGGGTCAATTCTCTTTCATAAGACATTGTGTACATTGATACATTTCTTAAATATTTAGAAGGTGTTCTGACACTACAAAGATGACATTTGTTTATTCGTGTAAAACAGCTCAATAGAAGACAGTCTTCTCATAATTTAAGATATCAATTTTGTGTTCCTTAATTACAGATACTTACAATGAAGTTCAAAATCTAATGAACTATTATAACTTTAGAAGTTTAAACAACATTACCAGTAACTATAAGACAAGACTCTTGTCTTCGTTATTACAACTGTCCTTACTTTCAGAATTTATTACAAGCAACTGCCACCATTCTACTTATTAAACAGACACAAACACCTGTGAAAAATTAATTTTTCAGCAACATTGCGACATCTTTTCCAAAGCTAAGTTCTCAGGTGTACAACGAACTCTCCTGTGTTGACTACTGTACACATATACTGGCCTCCTTATTTGTATTTCAGTGTAGGAATTGTATTTCTTCTTAATCTAACTACTTCTATACTTTCCTATATTCTTCTGGACCCATTAGACATTTCGAAATCAATATTTAAAAAAAAAAAAATCATATTATAGTACGTATAACAACTCGAGAGGCCACACAATCATATGTTCGACAAAGCAGCAGGTCGTGCAGATATTGACTAACGGGAATTTCACGTTCACAGTGACTGGAAATTTTTTTTTTTTTTTTTTAATTTCTGCAGAGCATTTGAATGAAAAGTAATGTCTCTTACTTTTCTATGATGTAAACGAATATTTGATGATTGTGTACTACTGCATTGTATTAATGACACTTTTCATATGTTCGTTTGAAAACCGTAACAGGGGTCCAAGAGCTACACAAAGAAATAGGTAGCATTTAACAACACTACGTCTTGCAGTTGAAATAGCGTGCGGAGATCCGCTTTCTCACAGTAAAAGATCCCTACTGACATATCGGAGAATGACGGTTGTTTACGGGAAGAACTGTGTAGACATCAGTATGGTAAGTGCTGAACTGTTTTTGCTAGTACAGAAAACATCATGATAGGGAATTTTGCCTTCGTGGTGCCTTGAAACTTCCAAACAACCAAGTGGGAGGCCATGCATTGCAACAGATAAACCATATCGCAATCGTGTTGATAAACCGATTCGAGAGAGTTGGTGCATCGAAAAGGTAGGGCTTACTTAGAAGTGTGACATATTACGGGAACGAGAGCAGATCTGGAATATTGGGAAGTTTGTGCACGGTGGGTACCGCGTAAATTGACTTCTAATACGAAAAACGCGACTGACATTGCAAGCAGTTGCTTTAGCACTATCAGCGTAAGCTGTGATGAGTTCTTGAACACTTTCACAGATTATGAAACTTCGGTATATCATTCAGGCATCCTAAAATCAAGAGCAGCTCCATGGAGTATCGCCACAAAGGACTGCCTGCACGAAAAAGGTTTGAAGGTCTGGTATCGTTAGGCAAAGTTATGCTGACAGTTTTCTGGGACGTTCATAGTATAGTGCATGTGAAATTCCTGCCTAAGGCGACTATCATTAATTCTGATCAGTATATTAACACACTCACGAAACAAAGCTCGAATTTGACAAGTTCGTCGAGAAATGGAGCCGCTCATTCAGCATGTAAACGCTCATCCTCATACTTGTGCAATGTTAACTGAAAAAAATCAGCACCTTCGTATTACTGTAATATCTCATCCTCCACACAGTCTAGATCTAGCTCCATCAAATTTTCATTTTCCAAAACTTAAGGAATCGGACTTCATTCTGATTCTGACAATGCAGTGAAGCAGATCTGGATGTAGTTCCGTCACCAAGATAATGACGAGATTATACACTGGTCACACGTTGGCAGGTTTTTTTTTTTAAGCATGGCGACTATGCAGGTAAATAATTACTGTGCTTTATAGATGAAAGTTACAGTAATGTACATGGATTTATCTTATAATGCTAGCTTAACTAGTTTTCACATTTTAAAAAAGCCAGAAAATTAGGCATTAATTTTCAGCTTGCCCTCGTAGTTAAGTAATGAACTGTAATGAAATTCAAAGTCATACGCTTTTCATTTATTATGCGCTTTCATAGGCGAATATCATGACTCTTGAAATCTCAACAGTGGCCGACTGAATATGAGGAAAGAGCTAGCACTGCAGCACGATATGAGGTGTGATAGTCTGCGTCTCAAGCGTAACGGTGCTGGAGAGTTCAACAAAGAAAACTTGTCTTTGATGCAAAAAGAATAGTAATAAAATTTTAAAAAAATCCGCAGAAAATTAGGACTACCGATAGTGTCATGGGTACTGAGACATCTGGTAGGCCTTTCACTGCAAGATCTGAGAAGATGACTGCAGTGAAAGACATCTTTCAGCTAAATCCTTCAAAATCCACAAGGTTGCAAGAGAGTACGTCAATATGTTGTTATATGTGCTACTCTCAACAAAGAGTTGCAATGTAGACCTTAGAAACCTAATTACGTCCAACAGTTGAACCCGGATGATTGTGACAAGCGTATTGAATAACGTGATATGCTTGAACGGCACGAAGAATATCCAAACCTAATTTAAAACATCATTTGGAGTAATGAAGCTAGGTTTCATGTAGGGGCTCTCATTAAAGTAGCAACAGACAAATACTGAACTGTGCATTATAATCACCAAGAGCAAAATCAAGTAGATTTCCTCTTGAGCACTTACTAAAAATGATACTACATTATACATATACAGTTTTACGCCTGCACGCAGTACTAGCAGGAATTTTTTGTTTCAAGGGTTTCAGGTGGTCATCCAACTTACGTAAAATGGGAAGGAGAGGGTCGCCAAAGCATAGTGTAGTGTCTAAGTCGTGTAAAATGAAGCTACTTCCACACCATCCGCAGACATCACTAACCTGTCCCGAAAGGAAGTATGTCTTTACGGTCTCTGGATTTAACAATGAAATAATAATAATAATAATATGATATGGTTGTACTTACTTCTGTTGGAGAAGAGAAGTCCACACCTTCCTGACGCAATTTACTATACAATGATGGTATAAGATTCAACTGGGGATCGTTCTTAAAATCGCCTTCTGCCCACTTCTTTAGAACTTGCTTCAATTTTTCAACTACCTTCGGGTGACTGGTTTTAGTCAGCAACTTGCGGTATTCAGTCTCAAAGTCTCGTGAGGCTACTTCCAAGTGAAAGTTTTTTCCACAGTTGTTAACACAGGCATCTAACAACTGGTACATAAACATGTAGAGAAAACAGAAAATGTATAATCATGAAAATGAATAATAAAATACATTTTTAATGAACGTGATATAAACTGATGAAAAAGAAGTGTAGAATAAACTATACAAATTTTGAATTCGAGGCACGAATAACAAACATTTGTCAAATATACTAGAAAACCTATACGAACAAATAAAATGAAAAGTTCAAGTCTTATTTGAAGATAAACAGCTCTCTAACAAAAACATATCATCTACATACATCCATGTTCTTAAAACAGTCGTCAGTCACTCCTCTTAAAAAGTTCTATCTGCAATTATATATTTCCGAATTGATCTCAGACTAATGATATTAAAATTTATTTAATTTCGCCCATTGATAAGATTACACGGTTTCCCAAGAACAAGGCAGCTGGACAGATTTTGAACATGACTGCAGATGAGAAATATTTAAAAAAAGAAAGAAAAAAAAACATTCTAGAAACGCACTATTATCGTATTAGTAATTATATTTCAATGTAATAAATACACTTCTTGATCGTCTATCCTAAATCTTATGTGACTTTTGTATCAAATCTAAAGATTGTGCAAAACTTCCGAAAGAAAAGTATACGCATATTATTAACAAATACAAAGCCATGTTAATAATTTGTTTTCTTGTAAATATTTCATTATGTACCACTTAGACGAAAAATAACACTGAAATAACACTAATGTCTGAAATGAATAATTATATACGTTGGGAACAGAAATCCCGAAGCGGACTAAAAACAGAAAGAGAATAGAAATGATCACAAGTACATACAAATAAAAGAGAATAGAAATGATCACAAGTACATACAAATAACTATGTTGTAAACACTTCATCAGATTTAAATAAATACGAAAATACAGTAAACAGTGGTAACTGAGAAGCTCAGATAAGGCACCATATTTGCTTACTCATCACGTGATAGTGTACTTACGTTCAAACTGGCGACATTTTAGAGCATTAATATAGATACATATGAACAAGGTCGATGCGCCACTGCCACGTACACCCGTGAGCTGCAGCAAATGACTGGACGTTGCTTATCAGTCTGTGGGTTCTTCTATTAGTTGTATCAAGCCATACTGTTCTATGATCCCTCCACTCTTACCATCAAATGCAGCAGGAAAAAGGCGTCCATATTCCATTTACTGACATTCTATCGAAGAATTATGATATCAGCAGTCCAGTGGATTTTGGTGCCCTTGGACTCCCAAAACGAGATCTGAAATATCGCCGTGTTCGAACAATTCGTGGTTTCTGGAAAACTTGCACAGATGAGAGAATATCTATGCCCTTTACCAGATGGTCTGTACAACATATCAAACGACTGTCCAGAACGTTGGTCCAATCGAACACCACACCTGGTTGCGATATGCCATTTTTTGAGATATATATGTCAAACTTGTGTTTATCCTCCTCTAAATATCCTTCCTCCCTTTCCAGACACTTCCCAACTACTAGCCATTCATCCTCCATCTTGAAACACGTTGCTATTTATACATGTTCTTTCCTCGAAACTGAAGATCCATCTCGACCTTAAACCAGATTGAAGCACCATATCCCAATATACTTTTCTGGTGGCAATTTTTTCACTACAGTAGTCATTGACTACGAATATAACCATTCCGGAGCCTTATGACTCTATACATAGCATAGCTCGCTACAGAAAGGTTTCTTCCTGGATTCTCTAGAAAAAATCGAATCTACTTTGCTGCCTGAAGCCCAGTGAGTCACCAAAATTTAGGAAATATTACGTACTATCAAAAATCTCGAAAATCGTCCAACTTGACAAATTTATTGACGGAAGTACTTGTAGTCCCACTGTACAAAATTCTGACTTGATAGTTAACTATTTTCAATCACATGGCTATTAATTACTTCCTATTAATTATACACTTCATCACGGACCCACTGCCAGGAATTGATTATGATGTAAGGAAGAATATTTCCGATGTAAGAAATGAAGTGTTGAATTTTGCTATCAAACTTGTAGAAGCACGACACCGCAGAGAAGATTACAGGGAATTTTTAGGACTGGTCATCATATTCTTGGGTGGCATACCACCTCGAGGAGTTTTCTTTCGTTTGCCTGGAGCAATTCACCATGCAAGATGGATGGGAAAAGCAATCTACTGTTTAAAAATATTTCTCTTTCGCCAACAGTTTCGTTTAACGAAGCAAATAGAAACGGATCTTCGGAGAATATGCATTTTTCTGATACGACTATATGTTCAAGCTTGGTTTAAATGTGATCAAGCATCTCATTTACCATTACAAGACCCAGTGTCGTAATAAGACAGAGTGGCAAGGGGGCATTGCCCCCTCCTAAGTTCTGGTAGAAGTTATTGGGGGCGCCAAAGGCGCCTAATGATTACTAGCCTATTCAAGAATGAAAAGTTTATGTACAAAAGCAGTGTTTTGTATGCACTGCCAAAACTTCGACAAAATATAGAGTGTTTTGTATGCACTGCCAAAACTTCGACAAAATATAGTACTTTGTATTATAACTAATGGACATTTTTTCTGTTCCTTTAGTTCTTGATTGTCTAGGGCACTTTTGATACAATAAAATAAAAAAGAAATAAAATAAGAACTACCTATAAGACAGTCAAGCAGCTACATAAACATTTTCTTAAACCTTTGTTGCCCCTCATTACGTACGGGCGCCTGCTTCGATAGAATAAAAAAGAAAATAATGTTACAATGACGGAGCATTGTAAATATATTAATTATTCTTTTCGTTACCCTTAACTGTCTAGGGGCGCCTTCAACAGAACAAAAAAGGATATAATATTACATCAAGGGCGCTGTAAATATATTAATTATTCCTTTTGTCGCCCCTTATTGTATAGGGGCGCCTTCGATAGAACAAAAAAGGATAAGATATTGCTCCAAAGGCGCTATAGATATATTAATTATTCATTTTGTCGCCTCTGTCTGCCTAAAGACGCCTTCGATAGAAGAAATGAATGTGGCGTTAACAGTCAAGGGGTACTTATTCCTTTTGCCATCCCTGATTCTTAAGGGACGCCGTATGTTTAAACTGAAGTGATTCTGAAGCGATTTTGTAGTGCCGCTAATATTCTTACACTCTTAGCTCTGCTCGGATGCCAAAAACTGGACATATCCCACAGAGGGAGGGGGTGCATTAAGCCGCAAACAGACCTGAATGGTCATTTTCACCAGATCCCAAGGAAATGGCAGTCGAAAATAACCACATTGAAATTACACGCTTTTGTTTTAGCAAGAATGTAAATATAGAAGAAAAGGCTGGTGCAAACATAAGGAGACGTTGCCACGCTTATTTATTTAACGCGACATTTTTTTTTTTTTTTTTTTTTTTTTTACAGAATTTTAAGTTTTTCTTGCAATTTATCTATCGCTTTTACTCTCCTTTTTTCCTCTTTGTTCCTTCCTTGTCTTCTCTTTCCATTTATTCTCCCCATCCATATCTGTCTTTGTAAAATAGAAACAATTTGCAAGAGCTTCGTTTTGGTTTATTGTCGTCTGCCGCTAGAAACAAATCAAATCTTTTCCTTTTCAGAACAAGTATCTATCGTTTGAGAGTTAAACATATTCAAGATTCTGTCTTGTGTATTGGTTTGTGCACTGTGCAGTAGACCTACAAATTTTTGAACTGAAATATGTCTGAATTAGCAAAGAGAAAGAAGTTATCTAGTGCAGAAGGGCGGAAGCGGAAACAACAGACTTCGTGAAGATGGGTACTTCGCTCTTGAAATTCCTTAAGAAAAATATTCTGCAAGATAAATGTAAGAAACAAATATTTTACATTAACAGCAAAACTGGCATGTATTGACACAAATTTATAGGCATTACTGGCATCCACGGCCTTACGCCTGTCACGTATGATTAATACTCCTCGCCGAGCACACTATCCAGGTAAGGAAAGAAGTGACCTCGGTCCTATAAGTTAGGCACCTTCCCGGCATTTGCCTAGTGGGAATGAAAAAAAAAAAAAAAAAAACAACGAAGAAATTCACTCAGGATGACTCGCCTGAAAAAGCTGTTACACTTTTTCGACCCAGTGACCTAGTCACTCAGTGGCTCAGCGCCCAGTTTAGTGAAGTTCCATCCTTGTACGTGGAAAAAAATCTCAACTCCAAACCCATTATGCCCAACAAGATGGACTGTGTGGACTGTGAGGACAGATTCGGTGGCCGCCCTTCTGAATTCGTACTTTCATGTACTTGAGTATCTCGAAGAGTTGTCAGAAAGTAATGATGAGGCCGCAAATAAAGCCAAGCGTCTTGCATACTAACTGCAGAAAGGAGAAGTGTACTTTGGTCTATAGCTATGTAAATTAATTTTTGAGCCTTGTGAACGTGTAAGGACAGTTCTTCAGTAGCCTACAATGACAGTGTCAGGAGCCGTGGAGGTGGTATATATTTGGTTCAAACGTTGAAGGCTAAAATAACACAGGAAGAGTTTCAGAGTTTATGGGATGCAATGAAAACAAAGGTCCAAGAGAGTTTGGACTCGCATCTCCTCAACTACCGCGCAGGAAACAGACCCCGAAAAGACTAGAACACTCGCAGACATCCGCGAAAAATTACCGATTCAATACCGCAGAAGACAAATTACGCGCAACCTATTGTGAATGTTTGGACAATATCATTTGCGAAATTGAGTCTAGATTCCATCAGCCTGGACCGAAGAAGTATCATGCAACAAAGGATACAATTCTGGAAGGTAACTTTTCTAAAGACATTATTGACATTCTAAGAGAATTCCATATCAATCAGGACCGACTACAACTATAGATGCAACAGTTGCTCACCACTATTCCCACTTCAAAAAATCTGGGAGACTTGGTTGAGAACTTCAAGAAACTCTGAACCATTTTGCAGTTCTTAATGCATACCCAGACAGGCTTGACTCACTGGACGTGAAGAATATGTGTAGAGAATTCACAAATAGCTCCTACCTTGGAACTGTCTTCGGAAAAGTGTGAATTTTGCTCTTTGAACTATGCAGTTTTTGTGTCGAAATGAGCTCGAAATGATCACAATGGCTCGTTAATTTTACATTGAACAGTTAATCAAATTGAAACTATATTATTCCGTTCTTGTTAAATATATTAAAAGTTGGGTGTTACGTACGCAGGGGGTCAAAAGTTTTTTTTTTTTTCACCGCTTTTATGCCTGGGAAATTTTGAACTTTTTTAAAAAAATATTTCAACTTTAATGAAGAAAGTACTTTCCACTTTTCTTCCCCATTATAAGAAGAGAAAAAGACATAATTACTGCGTTCTGAAAAAAATAAATATGAGAAGTTCAATAATCAAGGATAATCGATCATTCATAAGAAAAAGAAGGGCAAATGTATTAATATATAGGGTTTTCTAGTTCGAACGAATTGTTTGTAGAGTTCTTAGTATAATGTTTAACGACAAAAAATGTTTTAGTGAAAAGTTCGTGATGGGAACAATAACTGTTCTGAACAGTAATCTAAGGTCTTGAGAAAAAAAAATTCTTTTTTAAATACATACACACATATATATATCCATGCTTTTTTGGGGCGTCTTCCCGTTTGGCCGTTTCCCGTTTCGCCTTACAACAGAGAAGGGAATTTTCAGATTATGGTAGGGAAATTTATTGTCATTTTGCAAAACATTTGTAAGGCTAGTAATATTCATGTTTGAACGAATAAAACATCGTATAATCAAAGTAAGTATTCAGAGTAATGTATTATTTGCGTCACTGTTTACAAAAAGTTTAATTAAACCTTAATTCAATGCGAGTGAGAGGTATGGTTATATTATGACTAAGGCCCGGGAGTTTGTTATAACATATACTTATTTTACATGGAAATCGGATAATGGGGTGAGATCTACACGTATCAGGCGAAAACCAGCTGAAATAAGCAAAGTTGATAGGACATATTTTGACATATTTTCCACATTTCCCAATTTGGAAACATATTTTTACACTTTTCTAATGATAAAACATATTTCTATATATGTTTTGCAATATACTTGCACAAAATCGATAATTTTTAAACTTTTTCTTATATGCCTTCTGCTAAAGTAATAAAATCCGCGTTCTCGCGTGGTCGATTGAACTTGCATCAGACTATACGAAACGCATTTGTTTTTCTACCAGGTTAAAATTTAGTATGGGATAAATAATACCGCCTTGCGTTATAATGCCGAAAATCGTTTAAAACAAAAGGCTCTCTTGTCACTGTTGAACGTGCGCACGACAATCACAACTGTTCCTTTTCTCTACATTTTTCCTTTTTAACAAAAACAAATTAGCACTTTGTGCTGAAAAAATAGTTATTTTTACGTCAGTCAAAATCAACAGTAATTTTAGCCAGGCGTGCAGCGGAACAAGTGTAGAGAATGCCTTCTGTGAAGCAATCTGTTTCGTTGAAGTTGAGAGCATACGTTGCAGAATTTGGGAGCGATGTGTTCTCTACAGATGACAAGATATTGTTCTGTAAATTCTGTGAATCCAGAGTGGGATATTCGAAGATATCTTCTGTATTGCAACATTTGGATACGACGATGCATAAAAGAAATGTGTGTAGGAAGAAAGCGAAATCACAAACGCTACTTCAACATATGACATCGTCCCAGAGCAGTTGAACGTCCTCTTTCTCCAAGAACCTGTGTAATGCATTTATCGTATCCGATATCCTTCTGTGGAAGTTGGGAAATCCTAATCTTCTTGAGTTTTTGGAGAAGTACTGCGACAAGGAAATCCCTCACGAATCCACACTTAAGGAGGCCTATGTGGAAAATGTCTATAGTGAAACTATGTATAACATCCGGCAGAAAGTGAAAATAAGAATTTCTGGTTATCAGTGAATGAACTACAGATTGTTGCGGACGTTATATAGTCAATGTTGTGCTTGGTATTTTGGAACCGGAACAGGCTGGAGAAATTTTCCTTGTGCATGCTCAGCAGTTGGAGAAGGCTAACCATCCTACAATCGCTGGCTGTATTGAAAACGCAATGCAGGTAGTTTTCCAGAAGGCGTTCCTCGTGACAGGTTCTCGTACTTTTAACAGATGCAGCTAGATATATGATGAAAGCGGGAAAAACCTTGAAAGTTCTATAGCCCAAAATGATCCACGTTACCTGTCTGGTACTCGGAGTCCACAGACCATGTGAAGAAATTAGAGCAAGATACCCCAACGTAGATCACTTTGTGTCAAATATGAAGAAAATGTTCTTTAAGTGTCCATCACGAAGCCAGTCCCTAAAGGAGGCTGCCCAGGATATTGCTTTGCCACCACAGCTGGTGATGACACGGTGGGGAACATGGCTTAAAGCAATTCAATATTACTGAATCTGCCTATTCTTGCCGAAATAGTTGCTGGATTTCAAACTGAAAGTGCAGCATGTATTAGTATTGTTCAGGAACTGCTTAATGATATTAAATTAAAAGATGATATTGTGTACATTTCTGCAAATTTTGGGTTTCTGGTGTTATCCATTGAGCGATTGGAGACAAATGGTCTCAGTGTGCAAGACTGTCTTGAAACCGTAGAAGATATTAGAATAAAGTTGTCAACATCAAATTGACCAACAGCAAATTTGGTGAATGACAAGTTCACTGCCATCCTGAACAATAATCCTGGATATGGCACCTTCACCAACATCGCTGCTGTTTTGAGTGGTGACGGAGAATGAACACTCAAAAATGTTGAAGAAGATTTAACACCTGCTGATACAGTATGTTTGAGGTTTGCTCCTTTGACTTCGTGCTATGTCAGGGTTGCCATCTTTTCTTAAGAAAAAAATCGGGACGGGACAATCGGTGTTGGTGTCCCCTTCCCCCCGGAGACGACTACACGTACGGCGAGTCGTTGAAAACAATGTAAATAATCAACTGAATAACACGAACCTAAATGAAAGGGGAACCTTATTATTAGACCTATTATATTTTTATTTTTCCGATCACTGTTCATCACTAGGTATATGCAATATGCAACAAATTCAAACCAAAACAACTGCAATTTAACATAAAGTTTAGAAGAAAACTATATACATTTTTTTTTTTATCACAAATGAGTGCATAGCACTGTTAAGGAATTACTGACAAAAGGTATTACTAAAATCCAGTCTTATTCTTTGGCTATCATCATACAACAAATTCAAACCAAAACAATTGTAATTTATTTAACATAAGCAACGTTTAAAAGGGAAACTATATAGAATATTTGATTTTCATCACAAACAAATGAGTTCCTTTAAATAGTGACAAACAATTAAATAAACAAGTCTTTTCTTTTGCTGTTGCCTTTGGTAAACTTAAATTTTAAAAATGCAAAAGAGAGGCTTCGTGTTCTTCTTGCAGAATTTAACATTTTTTGAAAATGTACTTTTCGGTACTTCTAGTAGCCTTGATCAATTTCTTGTTGCTCTTAAAAGTTTAGATAAAGTCAGCACAGGATATGTCCAAGTTTAAAGTAATGAGTAGCTCAGCTCTTATTATGTCAAAAGAACAGCAGTTCCGAACATATGTCCGGAACATAAGTCAAATTAAAACACAAATTTGATAAATTGATTCTATACATAAAACTCTGTTTGTAAAAGAATAGGTTATTCCTTTATAAAAACTGGCCCAATAAAATATTGTGAACTTTGAAAATCGATAAATCGGGACAATATGCATCCCGACAAGTGTCCGGTCGGGATGCGGGACAAATCAGTCAGAATTCGGACAGTCCCGACAGAATTGAGACGGTTGGCAACCCTGTGCTATATGGAACGTACATTCTCACGCTATAAGTCGCTGTTTGTAGTAACGAAGTTTCACAGAAGAGAACCTGAAGAAGGTTTTCGTGTCACAATGCAATGCTTAAAATTACTTTTGCCTATTGATTTATTCGATATTTATTTTTCATTTTGAAGTGTATAGCATAGTATGGCATTGAAATACATACATTCTCTCCATTTGTGTATGTGTTCAAGTAAAAGAAATTGAAATCACAAGTTCCAGACATTCGTTACAAGCTGTTCAAAAAAAACACGAAAAACCTTCTATAATTGTTTTATTGAAGAATGTTCCTTTTTTAACCGTAAGCTAACTAAAATAAAACATTAAAAATACGATAGAACTTTCCTTTAAAAAATCTGTTTGGAAACACAACTGGAAAATGTTCCTTTTGTAGCTGTCTACTAAGTTCAAATAAAACACACAAATTGTTCCCTAAAAATAAGTTTGTAAATTAAGTACTCATATACTATTTTTTTTTGTGTGTGTGTGTTTTGAGGAGATTACATTTTTTGACCTTTTTAAATTTTCTTGACATTTTTTCAAGTTTTTATGACACATTTACACCCATATTTTAGTTTTATAGGGCATAAAGTCACGAGCCCTAGTTATGACTATGTTGGCCAAAAGTTTAGCAAAGACTTTTAGCACTTTCGATCCCAAGCCCGAGTCAGGCTCGGGTTGTATGTTTACCCAAAGCGCCGGAGCCCGAATTTAACTTTTTTTTTTTTTTTTTTTTTTTTTTAACATAATAGCCCCTATGTAACTTATTAGGATTTGTGGTCGGTTGTCAGTCGTGTTAAGTACTTACAAAGACTCAGTCCTTGAAGAAATACTATTCACCCGACATCTAGCGAAAAGTAATTCACATTTCTGCAATGTGTGTTACTAACTCTTTCATACTGTATAGGTACACATATATTGAAAGCGAAAGGAAGTGCACCCTGAAGAACTTTATCGTTGATCTTGCTGAAGCTTTTGCAAAGAAAGGAAATGCTTCGTTTGAGCAAATTACAACTTCCGGCTCTAGGTTACACAGACGACATTCTATAATAAAATAAAAATAAAAAAAAAAAAAAAAACCCTACTGTAAAGAAGGCACACCCAACAAACAACCTGAAAAGTGTATGGGGAGAAGGCCAAGAAGATTACAGGTAAACCGGAAAGGAATCTCTTGGTGGTGCAAAGACTGTGTAGTTGCTATTTGTGTTACGGAGTGTTTCAAACTCTACCATACTAAGGCTAACTAGTTGCAAAAAAAGGTAAAGAACGTTGTAAACATTTTCACTCCTGCTGAAAATATATGTATTTGTAAAAACAATGTCTCCATCTCTCTCTCTCTATTCCCGTGTACATCACTTATTAATGAAAAAGCATATATTTGAAAATATATTGTTAAAATGGTACAAAAATATCTACAATATGAACATTATTAGTATATGTTTCCATTATAATTTTTTTTCGATTGTTCAAAAAACATATGTCAAACAGCAGAGTAACAAACTACCCTTTGTTACATCACCACATGATATATTCGTAATAAAATCTAAAATCCAAAAGTTTGTTTGCAATGTTTTATTGTATCTATCAGTATTTAGCAATGTGCTTTGAGTTTGTCTGAAATAGAAGAGAGGTTGAGGTTGAGAATAAAATAAATCCCGCTTTGTTACAGATACGGAGTGAAAATTTCCTTGTATGTTATAAGGCGAAACGGGAAAAGGCCAAACGGGAATTCCCGTTCCGCCTTAAGATAACATCCTTATCGGTTGTCTGTCAAAATATGTTTTAAGGGCATAGGCGAAACGGGCATAAATCTTTTTTGGCTTGGGATTTTTTCCTTTTAATATTTCATATTTAATGAAGATATAATAGTGTGTTCCAGCTTTCTTTTCCAATCATAACTTTAAAAAATAAATAAATAAATAAAAATATTCTGAAGTAAAATAAAAAGGTAGGGACCACCGCACTAACTGTTCTTGCACCAGTTCTTTAAACTAAATCATTTTATGCTGCTGTTATTAATGAAACATTTTCTTTTGAAATACTAAAAAAATTATGAAGTCTTTTCGACTCTAATATTAGGTTTTGAAGAGTATCTGAAACTACAGTGTTTCCGGAATGACGATGATACTTTTTTCTTGTCTGCCAATTTGACTTTAAGCAACTCGAACAACGCACATGTCAAGATGTATAAATTTCAAGAACTTGATATCATGGTTAGGCAACCAACGTTGAGATGCTAGTTGTGTCAAAAAAGCGAACATTTCCGTTTTCTTCCCAAAAGCATTTTTTTTTTTTTTTAAATGAAAATAAAGCATGTCTCAAAAATCCGGCTTTGCATCTCTAGTCAGGTATATGAATACAAAGTGCAGTTCCGTCTATGTACTGAAACATTTGGAGATGAATGTGGTGTGAAAGTAAAATAAGAAAAGTGTGCGTGTAGGTGTATTGTGAGAATATGTTGATCACTGCAGATTTTTTTTTTTTTTGTGTGTGTGTGTGTGTGTGTGATATGTCTTCAGCCTATGAGTCCTGGAGAGTGCGAATGTGACTTTGGTGCCGAACGTATACGGAACAATCATGCCGTACTATTTAGTGATTAATTAATAGTAAACTGTACTTCATACGTATTCCGACGCAAATCAAATGAAGTCTACTAGTTTTACTAATGTGTAACTCTTGTGTTGAATGAATACATTGATCGGGTGAAGAAGCTGTCCTTACTTCAAGTAAATCTAATATTTTAATTTTTCAAATGTATAGTTTTTTCGTAAATTACAACTATTTTCCCACACACCTCAAAAAAAAAAAAAAAAAAAAAAAAAAAAAAAAAAAAGTAATACTGTCAAGATTAGTGGAAGTTACGAGCTGTGCTGGGGGGGGGAGGCGACTGTTGAGAAAGGGGCGCAAGAAAAAGATTTACCCCCTCCTATATTTGAAATGTTATTACGCGGATGACAAGACCTGCAATTTTGAAAGGTTTGTACAGTTATAGACAAATAGGCTGAATTATCTGAAGTGGCTCTTTCTAAATTTTCTCATCATCTGTGGTACTTGGCAGAGGAACACATAGCGTTGTTTTTTTTTTTTTTTTTTTTTTTTTAATGAAGTTAGCATTATGGAAAAACAAAAAAATGATTGAAAGAATTAAAACTGTAAGGGGAAACCGTGAAACAGCAAAGAGGTTTGACGCAAGAGGTGATACTGTAAAAATTCTTGTGAAAAGAGAAATCAGTGGTTTTGTTACAACAAACACACAAACTTTCCTCGAGAGATCTAAAATACCCAAATGGTTCCTTGAGTGTGATCCGATTTCATGGTTAAATAATAATGACTACCTTCAGGGAAAGACAATAAATTCATTCACGTAAGAATGAAACTAATAGAAGATTAAAACGACGTTCTTACAAAAAATGAGAAGCAGAAACAGTTTATTTTGCAGATAGTGAAGGCCCACAGACAATCTTTTCCTAGATGTATCAAGTGAACTATGTAGCAAATAAGACTGAAAGCTTACCATACAGCTACTACACAAATAAGGGATATTTCAATTTCTTCCAAGTTATAATTTTTTCTTTCCTCATAATGGTCTATGAATCATCTTGATGGAAACTTATTTGTAGTTCATATAGCGAAAAGATTTAGCTTTCTCTAGCAGTTGCTTTCAGTTTATGCATTAAAAAAAAAACTTTCAAAGTTCTTACAAATCTGTTATCCATAACTACAATAAAATAACATTACATCGAAGCATTTAGTTTTTCACACGTAATAACTCTTACATGATTATAGGTAACTTCAATATAATGCCAGGTTTGTGCTTCTGGTGAAACGATACCTCAAAACGATGTCACATGACCCTCTTCCTATCTGAAAACTTTTACTTGAATTCAAGATGGCCGCCATGACAATGCTATATAAGATTAGATTGTTCTCTTTTTCTAGTTCCATTATCCAAGATATCTTCCCATTTCCTTAAGCCTTTCTAAATTACAAAGGTTTCTTCCAGATGTCTCCCATATACTATGTATTGCAATCAGATTCAAAGCTTTAGGTCGCTTGAGGCACCATTTAAAAAATATTCAATGGATCTAATTTTTCTCATGGGTTAATTTAGTCCCATATGGAACCATTTTAGGCGGTTCGTGCAAGGAAATTCCTAATTTTTTTTTCCCGCACATAACTAAGAACGACCCTAATATTATATTATATTATATTTATATATATATATATAAATAAATCTAGATAGAAAAGCTGCCCCATTTTCGACAACCGAGTGGCCTATGCGAGAATTTAAAAATATATTCCTTCCGCCATTCTAAAAATTCTGATTTCTCCAATCCGATCTTCCAAAATGTACCTACTGTCTTGGAAGAACCTCCCTATTCATGTGCATCCAATATCATCATTACTTTGCAATACTCAAGACTTCACATTAATCCGTATGCGAACACAGTTCATTACAACTTAATCTTCGACAGAATTTCATATTTATATTTTAGAATTCTCCACTCAAACCCTCGTTGTTCTCTCTAAGAAACCCACATACATTTGCACTCCGTCTGCCAACAATGAGGGAAAACTAAACTGCTTACAACCTTAATCTAACATTTATTTTCAGGGTAACTATCATTGTAAAGTTTCCTTTTATCATTTCCCCACCACACTTTTATCCCTGATTATTTCCAGTAACCTTGCTACTACCATATTACCCATTATTTTCTATTTTACGTAACTAGTGCCCAAGTTTTCCTTTTAAATACCTATTCCAGCTATTTTGTTAATTTTCCTCAAAAACAGTGTCTACTTTATTGGCAGTCACTTAACTATTAAATATATAACTGGTCGAGAAAAATAGGAGAGTTCTCGTATCATGATCACTCACTTGAAAATTAAGTACAAACTACTGTATAACCACACATTAATAATGTATTTTATGACTTCAGTTATTTTTAACACACTTGATACTTTCACCGGGAAATACGCTTTTATACATGGAGATAGAAGCTGATTATATTTTTAGGACCAGTTTCGAGTATTTTTCCGATCAGCTGTCTATTTTAAGTTGCTTGACATACGTCCAATTGCATTGATTTACCACAGAAGTAAACAAATTCAATTCATCGAGGGTTTTTTTATGTTAGCACATTCGTGTAGCTGTAGACGAGTACAGATACGCGGGCATGTCTGAATTACTGCACTGTTGGAGACGAAGCATTGAATAAAGAAAGAAAAAAAAAGAAGAAAAAGCTTGGAATTTCACATTTTTTTATATTAACTATTATTCTTCGTGCGTTTTTTGAGACGAAAATAATCCGATAATGGACATATGTTCTTAAGCAGTGGGTTAAGAATGGTAAATTTCTTCACAAATCAGAAAATGTGTTTCATGCACTAAGGCTTCTTACAGAGGAGAATATTTTATATTATATATATATATATATGCAAATGAGTATTTTACGCAATCGTTTAAAAATAGTAAATACGTTCTTTATTCAATCGTTTAGACAAAATACACAACTCTGATTTCAACACAGGTAATGTTGTGAGAAATTATGCTGCCTAGAGAAGAGAGATTTACTGATGGAAATATTTAGTGGTAATCAAGATTCAATCTATAGAATTTGGTATAAGTTCGGCGTCTCATTTACGAGAGGTCTCCCACTGCTTACAAGGGAGGAAACATGGAATATAAGCCCTAGTTGTTACGACGATGAGATTGTGAATGATCGAAATTAACGTATCAGTACAGGATATTCGTACTTCACGTATTTTACTCATTTTAACTACTATATCGATATATATTTAACAAATTTCTATTTTACGAAAGTCTGCTACATTGGACTTCACGTGAGCAATGACTCATGAAATACACTAACAGTCCTGTTGTAGCGGCCTGTGCGGAAGGTATCATTTCGGAATTTACATCGTGAAAATAAGCAGCAATTAAAAACAACAAAATGATGTTACGCAAGATCGAAGTTCGTAGTACGTTTGAAAGTATGAACGAGGCTGTTGCGGAAGTGCCTAAAATGCATAACATATAGTTTTTGAATTAGCTTTTACACTTTTGAGGACTCAACCTTTAATCTTCTGAAACAGGACTTTACTACAAGCGCTGACTGTTTTAGACTGAGAAAAGTTATATATTACACAGAATATAGCTCCAGAACAATCTGAAGTGGCTGAATAAAGAACATTCTCTCAAATTTTGCCCTGTCTCATACAATTTCACACTGCAAATTGAGTGAAACTATTTTAGCGAACAGATTCACCTGCATAAAAACAGCTAATCGTATGGAACACTGATAATACTGACACAAAATTATCATAAGTAATTTTATGTTTCTGGCACCTATTTAGTATTTTTTGGTGCCTGTATGTGCCAGCTCTACACAAAATAGCTGGTAAACAAGGCTAAATCACAAATCTTGCAATATTTCTACAACCCAACAGCACATGTGTGCATACGCCGCAATTGATCGTAAGAAAACTGGCATAAGATGCAGTGTGACAAACGGACTATTTGACACGAAGACGCCACTGTCAATACCTTCAGTTTTTAGTTTGATACGTACTCAACGTCTGATACATGGACTGTTACTGTATGGGTTTAAATTCTGACATAACGCTGCGGTAGCAGTCCAAAATATTTGTTACGCGAAAGGGAAAGGTGAAGAAAAGTACAGCACCGTGATGCGAGTTTCCTAATCCAGATTACCACACGCGAGGTGAGTGAGTGTTTTCCCAAGATCCGAATGTACAAAAACAGTAGTTGAGCAAGAGCTAACTTCCAGAACAATTCGTCAAACAGGGCTTCTCTATACTGATTTTCCGTCACAGCATTCTACCACAACATTCAATATGACCAACTGTGTCATATGGCCGTATTCGTTGCTTAGTATTCTTTTCCTTACTTTATTTTTCTAAACTGTGATGGTAAATCACTAGTATTTACATTCAAATGACTTTAATGTTTTCAATGTATTTTATTCTGATAATTAGGGATAGGAATTTTAGATGCTGCATCTTAATTTTTCTCCTACTCACCCTTAAAAAGCAGGCGCGTTGGGATATAACGTACCCTACTGTTGTTCTTTATAAAGTGGCAACACTGTTCGTTTAGAATTTCAACTACCACTCGAGATATTTGTCCATTGTTCCTGGGCAACAAATGAGCCGATGGAGTTGAACGTGCTTCATACGAGTTTGAGTGAAAAACATTTATTTCAAGTAGATGAGAATTGCAAACATAATGACATTACACGAAAATGTTACTGATTTGAAAATTACAATAAATTTAATGTAGTCGGCAACTGTGGGCTTATCAATATTAGAATATTTAAGCAATGTGATATATATTATAACACTAATGTGCATCAAGATACTGTTAACACTACTGTAGCAGCAAAATCCCTGATAATATATAAAGGTAGAAAAATTCCATTTAGTTGGCAACCTTGAATACAATAATAATATAGCTTATGTATGATATACTATGACTGCACTAGTAGTTTATAAATGATTGTCTGCATGTGGTTGCTAACGTATACGAAAACAAACATGTAGGGTATGATGTTTCCCACGCGCCTGCTAATGTTACGCAAATTGGTGCATCTGCTTGGTGGTTAAAATTCAAATTTAACTTGTAAAGAGAACATTTCATAAACACTGCTGATTGTGTTTCGGTTGCACCTTTTTTCAATACGAACATCTTTTTGCACTTTTTGCCGGTAGTCACTTTTTGCACTTCCTAAAACATTTTTTGGCTTTCTTGCCGCATTTCATTCTTATAATAATTAAACCAGGAACACCGAACGTGAGGGGGATCAAATTACTTTCGCTTCAGAGCAGTCCCGTTAGGTGAGCGATACTGAATAGGAAGTACAGGGAGGTCCCAAAATAAAACTGACCAATCAAGGCTGAATACTTTACTACACACAAATCTTTACTTAGAGAGCGAAGATCCAGTCTTATTGGGGAAAAAATTAAATCACTTCTTTTAACAGTTTTCCTAACATGACTATCACAGAAATATTAAATGTTATCTGTTTCTAGTTTTCTGTACTTGTGACTAACAACATCGTTACATGGGACTTGTTTCAGGTACAATTTTTAATACATGAGTGAATTTTGAGACCTTATATGATGTAATTAATTTTGATATCGTCTGTGTGAATATTTCCATTCGAAATTTGCATATTTTTTAAATCGAAATTTTGCGCTCCTTTCACCAAACTTTTGCCCCTAAAGTTTTTAGATCTACTGATAATATTGAAAGGGTCTGGGAGAACATACATACATACATATTATATATATATATATATATATATATATATATATATATATATATATATATATATATATATATATATATATATATATATATATATATATATACACGATTATAAAAAAAATCTCCAACAAATTATTTAATATTATGATACGTTTCGAGCATAAATGAGAATTCTTTATGTCCTGTGGGAAATTCTTTGTGTACCCACTGCACATTGCTAAAATATGCATTTTGGATGGAGTATGTGTGACTTCCTTTACGCTGATAGGCCGCTACTCATCAGTTTCACGTGAAATATTATATTATGAGTGTTGCAACTTATTTTTCCACGCTTTTGGACGCCCTAGCTCAAACTATGCACTTTCCCCTCCACAGGTCCATATAAACTTTGTGTTGTTTTGATACTAGTTATTAAGTTTTCCAATTTCTCGATTTAGTTCACTGACACCTTATATATTCATTTTCTTTGTCACTAAAGCCATCTGTGCACAATCTGTGTGTTCTGCTATGTGTTCGTTATCGGAATGTGTTGTTCACAAAATAATGGAAACAACTGTAACTGCGACACGTAATTTTTATGAACTATTAAACACTGAACATTCCTGTCATTGCAACTGTCTTATGTTGGGTGACAGTGAGCAGTACGCGAGTCGGTATAGTGTAGATTCGTGTATGCAATAAGCCAGGCGTTAGTGGTACAAAATGGGAGATGTCTGATTTTTAAAGTCACCAAACACTGAAAAGAATTCTGCTGTCTAAAGGCAAAAGACTGGATCTGTTGAAAACTTGATTTTGAAAAAATCACAATTTTCTGTTTAGGTAAAAGCCGTGACTTATGAACATGGTAAGGTTTACACCTATGATAGCCACCCAATATTGTAGATATGGTGTGGAGCGAGCCTAAAGATCACTCTCATTACTGTTACTTTTATTTATTTAATGTCCAGGAATACAATCCGAAAAAGACCTAAATTGTGTATCCAAACATTCCTTCAGTCATTTGGCCAGTTCTACATGGAAAGTACCTGCTCGTTTGTTTTCCTCCAGCAGTTTTAAAGGATATTCCAGATGATGAAGGCGAACGTGACACAAGTGCCGAAAACAACACTGATCCTTAATACCAGTCTTAATATGATTAACCAACAACGGTTCTCTCAAGAAGAACTTAACAACCTAGTACGTGATCTCAATTTGCCCAAGTAATCGGCACAACTGCTTGGCTTTCGGCTTTCATGACGACAGAGAAAAAGAACTAGTTTTTTCATTCTCATCTAACGATTCTTTAGTTTACTATAAACCAACACCAATGATATCGAGTTAATGCACTTTCATGGCATTGAACATAATCCTAGTCAGTGCAGACTTATAGCTTCGTCGAAGAGAACCCTCAAAGGCGTGTTACTGCATATGGGCTAATGTGGCTATGAAACTTTGCCCCCATCCGATTATTTTCTCTTCCCAAATATGAAGAAACATTTGAGGAACAGATGGGTCATTAATGCGGTAGAAACTTGGTTTACCTCCAACTGTGCAGACGATATTAACGCATTAACTCATAGATGTGAGAAATGTAAGGCAATACGAGGTGACTATGTAGAGAAGAATACGTCCGTGGACAAAACTGCACATTCGTAGCTCATTTCTATCCTAATGAGGGTAAGAACTTTCTGGCCTCCCCTCGTACAGTGTAGTTCTCATTTTTTTTTTTTTTCATTTAATGTGGTTGTATATGAGGATTAACAGGAGTGTGATTGTCATTTCTTCAACTCCCTATAAGATGAAATGATACCAACTGCAGAACTGACCGCAGAATTGTGCGTTCTTAAATAAAAATGATCTTATAATTCGAATGCAAAAGAAGTATACACATCAGGACATCTATACGTAACCACTGTTGTTAGATACGCAGAAGAATAATCTATTATAATGAAGTATCTTAGAAGACTGAATTTGAAACTATTTAATTTTCACTACATTATTTCAATCTGCCTTGCTCCAGATATCTTTGATGATTAATACAATATTTTAAGATGAAATCTAAAGAAGTTAAGTATTACTCAACGAATTAAAAGGAAAACCCAAATACGAACAAACAACCACCTAAGAGCATGATTTACAGAAAGATAGTAAGCGCGATTTTCAACATTCGTTTATTTCTAAAATTCTCTTCCTCTTGCTATTCAAAGAGAATCTTTCATATCATACATTTCTTGAAAGCAGAATTTTGGTGTATGCACCGATGATTTGAATCGTTTTCGTCTAAATTATCACTATATGCATACGTAATACAGTTATTCTAATCCTGATGAGGAAGCTTTCAAATATATGGTATTCTTTAAAAGAATAAGTGGTCTTGTTTTAAGTTTCTTCTTTATTTCTATTACTGCTTGCTTGCGTGCCTCTCCACGCTTGTTATTGTGCTTACTCGGTGAACGGTCAATACTGTTAATTCACCTAGTTTTAGGATTAATTCATCTCACTCTTCATGCTACATTCTTTTTTTATGTTCTGAGGTTCAACTATCAAGTCATTGTATTGTACTAGGTTACTAAATAAGCCTTTAGCCTATGTTACTTTAATATTTGATTTCGATTGCATTAAATTGAGTTATTCCTTCCTTGGTGCCAACAGCGTAGAAGCTCCACAATGAACGGGACGCCCACTATTATCTTGCCTTGGATGAACAGACTTAAAATACTGCAGTTTTCCCATTTTCTTCTTCGCAGCCATGTTTTATTTGTTTATTCACCTAACACAAGGGATTATATTGGAAATCCTAAGGTGGCCAGGATGCAACGCCACAGGCTTTTAGCCTTTCGTTTCGTATTATCCTAACCTCCTCTTAGTAAATTTACCGAATCGAGCCTTGGTTCGTGCAACATTCATTAGCATGGTAACGCTCCAGCCATAAAAGGAACCTTACCAACATCAATCCAGTCTTCCTTAATGGGTAGTGATACAGCCATATATGATCTTAATGCTGAGTCAATAAGTAATGACACCAGATGGTGCATACGGACAGAGCTGCGGTTCTGAAAAAAATGAAATGAAATCTTTAAGTTTTACGTCCCACGGTTATGCCGGTTAGGCTAAACGAGACGGCGATGATGAGAGATGAGTGAAATGGTGGAATGAAGAAAGTGGGAGGAAACGGGAGAACCCCGAGAAAACCACGAGCACGGTGTTTGTCCACCACAAAGTCCACACGGCGCGAGCTGGGATCGAACTAGGGACCCCAAGCACCGGAGGTGAACGCTCTACCACTGAGACACCGCGCCCCCAGCTGCGGTTCTGAGTAAGCCCCGGAAATCAGCTGGTGAGTTTCAGTGATCAAGAATGGAGATCACGAAGAGTGATGCACGGAATGCTACACAGAGCTACGGGAAGCAATAGGTAAGCGAGCCATGTATCAAACAGTGGTCAGGTGGACAGAGGATTTCAAAAGTGGCAGTGTCGACTGCCGATCTGCCACAGAGTGGGCGTCCTGTATCCATGGACAACGATGTACAAGTGATGTTAGTGGAACAGTGCTTATTCGATGGTATGCGCTGGACACATGAACAATTTAAAGAGCAAACAAGCAAAGACAATTCACCTCATTCTACGAAAGGGCCCGGACATGCGCAAAGTTTGTACGAAATTGGTTCCACATTACCTGAGTGAGGTACAGAAACACGTCGCATCAACCTGGAGAGATGGCAGGAAAAGGGGGAAACTATGTTGAATCGCATCATTGCCATGAATGAAACATGGGCACGTGCGTATGACCCAGAACTCAAGTCACAATCCAGTAAGTGGTGCGTACCATCCTGGGTCACCAAGAAATCACAACGCTGGACAACATTTTTTACCAACAAAGATCATAGTCATTTTAACTCGTACGACTGTTAAGGTGCTCTCATTTGACTTTAGAGCGATGGAACATTGTAAATGTTCAGTATTACAGGTATATTTCAGTACCCCAGTTGAGTCATGCAGTACGCATCAAACAGAACATTTTAACAGCGATCATTCAAAACGATAACGTGAGACAGTTCACACACCAACCAGTGTCAAATGTCTTCACAGCGACAGTGATAAGGAATGCTTCCACACCGGCCAATTGGTCCGATCTCAGTTCATCTGCGAAGTGAACAGTTATTATGGGAAAAGTTTTGCTAATAAAAGGGATACTATGACGGCATTTCGACGCGAGGTGACTTACGTTAGCAAATCACATACACCAAATAGAATTCAACACCTTCTACATCCTTGGCAACGAATCGTCAATGAACTTGGAGGCTATATCAAAGGCTCCTAAGCACCATAAATAACTCGGGAAACATGCAATGTGATGGATTTGCAACCCTGTGTAAGTAGTATTGTGTAACTTTTGAATATGTCATAATACATCAACGTTGCCCGCCTGCCTGTGTTTTGTCTTTTCCCCACAAGAACTCTTACAACAAGCCTTCCTTTGATGGCACTTATCGGTAATATATACCATATACTTTCCAACGTTTATAGTCGGTTTTTCTTATTATCACCCATTCGCGAAGAAAAGGAAGAAAAAAAAGCTTATCATGGGTTATCAATCGTATATAATGTTCCATTGGTATTTGATTTTCGAATTTTAACAATATGTCGGTCGCCATATTAAATTAACTAGGCGTTCTCACTTTTAACATATGCAATGATAATCCTGCAAGTGTGTCAAATCAGTCGACATCTCGTTCATCAAATTCTTTCAAGCCATTTCAGTTCTACACAAGAATTTCAGTTTTAACAATATATTGTCCGACACACTGAGTTTCACCTGACTCCATATATCTAGGGCATTCCGGAGACAATGGTGTACTTATTGACACCATATTCATCACCTTCTCTGACAATGTTTAGGTTCTACGAGTGAATAAAGGCATTTGCAAACACCCCCATCCACGCATGTGTGAAAAATATCACCGCGCCTGCGGCAATCGGATAAAAAAAAAATCTGAATATGATCCCAACTGAAATTCAGTTTGAGCGTTTAAATTTTATTTGAACTTTTGCTATCATTGGGAACAGCTTTGAGAGAAGACGTTGACTTCAACTGAAATATAATTTCAACAATTATCGTGCAATATATATGAAGTTCAATGTTAATCAGATATGTGGTCTCATGATAACTTTACACACTTAACAGGTGATCAATCATTAATAAGAATGCAAGTTCAAGCAGTACGAAGCTTCGTAGTTATTTCCATTCCTTTAGTATCCCTATTATTATTACAAGCACAAGTGGTATATTTTTCCGGCTTATACACACACAAAGATCATAATAAACAAATTCTAAATTGTTTCCGTACATTGAGTGTAGACTGATAAAATATATTCGTTTAATTTTAGTATAAGCTTTTCGCATGTTTCTTTAACCCTTTCAACACGACTACCGCAGTACTTCCATTTCATACATGACCATTATTGTACAGTTACTGATGTACAAATATGCCACTGTTATAGTTCTTGATACGCCTACAATCTATTGCACATTTTATACTATGAAACAAAATTTTAGACGGAATGAAAGGAAAATGAATGAGCAAGATAGGCAAAATACCACCTTGGAATAACTTTCAAAACTATAAAAGAAAAATAACACTAATCTTATCGAATTTCATCAGTATTTCGAACCTCTGTAGCTTTCATCGTAAAACAAAGAATGAAGAAAATGTTACAACTAAAAATTCGTTATTTATTTTGAGATTGTACAGACAAGGTTCCAAATCTAAAAGAAGTTTCAGGTAATCTGAGCTGTGCCCTTCCTTTGTTTAAGATACTGTCACCTTAATTTCTTGTGTCTAATTTTCCTACTATGTAAAAGTGGTTTAAGGAAAATTTTTGCCACATGCAATAAATAAGGACAGAACTCAGTAAAATCATATTTTCATTTTGTATTATTAAAGTATTTTTGGTGTAAACACGTAATTATGCATTATTTTCATATCCATTGTATACTAATTTTGTAGTCGTCCTCCAACTACAATTGTAATTAACTTTTGGGCAAGCAAGAAATAAATAAGGATTTACTCAGTAAAAACAAGCAAAAATATCGTTTTCCTATTTCTTCAACTTCCTGTTCTTGAGATCATATATTTCAGTGGTAAGAAATGAAAATAAGAAGTCACTTTTCTTGCTTGCCATTTAGCAACAGACCCATCCTCTAGTCTGTGTACACCTGTGACAGAAAGGGAAGCTTACCGTAATTGCTTGCATAACTATATGTGGATCTTGGTGATTCAGTCGTTTTACAATGGCACGAAGACAGTCCTTTGGCCCATTTGGTGTGGTCACCACTTTATCACATATGTCCATAATCTGTCCCCATTCTTCTGCTGTATTCTTCTCATCTGTAGCTTTTTCTGAAACACACAAAGTCCTATACTGCCACTAATAATACGATGAAAGTACATGATTTCAGCAGAACTACTTGTTTTACACCCACACTAATTATTCTAAATCACCACTACGTTGTTTACGCCGTAGCAAAGAGCAGTATATTTACACGTTACATCAACAAAATACAAATATCAAACATAATATGAAAGCAAGAACTCGACTACAACAGGTCAGATAATATCATGTAAAGTTTCTTAAATTATTTGTTTTTCCATGTGTGTGTGCGCGTGTTTATTAGTTTCTTAGCCTCATTACGTGTTTGAATACGAAATAAAGTACAATGAGACTATTAGAATTAAAACAAAAACTAACCTCCTGCAAGGAATATGAAGGAAATGTCATACCTGACGAGGGTTGATTACCATGAAACATTTCCGTACCAAAAAATAGCTCCAAACTTCTTAGCATTTTTCATGACAGTTTACTTAAGGATTCATGCATTTGACCAACCTCCATTTTTTTTTTTTTTTTTTTTTTTAAACCACTTCCTCGAATAAAAGCTTTCTAACTTCTGGAAACAACTAGTTATGACAATAATGTCCAATGAACATGACTTCCCTATCAAACGTTCTTTTAGTTTTGAAACAAATATGGTATCTTGGGACCAAATCAAGTTAGTATGTAAGATGTTGAAGTAATTCACAACCTGCGCTATTAACCACAGAAAGTAATTCAAAGTCTGTGCTATTAATGTAGCTATTCCAACCTGACATTGATGCTGAGAGTAAGGTTGAGAATACAACCAATTTCAACGATCTTGACGTTTTCTCTTGATCGGAGCAATAAATTTTATAACAGCTTCTTACTATGACTAACAAGTGAATTTCACTTCAGTATGAAACTGAGATTTCCACATTATGTGAATTCAACACTCAAATTTGAAGTAGTGCATATGTAAGTACTGGTTGCAATAGAGTAATAAGATTAAAGGCAGAACCTGTTCCTCGGACGCTGAATCTGTATCAAGAAGTCATTACTAACTATTCTTACTGTTTTTGTTCTACAGCGATAAAGGCTGAAACCAAAATAGCTTATTTCAACCACTTCCGGTTCGAATAGAGAGTTAAGGGTGGAGATAAAATCAATTTTTGGGACGCTGAATCAGCTGCAAAAAACGCATGTTGATAGCGTTTATCATCTTTGCTCTGCGTAATAACAACTAAAACCCATATCTGTTACCATACGTTTTATAACGATAAACGTTGAAATCGGTAATGATTAGTTTGAATCACTTCCGGTCTGAATAGTGTGTTAACGGAGGAGATGGAAGCTATCGTTGGGGCGCTGAATCTATTGCAGAAGATCCCATACTGATATGTCTTACCGTTTTTGTTCTGATACCTGTCGACAGACGGACAAAGCCGTTCTAAGACTTCCGACACTAATGCATAGCACTGTTTGAAAGTCTAACAACACTCCAAAATTATACCTTGGGCACCACCTACTAAAGCTTTTACGGGTGGAGGTTGAAACCCCTAATTTGAATTTTGTTGTTGTTCAACTTTTTTTAAGCGCAGTGACTATATAAGAGGATCTACTGATTAAAAGGGATCCAAACAACTGCTCGCTTTATCGAAGGCTAAATATATATCTACTGGAATAGAACCCAATAGTACACATAGTAAAAGCACAACATCTGATCTCCTAAAATGGCGACAATCATGGGCAGTGACACAACCGGTAAACGTCAGCTCAGGAACCACTGAAAACCAATATATTGAGCTCACAGCATCACGGAACCACCACTATGTTTCACGGCTGGGCGGACACACTGCAGATCATACATTTCTCTGGGTGTCTGCCGGATACAAATATACGGCTCGTGGTTTGAAATAAGCTGAACGAACACTCACCCGACTGTATCACACGTTTCCAGTCATTAGCAGTCTATGTTACATGTTCAGGCATCATTGACATTATGTCAAACTGTTATGGCCCCTTATAAGCCATTTCATCAGTGCAAATCGACCTTGTATTTCCATGTAATGTAAGTTACAGCGAACTGTGATTCTCGACACAGGCTGTGGGAGGTGCTGCTCGACTTTCTCCATCACTTGCATCGCACGATTCTGAGTAACAATACTACTTAAAGCTCGACGGGACTTGTTGCTGATTGTTTTTCTTCCAATCATTGTTCCTCTTCACCGATGTGGTTTTGCCTTGAGTTTTGTAGGTCATCATCTTGGACCTTTTTCCTCGTGACACATCCAACACGTGCCCACACGCTCGCGCCACATAACTGAGTCAACAATTCGCCCTCCTTGGAAATCAGAAAGGTAGCCCATACTACACTATCACTCACTGTCTGCTCAGCTCATTGCACACTGTCGCACTACTGTTCCTCACGCACTACAGAATTTTCCCTTGTACCTTGTTCATTATATCTTTGGAAATATTCCACAGTATTAATAAAATAAACCCGACAAAAGCACCAAATATATATTAATAATGCAACATGTAACATAACGTGTCTGATGAAGGCGATGTTGCATTGCCGAAACAGTTACATATTTGGTTCTTTATATATATCTTTGGTTAGTTTTGTTTTATTAATACAGTCTGCCCTAACATACCACCAGCAACAGCCCAGGGCTGCAGTTGTCGCACGACAGTTGCAAATCCAGATATGACTTGCTTAAACTAATAAGTATCTGTAGCGTACGTTTAAATGAAGTATCTGAAACGCACATTTAAATGAACTAAGCAAGAATCAAGATCTCAACACCGCTGTTCAGTTTCAATAGTATATCTATTTCATATTTGCTTGAACATTGCACAGAGAATGTTATTCTTTAGTAATATTTTGAAAAAAAGTGGAAGAGGGGATGAACTGATGACCACCTTTACATGTCATCTATAAATTACAACCTTCTGTTGTCTTTGAGAAATAACCTCTGAAGTACCCGCCGAGCTTTAAAAAGTATTTATTTAAAATAAAAATCTTGTTTCTTCTACAATATTCCTGACGGTACTCGTCGATCTTGCACCACTACATCCTGCACTTCATTGATGTTTACTTCTATTGTAAAAGATTTGGACATGCTGTCTTCACGTTCATCTCTACAGAATGCTTTGTCATATTTAAACTCCCGACATCACCTTTCCCATTAAAGCAGGTAGAGATGCAAGGGCTTGGAAAAAAACGGTTTTTGGGGAAAAAAACTTTTTTCTGCTTCGCTTTTTTGCTTGGGAAATTTTGGGCTTTTTTGAAAATTTTGCTTTAAACTGATAAAGCAGACTTTGTTTCGCTTCTCTACAACAAAAAACTCATGAATTAGTGGTTGATGCAGATAATAATAAAAAAACCTCGAAAATAAATCATGAATGTCAAAAAGATTTTTTAAATTTCTTAACATATTTACATTATGAATTCCAAAGGATTAACCAATATATGTAATAATATTTTAACCTCTTATATACAATAAGTAGGGCCTACTTTTAAAAAAATGATACACAAATAACTAGCAAAATTGTATGTAGTATTTTTGCTTGAAAATATCTCACACCTTCTTTTTGAAGCAAAATAAAGAAAACATGAGAGAAATCTGCACATCAAGAGCTTCGTTCCGGGTGGTTCTGTACATTCTTGAAATTTTTCAGTTTTAACTTTCATATACATTGTATGAATATTTCGAACTGATTGATCACATACGTAATAATCTGTTACCACCTATCAGGTGCTTCGGATCTACAAAATCGGTAAAGCTCCGAATTCTGTAATGCACTGACTGTTCCTTAAGCTTGTTCAGAATCGGGAAAGTATCGAATTTTCTGTTCATGGATCATATACGTAATAGACGGTTCATCTGAGCGTATGGTTTCTTAGGCTGTAGAATATATAACCATTATCACGGTTTACCCAGTCCTGAAGGTTTCATAAATTTTTAACAAGAAAATTCAACATATCGTTACGAAACTTTTTTGTTGAAAACTATGGAACACTTTTAAAAAAAATAGAAGAATCAATCACTGTTCCAATTCACAGGGAAAACGACAAAATTGATTGTAATAATTATCGAGGCATTTCAACATTCTATTAATAAGATTGACCCCATACGCAGATGAAATTATTGGAGATTATCAGTGTGGATTTAGTCGAAATCGACCAGATATTTACCATTCAACAAATACTCGAAAAGAAATGGGAATATATTACCCAGTACACTAACTGTTTATTGATTTTAGAAAGGGTTACAACTCGGTTAGGAGGGATACATTGTACAACATTCTTACAGAATTTGGAATACCGAAAAAGCTAGATTTATTCAGTGTTTAAATGAATCCCAGAGTAAAGTCCGAGTAGAAAAAATGGGAGCTTCCACGTCGAGATTGGCCTGAAACAAGATATGCGTTATCGCCGTTATTATTCAGCTTTGTTCCGGAGTACGCTATAAGAAAAATTAAAGATAAGAACCAGGGCCTAGAGTTGAATGGTATTCACCAGGTTATGGTGTATGCTGATGATGTAAATATGATAGAACAATCGAAAGAAATGCAGAGGCCTTATTAAACGCTTGCAGGGACATGAGTAAATGCAGAGAAATCTAAATACAAGGAAGTTTACAAGGATCGTAATACAGCAAATTATGAATGCGTTAAAATATCAATCAATACTTTCGACACAGTGGATACTTTCAAATATCTTGGATCAGTATTACCAGACCAAAATCATACCCACAAAGAAATTAAATGTCGACTGAAATTAGGAAATTCTTATTATTGAGTTCAAAATATTTTGTCGTCGCGAATTGTCAAGGAATTTAAAGCTTAAAATATATAAAATGATAATCATGCCTGTTATGTTTTATGGTTGTGAAACATGGTCGCTTACGCTGAGGGAAAAACGCAGACTGAAATTATTTGAAAATAAAATTCTGAGTCGAATATTTGGACCCAAGAGGAACGGGAATGGGGAATGGCGGAAACTTCATAAGGAGGAACTACATAAT
The DNA here is from genome assembly GCF_964235325.1 of Thermobia domestica. Lineage (NCBI taxonomy): Eukaryota > Metazoa > Arthropoda > Insecta > Zygentoma > Lepismatidae > Thermobia > Thermobia domestica. The sequence goes on along the minus strand of NC_137461.1, from coordinate 163,976,449 downwards.
TTATACGGTTAGAGTCAGAGTCATCGTTAGAGTCATCAAGTCTAGGAGGCTCAGGTGGGCAGGTCAGGTAGCCAGAATGGAAGAAAGTAGGAACGCTTTCAAAGTTTTAACTGAAAATCCAATCGGAAAACACCCATTAAATTAGGAAAACCTAGACCCAGATGGGAGGACAATATTAAGATGGATCTAGCAGAAATAGGAATACAGAGTAGAAACTGGATTGAATTGGATAAGGACAGAAGTCAATGGAGAGCTTTTGTGGCCATAGAGAAAGAGAGAGAGAGAATACATTTAAGTTAAGCACAACTGCACAACAAACATGAGTGAGTGGTTAGCTTTCGCTCTTCTATCGTGAAGTCCGGGATTCAACTCCGCATTCGACCATTCTGACAAAAGTTTTTCTTAATTCCATCTGTGAATGTAGAGATAGTGCGTGTACTTTGAATCCTGGCCGACTTCCTTTCTAATCGTTTTTAAATCTTTGTTATTACTAATTACAAGCAGTGATGGATTTGCGAAGAGGGTTAGAGTGGGAATGTCTCGAATTGAAGCCTCTACTCCGAAATTACGGAATTTCTAAAACAAACTAAATATTAGTTTTGCCTTTACTCATAAACTTCAAGCAGTCCTCAAATAAAAAAATTAGGAATTTTTAGAAAAACTAAGCATTAATAAGAAAAGCCCCTCCCAAAATACTTTTCTAAATCCGCCACTGATTATCAGTATAAAATGGTCTTCAAAGTTGTATCTGGAAGATTATAGCTGAATATACAAACGAAACGAAATATTTGTTATGCCTGTACTCATAAACTTAAGCTCCTCTTAAATAAACGTTAGGAATTTTTAGAAAAACCAAAACATTATTCAGAAAAAAACCCTCCCATTTTTTTTTCAAAATCCGATACTGCTTATTTCTATCAAATGGTATTTAAGGTTGTGTCCGGAAGATTATTGTTAAATCACTGCGCAGCTACAGTATAATGGAAATGTGGAAATACGCTCTGACAGGTATATTGAAAAACGTACGCTCTGATGGATATATTGAAAAACACAAGTTTAATTATGTGCTAGAAGCTAGAGCACTAAGCTCTAAGAAGTGAAACACGGATGACTAAAAAGAAATGATCTAAAGAAGAAAAAAAAAATGTCATAATTCAGAAGTTAAAATAAAGTTAAATAGCTTCTAAATTTGCCCTCATATACTACGAACTTCATGTTTACCTTAATTCATAAACCATGTGCTCCATCCATCATGATGGTGAATTCCAAATCGAAATATGACATTTACGTCATGGAATCTTATTTAACTTTAGAGTATACTATAAGAAAGTTATTTAAACAGAAAAATCTTGAAAATAAAAAAAAAAAAGCCAAAATTTCCAAAATTCTCGTTTTTTCCCCCCCAAAAAATGAAATGAAATGAAATCTTTGAGTTTTACGTCCCACGGTTATGCCGGTTAGGCTAAAGGAGACGGTGGTGATGGGTAATGAATGAAATGGTGGAATGAAGAAAGTGGGAGGAAACGGGAGAACCCCGAGAAAACCCACGCACACGGTGTTTGTCCACCACAAAGTTCACTTGGCGGGGGCTGGGATTGAACCCGGGACCCCTAGCACCAGAGGTGAACGCTCTACCACTGAGCCACCGCGGCCCCCATTTTCCCCAAAAAAGCCGGCTTTTTATGTGCAAAAAACCATCGATTCAAAAAAGCCGGCTTTTTTGCATCTCTAAAAGCAGGAGATATATCTTTTGCAATTTTCGGTGACGTTATTCTCCTTCTGCAGATATTTAATAACATCTGCTCCACATGCTTTTTTTGATGCTGACTCAGCATGTTTGATTGTTCAAGCAAACGCAGTAAAGAAAAGCAAACAGTGACATGTTACTTTTGATGTCGACTATCAACATATCAATAATTAACAATGCGTGAAACAAATATCCTAGCTGAATTAGCTGGGATGGATAAGAAGGATCAACTGTAGTATGTAACTATTGACACTAGATTTCGTATGTAGTAAAATTAACTACAGAAGAATATAAGTAGTTACGCTCCTACACACATTTGTCAAACATACCACATACAGATGTTTATGCGGTTCTTTAATTAAAGATGACATTCATTCTTTCGCCCATGAGTAACCACCTTACTGGAATTTTGCATACATATAAATTTTCCTAAAATATTTACCACAAAATATGTATTTTATAAACCTAATTTTTAGTGAAATACGATTTTCAACAAATTCCGAAACAACCTAGCAGAAAATAAACCAGAACATCAACAAATTTTGCTGCGCATAAGCGAGTTATTTTTTCTTCTTATTTTAATCTGGACTCTTAAAATTATATTTTTGTCGGGAAAACAGATAAAGACTTTTGTAATTTATTTTCAGTAAGTCCATGATGAGAACATGATGGGAAAAATCTTCAAAATTATGAATCTTCACAAAACACATAATGATTTGTTTGTTACTTCTATCTCTGGTGTGTGAGGCCTCCGCACTTTGTGGTAGATACACCGTGAGTGTAGGTTTTGTCAGAGTTCTCTCGTTTTCTCCTACTTCTTTCATTCCACCATTCTCATCCCTTTCACTATCACAATCTTTTTTAGCTTTGTGCATAATCGTGGAACATTAAACTAAAACTCTTTTCTATAAATCAGGACCTATAAAACTATTTTAAATTAAATTTTACAGCAATTCTACTTTTTGCCAGAAAGAGAAATTTGCAGTTTTAAAATGCAAGAATAATGCTAGTGTTTCATTAAGTTAAAATAACTCTTACGAATATTAAATTAATAGTATCCAACGACTGGAAGAAAATAGTATTCTTGTAACAGCATTCCTTATTAGAAGTTCAGTAGCTTATATTTATGTATATTTACGTCACTTTGTACTTAATAACGATCCCACTTATGCCGATGAATACAAATAAGAAATTATGCATATTTGCTTCTCGTTCCTTTGCTTTCCTGAGGCAGACCAATATTAAACTAAAATCCACAATTGCATTCATGTTTAATTTAACAGCTATCTTTATTTGTTTGTCTCAGACTGATATATCTACATCATATTTTCTTTATATTGCACAACTTAATTCAATGCATAGCCCTGTATGAATCCAAAACAATTTCCAATCCTGGGATCATCCGAACATTTTAACACACTTTCATAAATTCTTTAACATTCTATTCTTTTTCCTCCATGAAATATCTTGACGACAGTACATAGTATGGTAAATGAAATATACCTAAAATTAAGATTAACTCATAAATTTCAGTCTGTTTAACTTAAAGACTGTCCACATATAACGCAGGCCATCAGTCGATAGACCACATCGAGCTTCTATGCAATTTTCGAGAAAATCGAGAAAAGCTAACTTTTTTGGCGCTAAAAATGTCGTTCGTTTCCATTTTGAATTGACAGTGTTTCTTTTGCTGGAAGAAACCATCATTTATTTAGCCCTTATGTATTGTATACGTAGCAAAATACATTACATAAAAATGTAGGTTTGATTCATTATAGCCTCGCTGCTCACCGCTAGAGTTAAATGCATATCAACCAATCAATCAGCAAGCTCGAAGAAGGAATAACGGTGAAAAATTTCCACTGCATTATCTATATTTAATGACCTCTCTTATACCTAAACGGATAGCGTACTCATCTTTAGTGTGGGAAGCGAGGGTTTGATTCGCAGTGGGAGTACATTAGGTTCGTATCCCACATCTTAACCTGCAGCACCTTTATATAGTCTCGCTGCTGCAAGGGACGCTAAACTCTCATTAACAAAAAAGTCATTGTGTACTTATAAATCTCTTAATCCAAGCATCGAAAACTATAAACGAAACGAGTTACGGGCTTTAGAGTTTTGAGTACAATTTAATTAAAACTGATTGTGATTTGTCATTTGTATTATTGTTTACTAATTAATAAAATTCCAGACAGCCGAAAGAGGACGACAACACGAACACAATATCATGGAAATTAAATGCATTGGTTAGTCGTTTAACAGTTCGTTTCATTGTCTATGGCATAGAAACCATACGTTTAATTTTCTGTGAGAATACGTGTTGCTTAGATTCTACATCAAGCAATAGGTCCAGTAAACACCTTAACTTGTTAATGGAAAACGCGTGAACTTTCTGCAAGTGAATGTCCACGTCTGATTCATAGCAGGAATATATGTCGCGGATACAAACCCAAGTACAAATCGGCTTTCACATTAAACAGCAATTTATTTATTATTTTATGCTTTATTTGCTTCATTACAATTATTGATTGATATCTGCTCAGTAGGTCCCACTTTCCGTTGCATTATAGCCTCGGCGCTGAAAGGAAAAGTTAAACGCCAACCAGAGCAATCAATAGGTTCACGTGATGATTTTTATAAAAAAATAAACATTCACAATTTTTAGGAACCTAAAATGAAATGCATATTTGGGTAAGAAGTCGGATCAGTCTAGATATTGCATCACCTAATCACATTACTTGGGAAACTGTGGCAGAAGATGAAAAAAGGGATTTAAGCAAAATACCTCTCGTTAATGAGTTAAGATTAACTGTTCCCTGAAATATTTTTTCCAAGGTGTAGTTTAAAATGAAGACCTTATACTGTTGTGACATGAAGTATGTTGTTGATTTCGCTTATTTTGCTTTAAGTTTTAGCGTGGATTTTCAGCCCCGATGTCATATAAGATGTAGAACATCTGTGGATTCCAAACCAATGTAATACATTAAAATTTCAAAGCTGTCCCACCGGGGATGGAACCTAGAAGCCCTGCTTCAAAGACGCATGTCCAAGCCACTATACCAGTGAGTAGGGTTTGAATAACTTTATTATTGTTAATTTAGCATTTCACGATTATGCTCCAAGGCTAAAGAAGATGGTGGTGATAACGAAAAAATGAGGAAGGAAGTGCGGGAAACCTGAGAAAGCGCATGCACACGGATTTGTTCAACATAAAATGCTAATAGCAGTCAAACTGCGTAAATATTTTTGTATTTCCTAATAAAGCTTTACGGACACAAGTGCGATTGATACATTGACTTCTTATTTATCATTTGGTTTATAAGACAAAATTCAAATATGTTATACATACATGAGAATATATATATATATAGCATATATATCTGGTTTAAAGGTTTCTTTCGTACCTTTTATAGAACATGATTTTATTTAAATACAGTATATTTTCCACTTATAAGTTTCATACAATACATTTTCAGACAAGTATTAAATAAATATTAAATAAAAAGTACGAGCCTTCACCCTGAATTTTCTTGCTCCAATACTTTAAACTAAATCATGTTATGCTGCAGTTATTAATGAAACATTTTCGTGTGAAATATGAACGAAATTATATGGCGTTTTTTGAAAACATTCCGACATATTTTCGAAAAATAAATGTTGTATCTATTGGCTGAAACGTAATGCATAGATTGTCTGTCTGTAGATATGATTGTAGAACATATATTAGCTTCTGCAATCAAGATTTCGTAGGTAAATATAGAAACAAACAGGAGTGACCTCCTCTTGAGGTTCGAAGCGACGCGTTACGGCTAGGACAGCTTTGTGTATTGTACCAAATAATAAGCTCTTTCAAAGATATCCCCATGACTGAATGAACAGAGTGAAAAACTACAAACTCTTAAAGCATTTTAATACCGGATCGAATCTTTTTTAATTATTATTTTATAATTTCTTTGAAAATAGTAGAATACTTTTAAGATTTTCATATTTACAGAACTGAGACAACGTAATATAATAAGAAAGCAACTTCTATTAAGTTTTTCCTTTAATCTATTCAGAAGCAATGCACTATCAGTAATGGCTCTTGTATACTTGCTCCTCTCACCATTTCACCTTTGTTGCGCAGCAGACGGATCCACTTCGAACTCATACTAATCAAGAAAAAGGAAGTGGGAAACAAACATTACCACGAATTAAAAATGAAATGAAATTTACGAGTTTTACGCCAAACGGATATGTCGACTAGGCTAAACGAGACGGTGTAGATGAGAAATGAATGAAATGTTGGAATGAAGAAAGTGGGAGGAAACGGGAGAACCCCGAGGAACCGGGACAGGACGTTTGGGCGCAAGGTATACACGACTCCAAAAGTGCATTACCACCTGCAATTCTCCCTTTCCTGCAATAGCAGGCAAACCAAAACGCTCGGCGGTTGGGTTGGTTGCGAATTCGAAAGGCGTTCGACCAAACCTCAACTTTGTAAGAAATATATCAGTGTGGCAAACTGCAAATAAGAGAATAAAACGAACTGTTAGGAATGACAATTGTATTGTCATTCCTAACATGATCTTACTTAAGCAGTTTAAACAAGATGAATGACAAGAAACAGATATCAGAGCAAAACATTTCTCTACATCCACCCCCCAAAAAAAGAACCTCACAAAAAAGAAAAAAAGTTACATAATGTAACGGTTTAATATAAAATCCCCACTCAAATTTTGAAAGTTGAGACCCGAAAGGCAAGAACACCTGAACCGAAGTGAATGAAATTGTGCACAGGTATTGTAGACGTAAAATGAGGGAATACGAGTTTCAAATTATCCTGGAAAAAAAGGTTGGGTGGGGCAGGGACCCCTCCAAACCTTTGATCGCGAAATATCAAAAGTGCTAGTAACAGTATATCAGATGTGTGTAAAGGCCATGAAGAATTGCAGCGAATCTTTACGTATGAACAATACGCAAAAAATAAACCAATATGGTTTTTTTTAATTTTCTGCAGAAAAAAGGTTTTAGGGGCCAAAAGTTCCCACCAAAAATTTTGAAAGTTCACACCCGAAAGGTAAAAAAAAGTGAACCGAAGTGAATGAAATTTTGCACACATATTGTAGACATAAAATGAGAGAATACGGGTTTCGTATTTTCCTGGAAAAAAGAGTTTGGTGGGGCACTGACCCCTCCAAACCTTTGGTCACGATATATCAAAAGTGCTAGTAACAGTATGTCAGATGTGTGTAAAGGAAAGGAAGAATCGCAACGAAACTTTGTATGGACAGTACGCAAAAAACAAAAGAATACGTTCTTTTTTATTTTCTGCGTAAAAACAGTCTTACGGGACAAAAGAACCTACCCCAAAATTTTCGGAATTGGCGCCCGAAAGGTGAGAAGAAGTGAACCGAAGTGAATGAAATTGTACACAGATATTGGAGACGTAAAATGAGGATACTGGTTTCGTATTATCCTGGAGAAAACGGTTGGGTGGGGCACGGACCCCTCCAAACCTTTGTTCACGAAATACCAAAAGTCCTAGTAGCAGTATGTCAGATGTGTGTAAAGTACACGGAGAATTGCAACGAAACGTTGTGTATTAACAATAGGCAAAAAATAAACGAATACGGATTTTTATTTTTGGGAAAAACTGTTTTTGGGGGCAAAGCCTCCGTCCAAAATTTTGGAATTTGACCCACAAAGGCAAGAAGTAGTGGATAGAAGTGAATGAAATGTGCACAAATGTTGTAGAGGTAAGATGAGGGAATACGTGTTTCGTATTTTCCTGGGAAAAAAAAAAAAAAAAACCAGTTGAGTGGACCGAGGGCTTGAGTGGCTGGAGAAGTGGACCGAAAGCAAATGAAATTGTATGTAGATATTGGATATGTAAAATATGGCTTTTGTGTTTCACAAGTGTCGTGTATCATCCGATTTCTTCAAATTAGTCAGATCAACTACAAGCATAAACAGTATAGCGTATTTTATAGTATTTCAGGAGATACCTTTAACCCTTATAATGTTTTTGCGCATAAACAAAAACATGTGTCGATTTATTTTCAGTTTGCTGTTGATCTGCCAAATTTGAAGCAAAACGGATAGGGACACTTGAGAAACACGAAAGCCTTAATTTACATAGCTTTTATATCAGGGATGGAAATAAGCACTCGCCCGCGGCGAGTGGCTCACCGGTGCGGGCGAGTATTTAATATCATTCCGAAGTAAGTAAATGATTTCTATTGTGAGATATGCAAGGGCGCCGATATTGGGGGTGCCGGGCCCCCCATAGCTCATGTCAGTTCCCTATTGTATTTATGAATATAGAATATTTGGTATAATTTGAATGCAATTTGTCTTTAAAATCCTCATACCTTTTGCATTTGAATTTTACCACCTTCTGCATTTGAATGAGCCCCCCAGATTTACAGAGGAATCGGCGCCCTTAGAGATGTGGGCTAGTACGTTATTCCTTGGGCGAGTAAAATTTCGTTGCTTATTTACCTCCCTGGTCTATATAATATCTACATACAATTTAATTTGCTTCGGTACATTCCTTCCTACGCTATTACGGTAATATTTACTTTTTTTCGGATGGGACCTAGGCCCCAACAGTCTTTCCGCAAAACTTAGAACACTTTATTGTTTTGCAAACTGTGCCTATACGAAGTTTCGTTAGAATTCTCCATATTCTTTACGAACTTGTGACGTATGCTTATTTTCATTTTGGTATTTCGTAATCAACGGTTTAGAATGTCCGTGCCTTACTCAACCGCTGTTTTCCAGGAAAATGCGAAACCCAATTATCTCATTTTACGTCTACAATATCTGTGCACAATGGTATTCAATTCGGTGCACTTCTTCTTGCCTTTTAAGCCTCAAATTTCAAAATCTTGGGTGGGGGCTTTTGCCCCCTAAAACAATTTCTCCGCAGAAAATTTAAAAAACGCATTCGTTTATTTTTTGCGTATTGTCCCTGCACAATGTGTCGTTCCAATTCTTCATGTCCTTCAAGCACTTCTGACATACTGTTATTAGCACTTTTGATATTTTACGATCAAAGTTTTGGAGGGGTCTGGGTCCCACCTAAACTGTTTTCTTTTTTCAGGAAAATAGGAAACCCGTTTCCCCTCATTTTATGTTTACAATATCTGTGCACAATTTCATTCACTTCAGTTCACTTCCTCTGGTCTTTAGAGCCTCAACTTTAACAATTTTGGGTGGGGCTTTTGCCCCCTAAGACAGTTTTTCCGCAAAAAATAGAAACACGCATTCGTTTATTTTTGCGTATTGTCTCTACACAATGTGTCGTTTCAATTTTTCATGTCCTTCAAGCACTTCTGACATACTGTTATTAGCACTCTTGATACGAGCACGATCAAAGTTTTGGAGGGATCTGTGTCCCACCTAAACGGTTTCCTTTTTTCTTCTTCTTCTTCTTTCAGGAAAATAATAAACCCGCATTCCTACCGGTGGCGAGTAAGAAAAAATCGCCTTTAGAGGGATAAATCGCTGAGGTCTTTTTAATTTGGCCAATCAGAGCTCCTTTAATCGTGTATATTCCACGATAACAGCTTCGGATCAGATAAAATGCACTCGCCATGTAATTTTATTACAAAATGACGCGTGTCTGTTTCATAGTTCTCCCATATTAACTTTCTAATGATCGGCAACAGTTTTCACTTACGAGGACTGAATACCGCCGCCATTTTAAAAATGTTCCCCATTGATTTATAGGGAAACTATTCCACTTTTTGAGCCGAAACGAGACGAAATTTGAAGATTATGATTGTACTGATTTCTTCTGTGTAATTATTAGGTTGTCTGTATCTTAGTGAAAATTAATTTATTTGGTACGCAAATTTAATATTATTTAAAATAGAAAAGAAAAATTCGCTAGTGAAGATCAAAAGCAACTGGTCTATTTCTGCTTGGAAATGAGAGAAACCACAAAGCTAAGGACAAATAATATTATTTTAGGAAAACGTATGATGCAGTACTAACGTAATAGGTTAACATTTGTAAGTGAAATTAGTGGAATTCAAATCGTCAATTGCTCGGTTTTCGTAACCACCTTATATTGCCATCTAGTGGCGAGCAACATAACTCAGTAATGAGTGGATTTTGGTGTCGCGGAGGAATATGAAGCTCGTATGTTTGTGCTACTCTCAAGCGCTAAATTCAAAGTTCAGTACCTGTGTGGAAAAAAAAATCATGCCACGGATAAGTTAAAAAGGACGTTACTTTTTATCAACGAAGAGAAATAAAAAAAAGGAGACTGAACTTAAGATCTTCGAGAGAACAAAATACTGTAAGCGAAGTTCAACGTAAAATATACATTTCTTGTCATTATAAAGAAACCTTGAATGTAGGTTGGAAGAATTACTCGGAAGTTTCAGCTCGTATTTGTTCCAGGCGGGCTCGTGTGTGGCGTTGCCAATTCTCCTGTATGTGTTCTCAGTGCGGCACAGTCACTATTAGATCAGCTGAGGGAAAAAAAGAGAAAAACAGCTCGCACAATCAGCGAGTTGTTATTGTTCTCACTATATTTACGTTTTAGTTTTTTACTGTATTATTGTTTATAACTAAGCCATGACCTTCTGTCCAGATTACAGTCATCTCCAATAATCAGTGCCAGATCTAGGGGAAAGGGGCACACGCTCCGCGCCGCAGTTTAGGGGACGGCAAGCTGCAAAAGTAAAAAGTAAAAGCTCCTAAAAAAGAAATACGATCACCTATTGAATTCAATTTGGCCTAAATGTCTTTCAAATTTCAATACAGTATGTTCATACATTTGTAATGTTAATGCATACAACCTTCCTCTGCAATTCAAAATACGTAGGCAGGTCTCCATTGAAAATTTTTTTAAAAAATGGACATGATGCGAGACCATGGTGGCCGTCACGTCGGCTAGTCGAGTTGTGTAGCTAAAAAAAGATGACACTTCTCTTCACTGCCCCGATCCGGCCCTTCAAACTTTTTTTTTCCTTCTATCGAAGCCACGACTACCTATTTGGGAAAAGTCTCAATGTTGAGGATTGCTAGTGGTAAAAGCGATGCATCCGCAGTTCTGTTGGAAAGAGGGGGGGGGGGGGGCTGGTGAAAAGTGCCGTAAAATTTTACGTTGCCCCAACAGGGAAATATCTCGATTCAACACTACCAATCTATATTTCAAGATAACTATGTTTGTGACTCTAAATCTCCTAAACCGGCCAACCGATCTCGATCAAATTTTTAACATGGATGAGTTTCAAGGCTGGGCTGGTTTTAGGCTATTCACTTTGATGGTAGAAGTGAGGGGAGGGGGAAAGGGTGTAAAAAATAAATAAAACTTAACTCCTAAACCACTCGATCGATCTTGATCAAATGTTCAACATCAATAAGGTTCAAGCCTGGGATCGTTTTTATGATTTAAATTTGACGAAGCACCGTGGGGGAGACAAAAATAAATTTATATAAGACTGAAAGTGACTATTTTTGTAACTTGATAAGAACTCTTGAACTATCTGACCGATCTCAATCAAATTTTCAAGATATATGAGGTTTGGATCTGGAAAGATTTTTGTAATTTCATTCTAACGGTACATCCTAGGGGAGGGGGACGTATAAATAAAAACTAATAAAACCTGATAACGTTTGAACCACCCACCAATCTCGACCAAATTTTCAACATATATGAGAGTCGGGCCTTGGGTGTTTTTTTATCGTTTCACTTTGACGAGCCAACCTAGGAGAGGGAGATGGGGAAATATATGTAACAAAATTACACGGTTTTGTAAGCTGCCAATCTCATATTCTAATCCTGCGATTTGTGACGCTCATTTACGGCAGATCAAGTATTTGCAGGAAGTCAACAAAACCAGATGTATTCTATTCAGAAAAAAAAATCGCACAATAGACCGAATATCTCCAACCGAAGACGCATTGAATCTCCATACAAGAAGAATAACTCTTCAGTGCAAGATCTGGCGACAGTGCCTCGAAAAGGATGTGCATGATGTTGAACCCCTGAACTGGGGTTGGAAGGAAACAGATGACGGACACGGTTACCAACGTGTGTGGACTACGTTGAGGAGTATGTCTAATAACAGTCGGCAACTAGTGACATGCCGTTGCAAACTGCGCTGTACTAGGAAATGTATTAAGAACGGCCTCGTCTGTACGTTGCTTTGCGAATGTGAAGGACAATGCTAACAGTGATATCACTATGAACACAGCAGCTGGACTTTTTTTTAAATGTGAAAGTGTATATGAGTTACGTAGATATGTAACATTGTAACAAACGTATTAAAGTTGTAGAATGATAAACTGTATTAATTTGTACTTGATACACAACACCTCTACAATAAAAACACACAGCGAGGTCGGGTGACCGGGGAGGCGATTCATGCGGTTAGCCCTTATGGGACCTTGTTTTTTTTTTTTTTTTTTTTTTTAGGTAAATTTTAGTTTCAGTCAAGCGGCTATTGCAACGAGACTATTTATCGTAGGATCATGGTTCATACCTCGTTTTTTGTAATGAAGCTGCGTGTCCAACTGTAATAGTCGAATTTCCTTATTTGTAACTAAGGCGGGAAATTCCAGCCCAAAGTGGAAAAACGGAAATTACAAAAAAATTGGCACCAACATCTTCCCTCGAACATGCAAATGGTACATGACACGAACATGCAAGTGATACCAAAAAAAGCTTTGCTTTATAGTGAATAGAATGAGGTATGAAGAATGGTCCCCCAAAAATTAATGTAGATGCTCTAGCCGATTTACCAATTTACCCCAATAATACATTGTCACTCAATTGTTTTTCAATGAGCTTCAGCATAAAGACTATTCTTTGTAGGAACATGAATCGTACCTTGTTGTCTTTGGACCGAATGAATCTTTCGAGTGGTACCACTCGCATGTGGTTACCATGTGCCTGTAAAGGGAAAATTACCTCCAAAGGGAAATTTTGTCAGAAAAAAATCACTTTTTTTCAAGTTTGGGTCCCTCTCCCCCCTGTGATAACGCTTGGACATTAAAATCGTCTAAAACATACTACATGGTGTATGTAATATCTGTGGAAAATATCAATCTCATATCTTGAAAACTAAGGGTTGTAAAGAAAATTCCTCCACGTGGAAAGCATAACCCGTAGTAAACAAAAAATCCCTGACACGTCCCTATTTATCCGAGGATCATAATTCGCAAACGATTTCGTGTCAAATTAGAGTAGATTTAAATTGTACCACTCACATGTCCCTATCGTGTCCCTGAGGGGGGAAATCCCGAGAAAGGGACCGAAAAAATCTCATTGTTTAAAAAATTTGGACGCGATTTTCTCGCTTGTGATACACAATAGGGAAATTGTTATAGTACGTTGGAAACAGTGCTTCATTCCAAACACAACGCGGTACGAAGCATGATCCTATAATAAGTAGAAACATGTCAAAAATTCCCCAAAAAGCTGTAAAATTTACCCACTTTTTTCGTCTTTAATGTTCGTGACGTCACCACCGGTAGGCATCGCACGCGTGACTGGAAAATGCCCATGAAAAACGTTCTTTGATGCTTCCACACTTAAATAAATGCAAAAAACCCGGTGTGAAAACTTAACTAGAGACTTATAAGGCAAATTCCAAAGATCGACGCTATGGTAAACTAGGGTGCATCGGTCCACTAGGTTCCATCGGTCCCTAAAAGGTTAAATGACTAAAATCGGAAAATTTTTGCTATTAATTGTTTCTTGTTCTGTTTGGCAGCAGATTGGAGAAGAAGAAAAGTATTTTCTAAAGCTTTCGTGTAAATTTTAGATTAAGTTGCTAGAAGTTAGCCATTTTCCAATATGGCGTCCAGTGTCGACCATAATGATCCTACGAACTGTCTCCCGGTAATTTTCCAACCTTGATTGGACATGTAACAAAATGGGGAACTTTCATGCTGGTAACCGGAAATGCAGGATACTTACGCTAACATACCACACTAATAAAAATGACTGCCTTTGTGACTTCATCACTCTTGAACCACCACACCGATCTCAATCAAATTTTCAACATACATGAGCTTAGGGACAGGGATTGCTTTGGGCTATTCACTTCGACGATGCAACGTAGGGGAAGGGGAGGGGACAGACATTTTAAAATGATCAAAAATGACCGATATTAGTGTTGAATCCATAGTTTTCGGGGTCGATGAGAGTAATGCAAAATCAGCTCCGCCACTTATGGGAAGGACAGAAAGAGATACATAAAAATGATCGATAATGGCCACTATCAGTGTCGAATTTATAGTTTTCTGGGTCGTTTAGATGAACAGTGGTACTTTCGATCCCGTTTAAATTCAAATTCAAACCCACAACTTGCGGGAGGTGGAGAAAGAGATGTTTAAAAATGATCGAAATTGACCGATATTAGTGCTGAATCTACATTTTTGGGGGTCGCTGAGATGAACAGTGACACTTTCGATGCAATGACCCGCAACATGGGGGAGGGGAAAATATTCATATAAATGACCGAAAATGACCAATATTAGGGTCGAATCCATGATTTTTGGGGTCGCCGAAATGATCAATGATCTTTCCGATGCTGTTTAAATCGATGCCATAAAAAACGAAAACAGCATATTTCACGGGTATAAACACATGAAATACGCGGTTGTGCATTTTAATTTTAATTTCAACCCAGCGAAGCGGGTAAGATATGCTAGCAATACTAATAAAGCTCGGGTACTGTCCTTTATTTCAAAACCAGCTATTTTTTAAAATCTCTTTTCTGTAATATCTGTTACAGGAGCTATCAGTATATTTTTGTTTTTCGTCCTAATAAAACACCAGGTTATAAAGAACGGTCTATTTAATGTGGGTTCGGAGCTTGAATCTGATAGGCCGTTCCCAGCCATACTATCACGCCTCCAGGAAAACTGGATTACATGGCAGTGACTAAAGCAAGAAATTCATATTTCTTTTGCTATATTTATTTAGTTTGCATACTAGTCATAGCACATGTTTAGTTTTTTCAACGAATCTGTATGAAATGAGACCTGCAAATGACATGGGACCGAAAGTTAAGCTTACACCAGGAGTCGAATCTGGTATACGACGGCCGCTCAAATCGTCCCCACGCGGCATCAAAGGAAGCGGAACACCATTGAAGAAAACCACATGTTTCTTTGTTACATGGGAGAAATAATTCAACAAGTACTTCCAGTTGAGGGTGGCCCTCCAGTTGACCTGCTGAAAAAGAAAGCGATGTTGCAATTTTCACTCTCTTGCTTGCTGATTTTTCACTGTAGTGCGTGTGTGCTATTTGATTTTCAAGTCCTATTATATCTAGTTTTTTCGTTACTTTTGGTTTCGTTGTTCTAATTATTCATTGTTTTTGTTTCCGTTACTTTTGTTAACGTTTTACTGTGTGTGTGGGTGGGTGTGTTTTCGTTATTTTATTGATAGCTGGTTGCTACTTTAGAAAATATGTGGAGGCCGTGGGATGCAAATGAAATAATTCCTCCAGCAGATTTTGCTCAGGAAACTGAGGCATGATCGGTTGATTTAAAAAAAGTGGTAAAGCGCCTGCCTTTGGTGTGTGGCGTCCTTGGTACGATCCGTCGTCAAGCAAGTTTGTGATAGACAACATCGTGTTGCTGGGTTTTTCGGAGTACTCTTGTTTTTCCCACATTCTCATTCCACCAATTCTTTTATCATCATTTACTTGCCTTAATCTTCCGTCTCCCTTAGCTTAGAGGACATAATTGTGGAAAGTTAGACTGAAATATTTCATTTCAATTCAATTTGCATATGAAGTAATGAAAAAAGAAATCAATTATTAGTTTCATGATATGTGTTTTACTCTTAATAGATATAGCATATTGTTAATATCGTATAACTTCCATAACGATAACATTTGTACGAACCAAATATGTTAAGTTGTTCCCTCCCCCCACCCAATGTACAGGCACCATTGCTGCAAAAGCCCGATAAAAAAAATAATCCTTCGTTGTCACCCCTAGGAGTCCATCCCTGAACCGCTCCTGTTCATACTACTACATAGGATTCCTTTAATGATTGTTATGTTAGTGATATTATTATTATTACATAGGCCTAATGTATCCATCGTTAATATAAGTTTAGCGATGGCAACAACGCAAAACCTCGAAACAACACACGTGCCGTTTATGGCTTATTTGGAGTGTTATTTATAAAGGCGGTCAGGGTAAATTTTCTGCCTGAGTACAAAGGAAGCCGGTTGGGGACCAATAGAACGTCTCGACTATATCATTCTAACAAAAAAGTCCTAATGGCTGACTACTTTAATACTCATATTTCATTCTCATGTAAAAATTTAGGGTGAGCCCGGCCCCCTAGGCTCCCCCTGAATACGGGCCTGTGTGACCCCCACACTCCGACCCGCACACTCTGGGAGAAAGCCTCTATTCTTCCTTTCGTAAGCCTAGGTGGGTTTTGTCTGTCTAGGTGGGTACCGATGATGATTTTGGGAGGTTTTCCAGGGACAAAATTCCCCTCGGAGTTATATCTCCTATGGTGCTCAATATGAGTTGAATTGATTTTCTCGTCCCTTTCAGTAGCGAGGCTATATGAGACGGGACCTACTGATTAATCGTGAAATCCGAACCACATGAGCTCTCGCCGGGAATCGAACCCGGGTCTCTCACGCCAAAGGCGCGTACGCTAACCACTTAGCCACGAAGAAGCTCGGAGCTCATATTGGTAAAGAAGAAAGCACATTATGGGAATTTCAGTGCAGACAACTAAGTACGATGACTGTTAAATGAATATTTTTCATCTTGAATATATTGTGATTATGGTCAATCCATTTGATAATGTCATTTTTTTAAAAAATAGCATTCTCTTTTCTGTAACTCACTACAGTATACAAGTTAAATTTTACACAGTGTGCAAAAGTGGGAAAGTGATTACAACGTACGATGGACTTTCTTATAAAACCCTTCTTGTATACCGATGAACAAAACCTTCCTTGTAAAATTCAGCGTTGCAAAGAATCTGTGTGATTGACTAATAGCTACACAAATTGACAGAATGAGTCTTAATTTTAGTACTGAAGCTGCCCTCAGACAAAAAAAGCAAGCTGCCCGCAGGCGTGGCTTCTGTACCTTGTAACATTGTGTTAAAAAAAAGACACAAGGTCAGTTGTCAGTTGCTTAGTTCTTTGTAAAGCAACTGATAAGGCTTTTTTTCTGTCATACAAATCATATTTCCCACATTGTTGTTTGAAGTCTCTTCATTCCTTGTAAAAAAAAAAAAAAAAAAAAAAAACACAATATATCGAGATTCACGGAAGTCCACATTAATTTTTAATAGAAAGTTGAAAATATATCTTTATCATTCAGATCTTTTATTATTATTATTATTATTATTAGTAGTAGTAGTAGTAGTAGTAGTGGTATTATTATTATTATCACAATAGTTTTCGTTAGTCCTCACAGAAATTAATACTTAGCAGTAGGGGTAAAAGTGCGTACGGCGTTCCTCTCCCTCCAAAAAATGTGTACGGCGTTCCCCAGTTCCTAATTACAATCGGCAAAGATAGGCATGGGGGACGGCGTGATGTCATGCCACTACCTACCGTCCATCTAGCGTTTCAGATGATTCCATCCCATCTCGTCTATCCCTACCTCGCCTAACGATTTATCAGCCACTTATATCTCCAAGATAAAAAAATTCCGCCATTTTAGGCGAGATGGGAATTTCCATCTTGCATAATTCCATCTCGCCTAAGATGGCGGTAGGATGCAAGGAGGGAATTTCTGTACTAAAAAGGGATTTCCTCTACTAGCATTTTAACCAGATATTTCAATCAATATTGGTAATTTCTGTCAACTACAATATAAATATATAATAAGTAATATACAAGAAGAAAGCATAGGGTGAAGGCGATTTAGTGAATTTAGTTCACTTTTGGTTTGTTTTGGGAATACTAGAAATTGGTTGGCAAACAGGAGCTAATCGGAAACAGGGTAGAAACATACAGGGTGTTTCAAAACAACACCGATAACGTTTGGGAGCTGATTCCTGACACCAAGATAAGACAAACTGGATGCACAAATGCTTCCTTTTGGCGCTCCGACCAGCCAAAAACGTGTCGGAAAATGCCCCAAACAGCCGTAACTCGAGAACAAAATGTCGGATCGAAGTCGGGGGAAAGGAAATGTATATTATTTTTAGCCATAGCTTCCATTAATTCACAACTCGATATGGTACAAGGGTAGCACAAAGGTCACTCCAAAGAAATTAAAGAATTATTGGGATATTTTATGAATCTTTGACCGAGTCAAGTTAACTACAATTAAGTACGATATTTCAACAGGAATCTTAGAACATGGTCGAAGTTACAAGAACATCTTTAAAATTATAGAAAGTGAAGATGCGCATATTTGATTGATCTACTTTGTCTCAGTATAGAATTGGCTATCAAGGAAGAACTGAAATTATATGAAGTCCATAAAGTTTAAATGTTATGCCTTCTAGGCTAATGAAGACAGAGATCACGCATAGCTATGGGGTAGCCTATGCGACTTTCGCATAGGGGACCCGGCTCCGATTCGCGGCGGGAGCGCAAGCAGTTCGGATCTCAATTTAATTCGTAGCTCCATGTCTCATGTAATTTTGCTACCGAAGGGATGCTAAACTGAAATCCGATCCAATAATAGAGAGATAATAGATGGAAGCTAATTTTTGGGAAATAATTCGTGAAATGAAAATGTAGGAGAAAACAGCATAATCCTGAGAAATCTCACGGGTACGATGGTATCCACTACGAACTTTTATAGTCTGGGGTCGAACGAGGTCCATCCCGCACCAGAAGTAAGCGCTCTATCACTAAGTCACACTCCCCCTATTTTGGAGAAAACACTGATTCTGACAGATGTATCGATATACTAAATATAGTGTGTGATAAACCAACATACAAGAAGTACAAACGGTCAGAATGAGGGATTCGTGAAGTTTCCTTCCTGCGAAAATGGTGAGTACGTTTTTCTATGTCCTGGATGCCCGCGTCTCTTAGGGATTGGGGGAGGACACGGTGACTCGGTGGTAAACAGCTTGCCTCTGGTACGTGGGACCTCTGGTTCGATCCTCAGCCAAGAAACTTTGTAGTGGACACCATCGTATCGTGTGGGTTTTCTCGGGATACTCCAATTTCCTTCCCATTCTCATTCCATCATATCTTCCATCAACATTCATCAACTTAATCATTGTCTCCCTTAGTCTAAAGAGCATAATCGTGGTTCGTTAAAATGAAATACTTCATTTCATTTTACAGGGGTTGCTTACAGTTTGTCGGTGGGTTACCGTCGGTGAGTTACCGTTTTTAATAGGTTGTGTCACTGATACTATTATTTGTAAGGTAGAAGGAGTCTATGGGGATCATAATTTTCGAAAGGCTGAGAGCTACAATTGTACGTTGATTGTAAGAAATGCTAAAGGTACGAACTAAATCGATTTGTGAGTATTTTAGCATTATTAGTCGTATTATGAACAATAAATAGCTCACATATCTACAAAGAGAACTACAATAATAGTGAAATTTGATATTCGACAGAGAATATAACTTTGATATCAAATTTCGCGGTTGGTTTTCTTGGCTTTGGATATGTTCAGCTTACATGCGTTTTTGTGATAGTCCAAACTTTCAACATACGAGTATCAGTCTCATAGATTTCCGTAAATAACTATGAAGATTATCCTAAATCTTCCAAGGAAATACAGAAAAGGATCACTAAAGTTCATAATTGACTTTTGAGAACATGCTGGCCCTAATTGATATATCAGATCAGTACCTTTCCATTAACAAAATTATCACAGATTTCAAAATGGCGCCGAAGGTTCGTGATCTACTCTGCCCATTCTTCTTTTGTGAAACTACCACCGTTTGCATTGTCTATCTCACTATTTTCACGATTCAATAATTTATTTGATGTATTTCAATAACATAGCATAGCCCTTCTCCCTTTTGACTCTCTCGGTTTCTTATCACGTTCAGCGTTTAGAACTTTGCACATACGTATACATAGCGTTGTGCGACTCACATGTCTTACTGCAAATGTTACTTTCAAAGATAAGATAAAAAAAAAAAAAAAAAAAAAAAAAAAAAAACCTGCAATACCATATTAGTTAAAAGTCCCAGGCTAAAACCACACATTTTGTTTTGTTTCAATCAACGATTGGATTCCACGATGATAAACTCTGGAGTCTGGGATGCGAAGAAGTAGTGAATTGCATGTTGCACCGTCCGGTCCATGACAATATGCGAACAGCATAAAGGTAAATTAGCATGCCTTAGGAAATTAAAATGTTAGTTTTACGTCATATCCTTATGTCTGTTAGCCTAAACGAGATCGATGATTAATGTAAGTCAATTAATTTAAATAATTAGTGGAATAAAATTATGGGAAGGAACAAACTTTGAGAAAACCCACGGACACGATGCTGTCCTCCACACATCCTCCCGGCTAGAAATCGATCCAAGGACTCCTCACACCACTGGCCACGGCACCTCCAAGTATCTTATAATTGGTTCCTGTACTTCTTTTCAAAACAATTACTGCAACAGTCATGAACGTTCTTTACTTTTGCGTCAACAATCTACGAAAATATTGTTACAGGAAATAAAATAATTCAGAGAATGAATTACTGTACAAGTATGTGAAACACAGTAGCTGGGGTAAAATAACAACAACAATCGAAACACGAGAATCAATTTCTTACAATAGGTAAAAGTTCGCGTCACATATTCCATCTCAATGAGACACATTGGTTGCGAAACACTGGATTAGAATAATGTAAAAGTGCACCACGGAGACCACACAATTACACCTCCCAATTTTCCTTCAGGAGTTCAAACTGGAATATTCCGCACATCTAGCTGCGAGAAACCTCAAGAGTGGATTTAGACCAGAACCACTGCGCAGTTGGAATGTAAAATTTCGTACTGGTAACATAACACTGAGAACTGAGGTCCACGTCTACCGAACAGCGTGACGATTGGTTTGTCGAGCACCTGCTAGACAAAGGCCTCCCCAACGTTGACTGAGTTGATTTTGAGTTTAGCGTCCTTTTCACCAGCGAGACTATATGAGACGTGGATATACAGCTTAACGTAAGATCCAAACCCACGTCTTCCACGCAAAGGCGCGTACGCTACCAGCCTAGCCAAGAAGGAACTCACTGTTGTGGCTGAGACACATGGTCAATGCACTCAGGCCTCTCTCACTCCGCATTCCCTCCGGAGATCCTAAGGAACAACAAAAACGAACCTTCGAAAAAGATTCGTTCTATTGAAGAAGAAATTGCACTATAACAATTGTTTGACAGATCTGTGCAACAGATTAAAAAAAAAAAAAAAAAAAAAAAAAAAAAACCGACTCATGGTTGTCACCAGCTAACAAGGACCATCGTTTGAGGGTGTGAAATTCTCGGAGTGTACAGGATAATCGAAAAGGTTTTCTGCTGTATTATCAGTTCTAATGAAAATGGATCTGCTACAATAATTATAGAAAGACAGGATATTTTTGGATCTTAAACAACGTCCGGGATAGATTTCATAATCACTCCTCCAATGGTAGTATCATGTCTTTCTCATTCAAAGTTAAAGGATCAGTGCGGATCGTTACAATGTTGAACTCCAAGAAATATGCACACCGAACTTATCAACAAGCAAACAGCAATCATGGTCACCAGACACAATGTTCAAAGTCTCCATCAAAGAGCGTTTGCATTGTGCACTTCAATGTACATTCTCAAAGGATGGAGCAGTGTCTATGATCAGCAGTATAAAACCCTTCTCCACCCGCCATATTCTCCTGACATCTCTCCCACCAATTACGACTTCTGTCGGTATATCGGTCATTTTTTGTCAGGAAAGAACCTCTGATGAACGGACAGCACAACGTGGTTTCACTACTTCTTCGTATAACAGATTCCATATCTTCATGGAATCCAATCAATGGTTGAGACAAAACAAAATGTGTAGCTTTAGCCAGAGACTACTAACTAACGTGATATTGTAGTTTTCTGTTTCCTCTGCTTGGAAAGTGACACGTCGGCAGGACTTTTCAGAACACTATTCTGATAATGTATTTTCATAACACTACTTTTCTTTGCTTGACTAGTTAGGTTTGGTTGCCTTATTTTATTTATTATTTCTCTCTCTCTCTCTCTCTCTTTCTCTGGCAGAGGTGATATCTACACCTATAGTCCAGTCAAGATAAGACTGAGAAAGGAATAAATTAGTAACAAGCTGAAAATTAGTACGGAAGTAGGGGAATGTGTCAGGAATAACATACTAAAAGTCCCCTAAAATCCCACTGTAGCTTTCCCCGCAGTGTTGAAAAATATCCGCCATCTTTAGACGACGACAAGGATTTTATGGAAATCGTCACCCTCTACGTTTATTCCTCTAGTCACCGTTCTAATTATCACAAAGCCATGAATAATATATGGTTGGGAAGCTTGAAGGACAGAGAATCTAAAGAAATAACATATATGCCCATCCTGCTAAAGTTCTAGAAGAGGAAGAAGAAAACAGCTTTTTAATTAAAAATTGTATGCAACACTGACAGTTATTGCACATCAACAAAACAACAACAACAGATGTTCTTGATATTTATCTCAAACATAGCCAACAATGACACAAATCGGTGCAATACAAGCTGAGAAAAACTTATAACCATTATTATTTTTTATTTCTGACCTTTCTGTACGAAAATAAGGTGACATTCACTTTCACGGCTCTTGTCATCTTCTACTATTACACAGAACCAAGAGTTATATATCATTGGAAATATTAAGAAACGTAAATTCGAACAACGTAACACTTATACTAACCAAGCTCAATCTTTGGAAGAAGCGCAAAACCCAAAATTTCGTGACAAAACGTGATTTTCATATAAATTCTTTATAATTTGCAACACTGACAATTATCGTGTGTTAACAAAACTCCACCACCGTTTTCACTAGCATAATTATTAACTTACTTTTAAAATGATGGAGCACGCTTTTATGACACAGTTTTACATCACGTAAATTCAGCACAAAAATTATTTATTGATAGTATTAGAAAGAAACAGAAATTAGTAGTCTCCTCTGCATGGGAAAACCGTTAATTCACACACTTAAAATCACTTTCAACTACAATAGTCATTTGAATTTAATTTTATAATTAAAATGTTTTTAAATGTCTTGTTTATAATTAAAATGCAATTTTGCTACTAGTATTCTTCAAACCAAACTTAATGTTTACATTAGACATTAGTATGCACTTTTGTATATTAGATGTTAGTAAGAATATTTTTTGTAACTAGTCCATTCAGAGTTATTTTATTAGAAATCAATGAGATTATCATTGTTCTCACGTTCATCTCCATGGTCTTCATCATTTGGTTGTGCATTTACAAATCCAATTCCTGGACACTGACGACATAAATTAGAGCGCACAATTTCTGCTTTCTGTGAACCGCACATACGATCATAGCCCTTTTTACAGTTACAGGATATTATACAAGGAGCAAGTTCCTTGGTCATTCTTGCTGGTACAAGATTATCTCCTAATGTTTTCCATCCATATTGAGTCGCTTGTGTATCATTGAGCAATACCTCGGCTCAAAAAACGTGCACTCTCAAAGAGCGAACGAAATATACTAGTTTTAACGTATACACGCAAAAGTGATGGCCTTTCGGATTTAATCATTGAAGATATAAGACCCGTTCGTGTTCTGAATATCCAAACTCAAACCCACCTTCTGTACGATGAGACGCAAACTTGCCCAAATTGGGATGGATTTATGCAGCTGATGACAAACACCAACAATACCTACGAAACATCTCAAATAGTGATTCTACCTTTCATCGATCTTCAGCCAACAAACATGGATGCTATATACTAGGCGCGTATGTTTGCCAGCAAAGAACATGCAGGGAACAAGCAAAAAACGTGCTTAGTCATGTTCGATGAACCTTTGTATGCTAAAGCATGTAACATTGTAGCAGCATGTAGAAATTTTGGTGAATTACCTTCGGTGATTGTTAGACTTTTAGTTTTCCACACATTTGGGTCATTTATGAGAGCAGTTGCATATACAATGAAAGGTAGTGTCATTGCGAACTCATTTTTTAACACAGTTAGCAATTGCAATACATATATTTAATGAATCAGACGCCGTTGAGGAGTTTGTGGGTCAATATATTCCTGTAATGACTGAAACAGATATCGATGCTGATGTAGTTGTTTAACACTCAAATATAATCAAGATTACCAATGTCCTGAAGTTATTCATGGACGCCGCTGCAGAAAATAGCCGTACCTCTGTTTTTTTTTCTTTCACTTTATACTTTCAGCTTGTAGAAATTACGCGTCTTTTCATTCGTGCCGAAAGAAGACTGGAATCTTCATTGCATACGAGAAATGTTACCATATTTCCATGCAGATACGCATCCTTTGTATGTCAAATACGCACGTCTGTACTTACGAAAAATGTTGCGGTTTTAGGACGAAATGGATCCCCTATTTACAGAAGACTGTTACTTCACTATTCGCAGGAAATATATATTTTGGAGTGGTATAGGGTCTGATAGGACGATTGCGTATATTTTAATTAGAACAATGAAGAATAGTGTTAGACTGACCCATGGGAAAAGCATGACTGAAAAGGTAATATCTAGGTGGGTCTAGTATGCCAGAAGAGCGCCACTAACGAAAATGTCAAAACAAAGATAGGCATGAAATTCACACTCGTCGGCATGTGGAACTGTACCAAAGCAATGAATCGCGTGAGATGTAGAGAAATATTTGTGGTGGTTTTGCCAGCATTCTTCATTCCCTTCATATCCAGAGCTCGCGCTCCTAGGCACTGGCATGGTAGGTAATGAAATGATCAACTGTGATAAAGCTAAGAAAATCGGATTGGCTGCTATGGAAGGAATGTTTGGACAGACTTTTGGAAATGTGAAACTTGAACAAAAGGTTAAGTTATCCTACTATCCGCAATGTAGTACGCATCCTTGATGAGGTATGGCTGTAAACACCATGCTAAACTTCAACCGAAGCATATGCGTAGTGAAGTTCGAAGAACTCCGAAAGTATTTTGCTTAAAGAGCTTGCATCCTATCCACTTTCTCTTCACAGAAATGTCCATGAGGAAAACGAAAAAGTCTGGTTTGTATGAATATCAGACAACTTCTGAAACTTAAAATTGAAAACACTGTGTACGTTATAGATGGAGTATGGCTTCTACATCATGTTGTTTGGCTACAACATGGAACATACCTTGACGTGTACAACTCGTATGTATCATATATACTCTCAAACTTTAGAACGAAAGCAACAGTTATTTTTGATGGGTATTGTACTGAGAACTGTACAAAAGAAGCTGATTTGGTTTTATTCACAAATAAAACCATATTATCAACTACGAAAGATAAATTCTTGGGTAATTCCAAAAATAAGGATTGTTTCAGTCGTGAGTTGATAGTTCATTTAATACAAGCTGGAATTCAAACCCAGCAATCAAGAAGTGATGCTGACGCACTTATCACGCAAAGCTGCAGAAGCCAAGTCTTTATATCCTTGTAGGCACTTCGTAGTAATTGGCAAGGATGTTGACATTTTAATCCTTTTGCTTGCACAAGGTAACAATCAGTACGACATCACATTTCGAAAGCCAGGACGTCGACAAGAAGTGACAAAAAATTTAGTACTAAGAAATTGCAAGATACATAAGCAAATGTGCTAATTGTTTTGCTAAGTTACCATGCTATAACTGGATGCGACACATCATGTGGTTTGTATCGACAGGGAAAGAAAAAGGCACTGTGATTATCTCAAAAACGGGAAGATATAAGCCTATCATTCGAAGATTTCAACGATAATGCTAGTGAACAATTTCTGGTTAAAGCTAGCACATCATTTCTATTAACATACTATGATTGTCCGCAACAGTACCATCATTTGACGAATTCCAGTATCATTCATAAATCCGTGCAGTAAGTCGCTCCCCTACTCACAACGAAATGCAATTAGCAAGATTTCTACCCACCTGTAATGCTGCGAAACATCATATCTTGAGAGCGTATTACCAGGATCAATTATGCAGTGGAAATGATATGCCAATGACCGAATATGTATGGAAAACATTAGGAGATATTTTTGTACCAGCAAGAATGACCAAGGAACTCGCTCCGTGTATATAATATCCTGTAAATGTAAAAAGGGCTGTGATCGTATGTGCGATTGACAGAAAGCAGAAATTGTGCGCTCTAATTTATGTCGTCAGTGTCGAGGAATTGGATGTGTAAATGCACAACCAAATGATGAAGATAATGGAGATTAACGTGAAAACAATGATAATCTCATTGATTTCTAATAAAATAACTCTGAATGGACTAGTTACAAAAAATGTTCTTACTAACATCTAATGTACAAAAGTGCATACTAATGTCTAATGTACACATTAAGTTTGGTTTGAAGAATACTAGTAGCAAAATTGCATTTTAATTATAAACAAGACATTTAAAAACATTTTAATTATAAAATTAAATTCAAATGACTATTGTAGTTGAAAGTGATTTTAAGTGTGTGAATTAACGGTTTTCCCATGCAGAGGAGACTACTAATTTCTGTTTCTTTCTAATACTATCAATAAATAAATTTTGTGCTATATTTACGTGATGTAAAACTTTAAAAGTAAATTAATAATTATGGTTGTGAAAACGGTGGTGGACTTTTGTTAACACACGATAATTGTCAGTGTTGCAAATTATAAAGAATTTATATGAAAATCACGTTTTGTCACGAAATTTTGGATTTTGTGCTTCTTCCAAAGACTGAGCTTGATTAGTATAAGTGTTACCTTGTTCGAATTTACGTTTCTTAATATTTCCAATGATATATAACTCTTGGTTCTGTGTGATAATAGAAGATGACAAGAGCCGTGAAAGTGATTGTCACCTTATTTTCGTACAGAAAGATCAGAAATAGAAAATAATAATGGTTATCAGTTTTTTCTCAGCTTGTATTGCACCGATTTGTGTCATTGTTGGCTATGTTTGAGATAAATATCAAGAACATCTGTTGTTGTTGTTTTGTTGATGTGCAATAACTGTCAGTGTTGCAAACTTCTCATGATTTCTGAAAATATACAATTTTTAATTAAAAAGCTGTTTTCTTCTTCCTCTTCTAGAACTTTAGCAGGATGGGCATATATGTTATTTCTTTAGATTCTCTGTCCTTCAAGCTTCCCAACCATATATTATTCATGGCTTTGTGATAATTAGAACGGTGACTAGAGGAATAAACGTAGAGGGTGACGATTTCCATAAAATCCTTGTCGTCGTCTAAAGATGGCGGATATTTTTCAACACTGCGGGGAAAGCTACAGTGGGATTTTAGGGGACTTTTAGTATGTTATTCCTGACACATTCCCCTACTTCCGTACTAATTTTCAGCTTGTTACTAATTTGTTCCTTTCTTGGCAGAAAAATGAGCTATCTTTACTGGACTACTAATGCTGAATCAAAATACATTATCTCCCATTGCAAATCAAATCCGGGACTATGTGGTTTATACGAAATATGTCCAAATTAGAAATATTTTGAATAGGAGTGAACCTTAAAAATATGTCCAAAGAAGGAATACGCACTGACACACGAGTTGATAATCAGCATGGTTTTGGTTCATGCGTATGTTAATCTTTTGAAGTATTCGTAATTCACGCATCTAAACTTATAAAATATATATAGGTTTAAAATATCATCCTATACTCCGTAACCAAATTTGTGAGTATGATCGCACTCCTTACTTAGTATGCCGTCACAAAGAAAATGTATTTTATATTTTTTAATATGCTGGAAATTTAAAACGCTCAGCTACAATAATATGCCACTCGCTAGTTTGGTAACAACAACCTTTTTCATTTCATTCATGGTAGTGAGAACGTAATGTCTCTGAGTCTCACTTTCTCTGTTTACGTGAGTTCGAAGAGGATATATTTGCTGTGCAACAAAAGTGAAGGGGTGAGAGGGGCAAGTATACAACAGCTATTATCCATAGTACTCTGGTTCTAAGCAGATTAAGGAAAAAAATAAAGTTTCTTTCTTGTTGTGTTGTTTCAGTTTTTATATGAAAATTTTGCAGATATTGAACTATTCTAAAAGAAATGAAAATGGGGGTTCTAGCCGGGAATTCTTTGAAAAAGCTTTGTACTTGATATCATATATATTCTGTCAAGTACCGGGAATTGGTCAATAAAACACAAAACATGCATTATTCATCCAAATTTATAGTATCGCCTTCAAAGTAGGCCCCTTCCGAAATAATACACTTATGCCAACGAATAATCCAATCAAAAATTTTTTTAATGCATTTTCCAAAATCGACCTCAGTACTCGTCGCGAATTCTCTTTGATGTCTTCTATCGATTGAAAACTGCTGCCTCGAAGTGATAATTTGAGTTTTGGAAAAGAAAAAACTCGGCCGGAGACAGATCAGGTGAATGCAGTGATTGTTCGATAAGATTTGTTGAGATTTTGGACAGAAATTCGTTCACAATGACAGCCTTGTCAGATGGTACGTTATCGTAGTGCAAAATCCGTGAGTTTTCTTTCTACAAATCTGTTCGTTTTCGACGAATTTGCGCTCTCAAATGCCGCACAATGCTTAGATAACGTTCTTTACTGTCCCACCTTCTGGCAAGAATTTCGAGTGCACAACACCACGGCAATCGAGAAAAAAAAAAAAATCTGTGAACATCACATTACTTTTGATCGACTTTCACGTGCTTCTTTTCAGTTTCGGCTTCGCTGGAAGGTGCCATTCAGAAGCTTGTTGACTGGTTTGCATGTCAAACTCGTACACCCCCGTTCTCATCACCAGTTACAATGCGTCTTCTGAATGTGGGGTCGGAATTGACTCGTTGTAGCATCAGCAACCCTTACGCGATAGAGTTTTTGCAGAAAATTCAGGTCTTTCGGCACTACTTGAGCGGCAACACGTCTCATGCCCAAACAATCGTTTAAAATGGTACGAATTGATTTGTGAAGCACACAAATTTCAGCGGCTATCTCTCTCAGACTTAAACGACGATTTTCAATCACCATTTCCTATACTTTAGCAATGTTAAGTTCGGATGAAGACGGTAATGGTCGACCATAGCGAGGCAAATCTTCCACCACTTGTCGACTGCTTTTGAATGAGCCGTACCACTCATACGCACGTGATTTTGATAAAGTCAATTCACCGTAAGCCTTACGCAACATTTTCAGCACTTCGGCACACGTAATTCCATTTGCAATTCAAAATTTCAGACAGATTCTTTGTTTGATAGTTTAATCCATTGTAAAAATCGCCCACACACATTTGCGATGAACTGACAAATGGAGCACTGTAAACAAACTAACTGACAGAGCATAGAGGATAGTTGTGCTAACGTAGCGACAAGAATAATTTCGACGCATTCTGCTTTGTAAATGTACAATTCCCGATACTTTCTGTACAGAATGTATTAAGCTCTCCCAGCCGTAACGCGTTGGTTCGAACCTCAAGAGAAGGGTTTTTGTTTGTTTATTTGTGTACGAAATATTGATTGCTAAAGCTAATGTATGTTTGGTAGACATCTACACATTAGGATTAAACCAATAGATCGAACATTTTACCCCCTTCCGTACCTTATCCAGCTCCCTTACTTGAAGTTTGTGTATTTCCGTTTACTACTACAAAAATCCCTCGAAAACATTATTGCCAGGATTCAGTCAATCGAGCTTAATTTTGTTTTTTGCTTGTAAATTTATTATATTTTAATATTTGTTTGGAATATTTTAATACAAGAAATGATTTTTACCATCTCCACTTACTAATCACTCAACTTTAACCAAAGCGGAAGGAAAAACGTAATAAATGCGAAAAATCGTTAACTAACAGTATATGTAAAGAGAAATGAAAGTAGTTTTCTTCATGTTGACGATGTACATTCATACAACACACAACAAAAGAATAACATATTCACAGCATACCAAAACTATGCGTGCACCAAAAGAAGTGTTCTTCCTGTGTCCGCTAAGTTGTTTAATAAGCTCCCAAGTTATTTGAAGGATATCAAAAACATACGAAATTTCAAAAATGGACTATTTAGTTTTTTGTGTAACAAAATGTATTATCATATTAATGAATACTTGGGTGACAGTTTGTAAAATAATGTAATATCAATTATATTGAAATGTCTTCTTATTATTTGACAAGTCCTATGTACTGGTCTCTGACCAATAATGTACGACATGGACGAATAAAGAATGAATGAATATCTTCGAGGGACAGCCTGTATACAAAGATATGCTTGCACTTTCCATACCAGAAACTATAAACAAAGGTCAAAACATACGTCTATGTATCAAATTGAATATGTACAACCAATTATTACGTAATATATTTAATTTTCGTTATATGTATAATTCTAATCTTTTCTTGTGAAAGTTTATACTGTATTTGTTTTACAGAATTAGAAGCAACATACAAAGCGCACTATTTCAGTAAATTTCCGAAACTAAAGTGAACTACAATAAAACCACAGAAAAAAAAAAAAAAAAAACTCTCATTACTAACAACTGTACGATTTCAGGTTCCGAGACTTAAACAGAGTTATACAATGACAATATCGTAATAAAGAAAAAGTCTGATCTCTTGCAAACTCCAGTACGAAGTAAATAGTAGTAGGCATATTAAGTACTCATTTCATGCAATGTGTCTGACGAGATTAACAAAAGACATCATGAACAGCAAACCCTCACAAGCAAAACAGCACTCACTGCACGTTACATCAGATCGAATATATACATGTAACAGCCAGGCACATATACAGGGATTTATTTCGAGAGGGGAGATCCCAATTCAATATGAGGATAAATTATGGATTCACTCGAGCAGACGGTTCTACCAAATAGAAA
Organism: Thermobia domestica; assembly: GCF_964235325.1. NCBI lineage: Eukaryota > Metazoa > Arthropoda > Insecta > Zygentoma > Lepismatidae > Thermobia > Thermobia domestica. The sequence continues at coordinate 163,945,781 of NC_137461.1, read as the reverse complement.
ATTCATAGGTAAAATACGACGTGAAAATTTTTTTGGGACGGAACGAGTGTGAGAATATAAGTAATTACTGTCAGTGCACAGCATATCGAAATGAATTTTGAGTGATAGTGAAAACGGCTAGAGTACAGATTATGCCGAACAAGTGATTTTGTCACTGAAAGTGGCATTGGAAGAACATAACATGTCACCGGAACAGGTGCGGAATCGGTGTTTTTGTTTCTCCTGATGAGAATGTTGTTTTGCTGTTTTAGCGGTTGATGGTACTGATGTCCCCTGTGCTGTGGTTGATTGGCTGTGTTGAAGTCGCTAATTGGTTGTTATGTGTTCCTGACTGATGATGCTCTATTTTCGAATGTTGTACGTTAAACATGTCTCGCTTCGATGTCGTTTCGTTGTTCTGATATTGTGAAGTGAGTTTCGGTGTTCGGATATTAATTATTAATACTTTTTCTTTTCCTAATAGGTTTGTGGTACTGAAGTGAATTCCTATCGTTTCGCGACATTGTGTCGACTGATTAATATTGAGAATCATAGTAAGAGTTTAGGTGGACGAGTATGTCCGGTAGACGCAAATTTAATGTCGGTCGAATGCGCCGTAGTCAAAAGTGGATAGTCGGTGGTACGCAGTCTATCGAGAATACGTGGTTGAATTTAAAGAGGAATTTAAATTTAACCAATCGTTGTGATAATTTGATGCTTCATTTCTCTTATTTAAGAAAGAGAAGTTTTGCTGCCGGTTGTTTCATTGTCTTGGTGCGATGTAATTTAATTTTTTTCGTCATGCTGCACTGATTTATAATTAGTGTATTTTTTCCTTCTTACGTTAGCTTTGTAGTAGTGGTTTGATTATTTATTGTAGTTTTTGGATGATTTTATGGTACTTGAGCGGGGGGTTTGGGGACGGCAGCCCCCCATCTAGATCTCAAAATTGATAGTCACCGTTTCACCTGAATTGATTTCTCGGAAGACTAGCGTCAGTTCTCAAGGATATTGCCCTTGTACGTAGCAGCTGAAGAGTAAATTCTTGTTAAGTGTGGTAGATCATTTGGTTAGCAATCGTAATCTATTATCATTGTCATGATATATCTTAGTTTGCTGGTGTGAAGTTAGGTTACGATTGCTTATCAGGTAGTCTGCAAAACTTGTCCAGAATTTACTTTTCGATTGCATCGATTCATGGGATTATTTTTGGGAACTGATTTCTGAACTGTTCCGAGGAATCGGTTCCAATGAATGTTCGGCATAAAGTGCACTCTTACCGTGAAAATATTGTATATGAAAGCGTACTCTTCCACTATCCTCGTTTATGCGTATACGACTCGTCGCTTGCGCGCCTGTTCCCTAAGGACGCACCTCTTCGCTACCGCTCGGCCCCCCTGCTTTGACTCGGTTAGCGTTGGTGCTTTCTAATGGCGACCTAGTACAAGTACGTTTAAGTTTTACACACTGTAAACTAGTAAATATACTGCATGATTTACAGGAGCGAGAAGATGTTGCGAATGTAATGGAAGGAGTATGTGCTGCAACTGTGAGCTCAAAATGTAAGTAGACTGTCGGTTGTATGTTGTGAAGGGAGGCCGGAGAATTTGAAATTACGGAGGGAAAGTAAGTAGTGTAAGTGTCAAAATGCGAGTGTTAACCGTGAAGGAACATGGCAGCATCGTGCGTTTCTTGTGACATTCAACTTTGTACGATCATACCTAGGCAAGGAGAATGAATAGCTTAATTTTGTAGAGAGATACGGCTTAATAAAGTTGAGAACCGAATGTGCAAGTGTAGTAAGGAAGTGAAAATTTGAAGAAGAGGAAATACAAAACATATTTCGGTGTGAACGCCGATGGAATGGAGCGAAGTGTCATTGGAAGAAGTCAGCTGTGGAAGGAACCTTCTTCGAAAGACCACGGTTAGACTTAGAAAAGAAACTTTAATTTATAGTGTATTGGTGCAAAGTAACTAAAAATAGGGAATTTATGTTTTGTCACGAGATGAAAATAAGCCGAGAGACATTCGTGGATTGGTCAAGTTACTGTCGTGAGGTCTGTGTGGAATGGGTGTTGAATAACTCATCGCAAATAGGAGATGTAAATGTGGTAGTGGAAATAGACGAGTCAAAATTTGGAAAGAGAAAATACAATAAAGGTTGTCGAGTAGAAGGAAATTGGGTGTTTGGAGGTGTGGAACGAGGCAATAGTTCAAAATTTTTCCTAATTCCTGTTGAGAAAAGGGATAAGGACACCTTGCTGCAGGTAATAAATAGTCGAATTTTACCAGGAACAACAATAATATCCGATTGCTGGAAATCATATGACTGTTTAAACGACTACGGTTACAGACACCTGCGAGTTAAACATTCTGTCGAGTTTGTGTGCACGGAAGCAAGTAGGGAAGTGTACGAAAAGAACAAGAAGTTATTGAAAGGTGAGGAAGTATCTGTCCACACACAAACGATAGAGAGGAAATGGCTAGGTGCAAAGTACTCTGTTCCTGCATTTGGGAAGAAGAAGGAGGATATGGAAGGGTATTTATCAGAATACCTCTTTAGATGTTCAGTGAAGCAGGAAAATATAGTGCACAATTTCTTAAAGGCAGTGGCAGATGTGTACAAACCTTGAAGGTAAGTTTTAGTATAAGGAAGTTAACGTAACTTAACCTAATATAACGCTATATTATGTAATCAAACCAAAATCAATAGAAAGAAGTAGAGAAATTGCAAATTTCGTGTCAAAGGCATTGCACCCCCTTAACCTAACCTAACCTAACCTAATATAGTTATATTATGTAATCAAATGAAAATCAATAAAAAAAAGTGGACAAATTGCAAATTTCGTGTACAAGACACTAGACCCCCTTAATCTAACCTAATATAACGTTATATTATGTAATCAAACGAAAACCGGGTTAAGTTTAGAGTTACCCCTCCGCTTTTTATAAAAATCAGGAAAATTTACAGGAGAAATGAGGTAAGGAATGATAATTTGAAGTTTTTACTTAATGTTTAGGAATATAAGTTCGGCATGAGAGTTATGTTTATTGTGAGAAAAGATATGTGGAAGTTAGTACTATTTGCCGGATGCGGAAGCATTCGCGGAAGGTTTCAGCAGCATGGTAGTTGTAAAATATGGCGAACAGATGTAACGGATGCTCAAAAATAATGAAGAAAACCTTTTAAATTTTTGTGAAGCCCACGGAGTACTAATGTTAAGTGAAATGTAACAATTTTTAATACTTTAAGCACTGTTTTTTTGTATGTTGCAAAGTCCAAGGGCACCTTCAGACTGGAGGGGCAACTCTAAACTTAAGCCCGAAAATCAATAGAAAGAAGTGGAGAAATTGTAAATTTCGTGTGGAAGACACTGGACCCCCCTTAACGAAACATTGATCCACTGTGTTTATACCGAGTTCTCCTGAAGTCAATCTGCAAGTAGTAATGGAGCTTCTCATTTAGTGCATGTTGTAAGCTCTAACTTAACCTGAAAATCTAAGAAATGTGTCAATATTTGGTAGAACAGTTTGCTCAAGTAATGCTCTTACTTTGTACATAGGTTTGGCGCGGCTGGACTTTTTAGAACTTAACCCATCTATTCTTTGACTCAATGGGAAAGCCAGGAGCCGGAAAAAAAAAAAAAAAAAAAGTGAAGCAGACATGTTGCACAGAGGATTAGGAAACCGAAAACATATCAGCTACTGCTGTCAGTCATTTAAAATATTGGGGAAATACATAAAATGTGTTTAAATTTAAACATAAATTTCCCAAATTTTGATCAACTCTACCAATTCTCATGTGCGAAATATATTTGTGAAGAATTTCTATCCACCCATTGACTAATGCAATATGAAAATACTCCGGTAGCTATTGGTATTTATTCGACATGTCCTTCAAACAAACGGAAACTCTAGACATCTTATCTATAAACTTTCTCTACCTAAATGTTTATGAAACAGAAGGAAAATGCCTCATGAACTTACGTCACAGTTACCAACAATCGAAACCGAAACTATTCAATTTGTGTAATATCTTCCTATCGAAAACACCTCTGTTAGCCTGTATTATCTGCAACTTATCCATAAATCACAACAAATAGCAACTAATTAGAAGAAACACTCAATTAAACTATGTGAACACCTTGACAAGGGCCTTGACATTTGGTAACAAATTGTCTGGTTACGTCGAAGCAGCTGAATATGCCCCTACTTCGTACACTTTGTACTTACATGTAATTACTTACCTACGTCGTTATCAAACGGTGATGTTGTTGAAAATAATCCCATTCCAGACGCTGAATATTCTAAATTTTGTTTTACTTCCACTACAAACACTTTCGATCAAGTGACTTTTAATCATTAGTCACGTAAATACCATGAGAAAAGATGACTGAACTTAGTCAAGTCACAGATTACACCCAACACAACGAAAGCAGCGACTGATAAGATAAATATTGCCATCTAACGTCGAATTTTCAAACTATTTCAGAGTTTAGCATAGAGTTCCTCATCTTATTCCATAGTTCAGTGTTTCTCAAAATATGGGTCGCGAGAAGTTTTTCCTTTTAATTGTGAAAAATTTTATTTTGACGCAGAAATATATGTTGTAAAGTAAGTACCATTCAGAAAATTAAAATTGAAAGAGTTGTTAATGGGGTGAAGAGTAAGTGCTCACTCAGAGCCCTGCTCTGTCGTACAGTCAGTAGAGATGCTGCCTTAGGATGGAAAGAGAATGGGTGAGTCAAAATCTATCATGGCGTAAGGCATTGCGTTGAGAATAGTGTTAGCTCTGTGTTACCTTTATATGAAAAGCGCGGTGGCTCAGTGGTCAGTTAGCTACGAGTCTTCATACCGCGAGGACGTGCTTTGTCGCTGGTGCGGTTTTTGTGGTGTGAGTGTTTGAACTACGCAGTACTGGTTATTGATATACTATTAGTGCCTTTCATTATCTGTATATATATATAGATAGACAAATAGAAGTGATATATATAAATTTGTTTCTGTGTTGATACTGCATATACTGCATTGATATCAGTATGTCCCAGAATATTCGTACGAATACTGTGAAATTCGAATTCGATAAGAGTACAAGATCCAGGCGGCCATTAGCACTTGAGATACATAAATGGCTAAGTGAGAACTTCGCACCCTTATTAACTGAGGCAACGGCCATACAACTGCATAATGAGGAATATTGTATATATGTGAAAATAGGTGATGTGCATAAGTTTAATGTATTTATGTCGAATAACCCAGGAACAGTGAATTTCCGCCACAGTGATGGACTGATAAGTGAAGTACGAATTACTGACGCCGCCTCTGCTTTGACTCGCGTACGCGTTTTGGATTTGCCTATGGAATTGCCGGATGAGATGGTAGTGAATGTATTAAATGAATATGGAACTGTACATAACGTTACTCATGAAAAATGGCCTGCATATCTCCCATACCCTATTTATAATGGAGTACGTATTATTTCCATGGAACTGAAAAACCCATTCCATCCAAAGTGTTTTTTGCCAACCAGAAAGCCACGGTGATGTACCAGGGGCAACAAACAACGTGTTGGATATGTGCCTCCCCCGGACACGTCCAGTCCTTTTGCCCAAAGAAGAGAAATGTAAAACCACCCGCATCGCAACATGCTGAGGAACTCCGGATGACGGAAATATTTAAAGGAACACTTCCATCTACCAGGCGGTATGCGAATGCGCAAGTTGCTGAGACTCTACCGCCAATGAGAACCCCGCCAAATGAACTGCCGAAAAGTGATAATAGTGTGCCTCCTCTTAATGATGAAGTTGCATTTCCGGCTTTATTCAAACCCGTTGATGCATCTCATTCGTCTCTAACTTCTCCAGCGATAGCGAGTGAAGTGACGCCTTCTGCCATCTCTGGGCCTACTCAAGAACTACCTTCGCCAGTGCGCGCTTCTGAAACAAGTGAAATGTGTGAGTCGTCTTCCCTGAGAGTAAACATAGTAAATAGTAAAACCCCCGAACAGCAATTAAGTGCCACGCATATATTGGACGAGGAAGCTGATTCGCTGCCTTTGGGTAAGAAACGAAAGCCAAATCTTGCTGATTCCCCCCATTCGAGTGATGTGTGTGAAACTTTAACCGAAACTTTTAGTTATGATTTAGATACTTCCTCCATAACATCTAATGACCAAGTAGAAACAGTATCATCAGTGGAAAAAGTAGAAAAACATGCTAATCAGTTGTCTGTTGAATCTATCTACTCGACAAAATAGTCTGGGTCCAGAGTCAGTTCCATAGCATATTTCTACGTATTGTGCATCGATATGTTGATTGGCCTTGTACTTTCTTTCCCTCAGACATTTGTCTGCCTTTATCTTTTTTTCTGCAGTTGTAGTATTATTGTTTCCAACAGCAATATGCCTCTGCCTAATGCGCGGTCATTTTGTACACTCAATTTAAATGCTATATCAAACTTCTCTAATCAATGCTTACTGCTACAATTTGTAACGCAAATTGATGCCGATTTTCTTCTGTTTCAAGAAGTGGCATTCTCCTCATTTTCCTTTTTACCGGCATATACTGCTATTATTAATCAAGGTGAACATCAACGGGGAACCGCTATTTTGTACAAGAAAGGTATACAAGTGGACGATGTAAGATGTTTACCTTCCGGGCGGGCAATTCGTTGCCGCTCAGAGGGGTTCACAATTATTAACATTTATTCACCATCGGGGACGCAAAACCGCTTACGCAGGGAACAGTTTTATAATGAAGACATAGTGCCGTTGTTACCAGTAGTACCAGACAAACTTATCATGGCAGGAGACTGGAATGCGGTGGAATCACCATTAGACACGTCAGGACATTATATACCATGTAAGGCTATGCAAACTCTTATCTCACAGCTTCACCTACGCGACGTTTGGTTATTATGTCATGCAGAACGACAAATGACGTACCGCTCCGCCCGAGTACAATCACGTTTAGATAGGATCTATATATCAGACGTATGCCGGCTACATATTACAGAAGCGGCCTTGCGCATCCCCTCTTTTTCTGATCATGTAGCCGTCTACATTACCTGCAAGTTCCAACAAGCTGTGAGTCGATCTGTTGGTCGCTCATATTGGAAATTGCCTCCTCGACTTTTAAACCGAGCCGATATTAAAAACTTGTTCCTTCGTAAGTGGCAGTATTGGTGTAAACAACAGCGCTATTACCACAGCCTTAATCAGTGGTGGGTAGCTTACGCAAAACATAAAATTCGTTCGTTCTTTCAATGGCAAGCTCGCGAAACAAAGACCGATCTTCTCCATACCCAGGAATATTATTACAAAATTCTGCATGACATATGGTCACAACCGAGCACACCGGAAAATTTTACTCTCATGAACCACATTAAAGCCAAATTACGTCAAGTTGAACATCAACTTTTTTCTCAGTTGTACAGCCGCACACATCTTGGTGAACAACTGGAAAATGAAAAGACCACCTTCTATCATTATATGCGCAATGTGTACCGTAATACCTCCAAATATATAGAGTGTCTTAATGTAGGTGGGGAACAAACCCTCTACAATTTTGATGATATTCAAAATGAGTTTGTTCGTTATTATCAGCAAATGTATGACACACCTCAGGATACGTTGATGGACATACAAGACTTTATAGATTTTCCTTTACCGCATGCCCCTCCCGACGCCTTGGATTCCCTCATGAACCCTTTTTCGATCGAGGAATTGATGAGTGTTTTGAAGAAATCTCATAATATCTCCAGCCCTGGGCCTGATGGACTCCCGTACCTATTCTATAAGCAATATTGGGATATTGTGGGTCAGACAGTACTTGAAATAATGAATGAATTATTGCACGCCTCTAATATTCCACAGAATGATGGTATCTTGATACTCCTTCCTAAAAAATCCGGACGATTTTCTCTTGACGACTTTCGTCCCATTACGCTTCTGAATACCGATCTTAAAATATTGACCAAAATGATTGCTAGCCGCTTAAAACCCATCTGTAGCCAGCTCATCAGCCCCTATCAAGCTGCACTCAATCCTACGTATAATATGCAAGCAGCACTATCCAAACTGCGAGATATTATTTCATATTACCAGTTTAAACGTCTCCCAGCCTGTGTAGTCTCACTTGACTTCCGGAAAGCGTTTGACAGTATGACCCATCAATATATCTACGCGGTACTTAAGGCATATGCATTTCCTCCATCCTTCATCAGCCTCATTACTACGTTATATAACAATGCATCCTCCAAAATTCATTTAAATGGTCATTTGTCACCTGCTATAGACCTTAAACGTGGTATCAGACAAGGCTGCGCACTTTCGGTATATTTATTCAGTCTCGGACTTGACCCTCTACTACAAAAAATTGCGAGGGACCAAGATCCACTATTACATGATTTTCACAAGCTTAATATCCAAGCATACGCAGATGATGTTACACTACTCTGTACTGAATTTTCTCATCTTCAGAAAGAATGCAACATATTGAGCGGTATTCTTTGCTCAGTGGACAAATGCTCAATACACATAAATCGAAGCAATTATTGTTTCATAACTGGCAATGTCCGAATTCCACGCCGAACCCTTGGAACGTGCAGTCGGTCTCCTTTCTTAAAATTCTTGGTATTACATTCACTAATGATGCCAAAAATCAACAGCAGCATATATGGAACCCGATCATAACCCAAATGCGTATACAAAGTCAAGCAGATAAACCACGTGCACTTCCCTTGTATCAACGGGTATGGTATGCTAACGCCTACCTTTGCTCCAAACTTTGGTATGTGGCACAAATTTTTCCTTTAACAGAAATGTATGCCAAGAAAATAGACTCCCTCATTGGGTGGTTTCTATGGAAAGGATGCCTTTTCCGAGTACGACGGTCGGTTCTGTCCCTCCCGTATGCTCACGGTGGTCTCAATTTGATTAATATTCGACAGAAAGCTAAAGCACTACTGTTAAAAAACATACATGTACAGTCTTTAAATGCACATTCACACACTGCACAGTGGTTAACGTGCTGGACAGCCAGCCTTCATGGAAATAACCCTCCTCACTTACGCCATGATAATCTTTGTCCATCCTATCTACGTGACCTCATCTTAAACTGGGCATATCTACCCACCTTGTCCCCAGAACAGGCCGGTAATACACGCATTTTATACACCATACTTCAACAACAGCACGACAATTCTGAAACTGCTTCTATAATCATGCACCATCCACACCACAACTGGTCCGCGATTTGGCAGAATTTGAATCATCATCTCCTCACCAGTGAAGTGAAAAGTCTGTGGTACCAAGCAATTCATAATCTGATTCCCACCAATGAACGCTTGTACGCTATTCATCGCAGTCATACTGACTTATGCCTTATTTGTGAACACAGAGATACCTTACACCATCGCCTTTCGGAATGTTTAGATGCTAGACCAATTTGGAACCAACTTATTACTTGGCTGGCACTCATCTGCCGTAAACCTAAACAGTATTTTACGGCGAACATTTTTCTTTTCCCTGACTATCACTGGTTTCCGCCAACTCGGAACACAACCGTTACCTGGCTCCTCGGTACTACTCTTTATTACTTGCTTCACAATAGACCTCACTGTACAGCAATTGAATATTTTGATTATTTGCAACGTTCCCGGTGGAAACTACGGCGTCGGGTGGAGGAAAACAAATATTTCGCTAATTTTTTACATGTCATATTTGATTAGTCGATTTTTTTTCCTAGTAGTGTGAACTTACGAGTACAACGTCTTGACTCTTTGTATTTATACATATTTCTCATGTATAGATTCCAGTTTCATAATTATGTACTGTTTTAACACCCATGGTTCTTATGTAGTGTTGTAACCTGGACTTTGTATTTCAGAACATCATGAATAAATAAAAATGAAAAAAAAGTGGTAGAGCGTTCAACTCCGGTGCTTGGGGTCCCTGGTTCGATCCCAGCTCGCGTCGTGTGGACTTTGAGGTGGACAAACACCGTGCTCGTGGGTTTTCTCGGGGTTCTCCCGTTTCCTACCACTTTCTTCATTCTACCATTTCACTCCTCTCATTATCACCGTCTCCTTTAGCCTAACCGGCATAACCGTGGGACGTTAAACTTAAAGATTTCATTTCTTCTCCTTACAGTCTGTTATCCTCCTTCGGTCTTAAAATTAGCGAGAATAAGGTGGATATTTATACTTTATTATTTTATATTAACGTACTGTTTACACACGAACTCGGAGTTGATTGATTTTTTTCCTCGTTTTACATATATACTGTATTTTTCATATATGGCCAGAATGCTGTTTTGGATTTTCACTTTGAAATAAAGGCGTGTTTCATTTTCTTACAATACATACCGAAGATAACCGTTTTCCCAGTGGCGGATCTAGCCTGGGGCCTGGGGCCTAGCCCCACTTTTTTAGGTGACAAAAATAATTTAAGCTATTACATATATATTTGAAAGTTTATAGTAAACTCATGATACAACTACTTATCATAGCCTGGATTCTGCCTGGCAAACCGTTTTTACCTTCTACCTCGGTAGATCCGTCACTGCGTTTTCCCTTTTAATTTGCGGCCTCTGTTATATTTCCTACATGTCAGAAAAGTTTCATTTACTTCCACGGTTTTTCGGGGCTCTACTTTTTGGATGTCTTTGAAAAGTAATTTTTAAAAAGAGTAGTTTCTTGATTTGTAATCTTGGAAGAGGAAGGGGGAAGTGTTCTAGAACTTTACCTCTTTAGTTTAGTGTTATGGAGCCATGTATTACACTGGTATAAAATAATGAATTCAGCCCTTCTTGTTCAAATTTGGTGCAGGAGAGAGGATTGGCTTATAAAAGTCACTTCTAAACTAGGGGTGCTATACGTCCCGAGATTTCCGGGATCATACCAGAATCGATATCTGCATCCCGGAGTCCGAAAATAGTTTTGGGACGCATAAATGTCCCGATGTACGCCGAACTAAATGTTTTTTCTCAACATAAAAAAACTCTCCTGTTATGAATATAGCAGCTCAAAGCACAATGGGAGCTCCTCCCGGTTAGCGTACGCGCCTTTGGCGTAGGAGACCCGGGTTCGATTCCCGGCGGGAGCTCATGTGGTTCGGATTCCACGTTAATCAGTAGATCCTCGTCTCATATAGCCTCGCTGCTGAACTGGACGTTAAACTCAAAATCAACTCAACTCAACTCAAAGCACAATGGGATTAGACATAAATTGACAATTCCATAGATTTATTGTAATATTGTCGGTATTACTCTTTGCATCCGTCTAAAGGTCAGAAGTTGATATTTAAAGAATGTTTTATGTTCAAATTTGCCTTCCACTAATTTCTTTTGGACCACGAAAAAAAAAAGTAAACGCGCAAAGGTAGCGCTTTAGCTGTGGCAAAACGCCGTAAAATAGATAATGAAGCAGCACCATTGAAGGAGTCAAGAGATTTACATATCCTTTAATATATCAGAAGAAACAGGTACATTCTCACAGGAAGTGATTATATATCAAGAAATAATTGAATTACTGAAAGAAGCACTTGAAGATCATATGAGGTAAGGATTTTGATTTCTTTTACTTTATTTTGTAAGTAAATAACATAAATTAAACATAACTTTCTTACAAGACTGTCTATATTCTTTATTATAAATTAACGAGAAACATTGCAAACAACTTTTCTTTTTATAAAAATATCTAAGTAAATAACAGTTTGATACTAAACTTTAAATTAATAAAGTATTTAACATAGCTATAATCAATGGGAATGTGTATCCCTGCATAAGCAATATGTCATTCTAAATTAAGCTTGAATTGTTTGTACATAAATTTATCTTTATTACGTTTCAAATACCTATAAATCTTCAATAAGAATATTGCCATAATAAGATAAATGTCTGGGGTTAAGGTTTCCTTCCCTGTGTGTTGCGCTTTAATTAGATGTAAATATTTATATTTGGTACTTGTTCTGTTTTGCCACACAAAGAAATTAATTGTTAGGAATATAAAACTATGAATATTGCAAGTGGTGTCGAGCAATGCATGAAAGTTGATGACTGTAATTCATTTTCTTAATTGGTACTTGCGTTTGCAAGTATGGGCAGCATATATTTTAATCACGCTCGACCTCAGCGATAGGAGCTAAATACATGGCCCTGATTGGTTGGAGTTATCCGTTTCTCACCACGTAGTAAACATATAGTACAAATCAAACGCCTCATGCTATCGGTCCTCGTAGCCGAACATGCTAGCGAGCGGGATAGTAATGAAAATCGCTTATGGCTCGGATTCCAACCCGGCAGAAGGAGTTTTTTTTATTTTATTTTCATAACACTTTTATTACTATAATAAGGTAAAAATCTCTTTGCCCTTGTAGGCCTATGTAATATATAATGCATAAATTGTGCTTTTTCTACCATTTATCTAGAGATTTCTGATAACTTATAAACAATGACGTTATAAACCAAGAGGAGAGTAATTAGTGGAGTCCTCGCGAAGGGAGGGGTTGTAGGTGGTAGTGAAAATTAGAAGGGGTGAGGTGCCTGGAAACCTGGAGGGGAAAGGTAGGCATACGCTTCTTTGCCTTCCTTGGAATGTAGTTAAATTTGCATTGAAGTTCCACCACTTGCTCGTGACGTAATATCACGTGATAATTAATCTACTTTGCACACAACTTTATTGATTAAAAAATTTACATTATTCTCGGATGACAGAAGTGTAGCAATAACAGGCGAAAACCATCAACAATTAAATACTAACGTAGAAAATACCGTAAAACAGCTAACGAACTTGTTTGATCATAATAAGTTAATAGTAAATTCAGGGGAAAAAACCTTGTCAATAAGCTTTAAATTAACAAACAACAATCTAAATAAAGGAAGTATAAAAATAGGAGAATTCGAAATAAAACAAGTTAGTTCCGTAAAATTTTTAGGTGTACATATATCAACAAATTTAAAATAGGATTATCATATAGAAAAAATTGCGAATAGGTTAAGAAAAATGTGTTTCGCCGTACAAACCATTAAAAATACTATAAACTGAAATACAGCAAAAGTATTATATTACTGCTCATTAGAATCTATATTAAGATATGGATTAATATTTTGGGTAAATACTGTAAAAAGTAGAGATATTTTTGTTCTTCAAAAAAGAGTTGTACGAATCCTAGCTGGTGTAGGACCCCGAGAGTCCTGTAGGAAATATTTTAAAGTTGTATATATATATATATATATATATATATATATATATATATATATATATATATTGCTTAATATTATTTGTAATATCCAATGTAAATGAGTACACAACAAACGGTGACGTACATGGTTATAACACAAGGAAAAATACTAATTTTCATCCATCAAACGACAGAACAGCAATGTAGGAAAGGGAGTAATCAATGCTGGTATTATGCTATACAATAAGTTACCAAACAAATTAAAGATAATCAAATCTAATGTTCCATTTAAAAGAAAATTGAAAAATACCTATTGTCACATACTTTCTGTACAATAGATGAATGTAATCAATTAAATAGTCACAATGTAAATAGTAGTGACAAAGTAACAAGATAGTTCCATTTATGTATAAGGTATGCTGTAGCACTGGTATAATGATATTTCAAATTACTGTAATGTATAAAAGTATGAATTATTTTTAACAAATGTGTCTAATACGTGTACTGCTTCAATTAACCATGACGAATCCATGTACTATCGGAAAATTATTTGCAAGTTTGTACAGAATGGAGGATAAATGAAATGAAGTGATTTATTCACTTTACGAAACATAGCTGAGCGAGCGAAAGGGTTAGAAGCCCGCAGTGCCCGTTTATTTCCACCTTTGCACCCATAATAATGCCACGTAACATTACGTCACACTCGGGTGGTGCAACTTTGATTAATATGTGTACTACGGGGGCGGGCCAACAGATAACTCCAACCAATCAGAAACGTGTATTTAGTTGCTATGGGTAGAGTCGAGCGCGAAAAACTAAGCGTATGAGCAGCGGTAAATGGTAGCAACAAAACAACTGACGAGCGAAATTCGAAAGACGAAGCTAAGAAATAATGCTATGGAAATAAATATTTTACAAATTCTGGGAGAAATAAAATGATATCAATATTTATTTTGAAATTACGGGAGTACATTTTGGATATTATATATGATATGAAGGCAGCGTTTCCCAATCTTTTTTCAACTTGCTGAACACTACGGGTGTTACTTGGATTCTCGCGGCACACTTATAGATATTATTGTTTGTAAATGTAAAACACAGTGCTATTTTTTCTGTGATTACTGATCTGCTTCTCACAGAGAAGAAAGCTATATCACTGGTTTCTCCCCGTGGTATAAATCATTATGCTTATTTTTTCATTCTAATTTAAAAATATAAAACAATTGCAATAAAATATATGGACTCAGGTTTTTAAAAATACGCTTTCTTTTTAAAACCTGTATCCAACCTTTTACTAAGAAGGAAGATCACTAAATAACGAACGAACAAACAAATCTCTTTTGCTTTTAAAACACAAATGTAGTTAATTTGTCGAAAGGATTGAATGTTATTTTAAATTTTCAAGTTACAAAATAGTCTACAACAATAAAGAAGCAATAATGGTCATAACAATGATAACAAATACTTTTTCAACATTAGAAATGTACAGAATAGTAACCCGGTATGAAACAAAATTGTAGATTCATAGTAGAGTTTCATGGTAATGTGAAATATACATTTTCCCCTACGTTCTGCAATTTAAATGCTATAAAATTAATAATTTTGTTTCGGTTCCTCGCGGCACACCAGTGGCCCATTCACGGCACACCGGTTGGGAAACGCTGATCTAAGGGAATAATATTCTTTTGAAAAGATGAAAGTTGTAGTTTGTTGATAGCGCGGCATTAGTTAGAATAGAATAGAATAATGTATTAGTCATTAGACAATATAGTTGCAATAGACTTCAAGAATAGTATGTAAATTGTAAAAATTATTGAAATGGAACCAAAAAGAAACTATGACTATTACTAACTAACAGTTAATAACTAATTTAAACCATTACTAACAGTCAAACTGTAACTGTTAGGCAATACAATTTGCAATTTATATTAATACTTCACATTTACATTGATGACACTACCACATAACAATAAACAAAAGACCATTATTATCATTATTATAGGGTTAAGCCCTCTACTGAATTACATCTTTTAAATTTGGGTGAAGTTCCGTAGTAGCAATAGCAATAGTAACAGTAGCGATACTAGCAGTAGGTTAGGTAATGTCAGGTTTAGTAGAGCACTGCTAGAGCCTTTCTATTTGAACTGTGCCCTTGCCGGCGCTGCTGTTGATATGTGATTTCCCGTACCTCCCTCGAAAGTGGAGGAACAAGTTGCTGCGGCCGAGATTTTTCAATTGTTGGATGTGGAAATGTTGCCACAATGAATTGTTTCACGGACTTCGCTGTGCTCTGTCTTGTTAGCCACTCTAAGTAGCCCACGATCTTCACTCGTCAAGACCAAATGACTGAATGGCAAATTGGGAACACAGCTGAGGTCATTTACTTCTTTTCCCTAAGCAACTAAGCAACGGGAGGGTTCCATTCGCCAGAGGTTGCCGGGGGTGGGGCTGAAGTATAGTTCGCATAGTTTCCGAGGGCATATATTTTAATCCTTTAAGGAGGTATGTCGTCTACGGAATTTTACCCTCAAATATTTACCAGCTGACATTTACATGTTATAGATTACAAATGCATTCCTCAAATTCTTCAATACTAAATATACAATTATCTATTAACATATTAGTAATGTGTTTGGCAAACTGCTTGCTTTCCAAATTACGTACATGTAAAGGTAACAAGTTGAACAGTTTCATTGCATCACATTTAAAGTTTTGCTGCGTCTTGCATAATCTGACAGACGGTGTTTCTAAATTCTCTTTGTACCTTCTATTATAATCATGTACGTTAGATCGCAAATTAAAACTAGTTTGGTTTTCCTTAATATAAATTAAACTACAATAAACATTAATTGAGGGAACTGTCATGATTCGGTATTCTTTAAAAATATCCATACAGGACTCAGTACCTTTAATACAACGTAATACCTTCTTTTGCCATTTGAATACGTCCTTTGCACGTGCATGTGTATAGTAAATTACCATACAATAAATGTGACTGAGAGAAAGCATAATATACTGAAATAATCATTTCCTTACTTATAGATCTTTTTAAATTTCCGCAATACATATAGAGCACGAGCGAATTTTTTTGCATAGTTCCTGAGAGTGTACTGCCCAGTTTAATTTTGTATCTAAATAGGGCCTATATGCCTAACAACTTCACATAATTCTGGTTATTCAAGATACATGGTGGCTTATTTAGGTAAAATAAATGAGTTTGTTTTTGTCGTGTATAATACCAAGCTATTTGTTTGCAACCATAGAGAAGAAGCCTTTAACATTTCTTTATTTTTAATGTTTACATTGAGTATGCTATGGTCATTTGTAATAAAAGTAGTGTCATCAGCATAGATTGTTGTTTTATACGGTAGACAACTTGGTAGGTCATTCATGTACACTAAGAATAAAAATAGGCATAGTACCGAGCCCTGAGAAACACCAGTCATAAATTCTTACTTATCAGATGTTTAATTGTTAAACATTACAATTTGCCGTCTGTTAGTGAGGAAAGTCTTAAGAAGAGATAGTTCAATGCCGCTTATTCTATAGAATTGTAATTTTTAAATAAGATATCGTGTACAACTGTGTCAAAAGCTTTACTTAAATCAATCAGAGTAGTACACGTATATGAGCCGGATTCGAAACCATTTAGTATTTCGTTCACGACTGTCTCAATAGCATCAATAGTGGATAGCCCCGATCTGAAACCAAAATGAGCTACATTAATAAGTGAATTTTGTTCAAAATAAGGGAATAATTACTTTTTAACGCAATACTCTATTATTTTAGAAAACACTGGAACAATGGATTATAGGGCGGTAGTTACCAGGATTACCTCTATCACCTTTTTAGGTGTGGCGTGTTTAGTTTTTAGGTGTGACGTGTATATGCAATTTTTGAGAAAATTATCTTCAATTTGTGTTAGAAGGAGTCCTGCTATTACTAGATTTAGAACTAACATTATTTATTTAGGCTATCAAACCCGCGTGGAATTTTTAATTGTAAGTCTTAACAATATGAATAGAAACAAAGTAATCTGAGTGAAATTTTGTCCATGTATTTAAATTTATCTAAGTGTAGGTTGGGGATTTCACACAAGGACGATAACTCGTCATATTTAATAGTATAGTGTGGTGTTCTGACACCGAACAGATACTTTTTCTCTATTCTGGGAATATTCTGCAGGCGGAATGAAGAGGTTTGTTTTAGACTCGAACGGAGTTGGACTGTATAGCTGTTGTATAAGGTACTAATTCCTAACCAATTATGTGCTTCACAGGAGCTCTGATAGCTGCTGCGGGAATCCAAGTATGGCTGATTAATACAATAAATTTTGTAATTGCTTTAAAATTCTAAAGTTTAAATTTCTAAATAAATTGGTCGTAACAAACCGCAGAGTACTTTTAAAAAAATAAACCAAGTAACTAGAGATTTCAGAAAGCTATATATCAACGTAACTTTACTAAATTTTATTTATATCGTCTATTAAACGAGGGTGAGGGGTCATGTTAACACAGTGCATTTATTATATCATGTTTCGATTATATATTTTAAAGATATTAAGCTTGGTTCCACTAGAAAATTGAAATTCGTTTCATTATTACCATTAGTGTTGCCACGAGACGAGACTTCAGGCTGTCTCGTCTCGTGTAAAGCTTGTCTCGCCTCGAAAAATGTGCTCGTTTCGTCTTGAGAGGTTCTGTCCGTCTCGTCTCGTCTCGTTTGTCTCGTCTTGTCTCGCAAAAAATATAGCAGTATACCATGGGAACGAAAGTAAAATGTACCAGACTGCACCATGCTAATTAAGATACGACTAATTACTTACCCAGAACACACAAGACAAGAAATGTCACGGTAGATACACCGTGAAGCATTCACTTTTGGTGTATGTGGTAGTCGATTCGATCTCGGTTAGTGCCATGTGAGCTTTGTGGTGGACAAACATCGAGTGTGTGTGTTTTCTCGAAGTTATCTTGTATCCTATCGCTTTCTTCATTCCAATAATTTTCCTATCATCATCTATTCGGAGTGGGCCAAAGTTGCCTAAAGGTCTTAAAAATAAATTCATATAAGCTCACAAGGTAAGGACAAATAGTTTACAAGATAATATATCTCTGCTGTTAGTTGTCTGAGGCTTCTCGACCCTGGCTTTTCTTTTCTTTTCATTTTTTTTTTTTTTTTTTTTTTTTTACATTCTGAAACATTGAAATTCGTTTCACCAGTTTCAGTACACGAATATACAGTAAATTCCTCATAGGTACGTCGAAGATGAAGACATTAATGTCAAATAATGTTTACACGACAAGCAAAGATCGATGTAAAGGTGTCACCATCCCGACACTAGCGTATACTATTAGCCCACTTGGACGGGAATTTTTGTCCGTTACTGAGAGGTGTCCCTTACAGAGAGGTTACGAAAATTTAATTTCTCTCAACGGTAATTGTATGCTGTAATATACAGTAAATACTTTATGTATGAGCGTAAATACGTAAAATTCAATATGAAAATACTCTATTTAGTACGTATTTGAATTACTGGGACGGATGAAAAAGAAATTCATTTCTATTAAATAATATTATTGGGTTGGGGGATGTATTAATATGTTTGTATACTGCAAATGGTAATGCGTGTATGGTAATTTTCTTAAGGACATGTCATCATCCTGTAAAAAATCCATTAATTCACATACCGCCTATACTAAAAGTAAAAATAGCTTTAAAAAGTATGCAACATTATTATTAAATACTGAAAATGTGGAGAAAAACTCACCAAATTTCTTGGGAAAAAGTCTGCAGTAGTTGTCTGCCGTGTACGTACATCCTACGGACACTAGTTTCTGTTCGAAATTAGTTTGCAACTGTTGGATCAATTGGAGGACTTCTGTTTCACCACGATTAATGGCAAATTTCTATGTTCAACCGTTTAACACTCCAATTTGTACAAAAGAAAAATTTTGCTTTTCAAAAAAAGTGAGAGAGAAAACATTGCTCGTTGAAAAATGTTATTATAAAACAAAGAATGTTTCTTTTGTTGTTGATGAAATTGTCGGGAAAGATGCAAGGCCCAGAGGGAAGATCCGTATAGAATTCTTGACCATACGACTAACCCTGCATGAGTGTTTTTACTTATTGAAGGTTTTCTAAGATTTCCACCAGAAAGCAGTTTATTGCGAGAAGAAAAAAAAATTTCAAGTTCAGCTTGAAGTTGTTCTGTTTGATGATAGATGCACTTGTGGAATGTGTGTGATACTTTCTGTCTCCTGTAATATATCGCAGAACCAAGAATAATTCCTGTCCGTTATGAAGAGGTTATTGAAACGTTTGGGGGGAAAAAGGACTGTC
Source organism: Thermobia domestica (assembly GCF_964235325.1). NCBI lineage: Eukaryota > Metazoa > Arthropoda > Insecta > Zygentoma > Lepismatidae > Thermobia > Thermobia domestica. The sequence goes on along the minus strand of NC_137461.1, from coordinate 163,926,280 downwards.
CGCGTCCGTATCTGAGTGTCCGTAAAAGGGAGGGTTTTGTTCCGTAAGAGAATATATATTTTTGCCGGGTCCAAAAAATCTGTCCCTATTATAGAGGTGTTCGTTATTGAGAGGTGTCCGTTAAGGGAGGTTTCACTATATATAAATAGATAGATAGATAGATAGATGTGTGTGTGTGCACTTTGATTTCATATATTCCAGCCTTTAGGTTTCACCGTGTTAACCCCAGGCCCGTATCAACGGCGGGGGGCACGAGGGGGCCGCCCCTCCCCTAATTTTTTTTGTCCCCCCCCCTAAAATTTTCATGGAAAGCTTGCAAATAATCTCGATTAATTCTATGTGTAAACACTAAGAATAAAATGCAATATAAAAGAGATTATTCCAAGAATTTTTCCATTTTAACTATTTGACGAACACTTCTAAACATATTTTAAAGGAGTTAAGTAAAGTTTATCAGCCTTCTCGAATCTCGATATGAAATGACACAATACATATTGAAGCAAGTTTTTACGAAAAGAAGGAATACGTTCATAATACTTCATGCCACAGTTGTAGCGATCTGGGAGGTAGGAGACGAAGTGTGAAGTGCTTGCTGCAGGCCAAATCATAAAAACAGGAACAGGAACAAAGCGTTTATCTTTTGTCGATTGCAGTAACGGCGATAGGTTAGTGTTATTCTATTGTTGAGTTGATTTTAGTTTAGCGTCCCGTTCAGCAGCGAGGCTATATGAGACGTGGATCTACTGATTAACGTGGAATCCGAACCACATGAGCTCCCGCCGGGAATCGAATGTTATTCTATTGTGTAGTTGTAGTACATGCATGCATTGCAAAATCCTCGTCAACAGCAAACCTTAGATTAACTGTGGAACAATTAGTTGTGAATTGAATTAAGAGCTCCGAGTTCCGTTAAAGGCGATTGATTCTAGTAGAGTCCAAATTATTGTGGTGTGATATGTAAAAAAAGAACTGTGGTGTAACATTCACCAAAAAAGTAATGGTTGCAAATATTTTCATATGTTTGTTCTCGTAGAAGAATAAAATTAAGCTAAATTACCTTAATTAGATGAGTAACTGAGCAAGTGAACATATTTAACGTTGAAGGATTAACTTCCGGGTTGTGGAGCCAGGACTAGTAAAAATTTGCAAGATTTAGAGGAGAAATTAAGTAGCAAAATGTTTTGTATTGTACTTGGGGTGGGGGATCCCGTGGAAGTAGCTTGTTTTCATATAAAAACGTAAATTGGAACTATTTCTTAGTCGCGTACGCGTAATAATGTTGTAATTCAACATGAAAGAACAGTGATGCTTTTACTCGATACTAGATGGCCCGGCGGGAGCTCATGTGGTTCGGATTTCACGTTAATCAGTAGGTCCAAGTCTCATATAGCCTCGGTGCTGAACGGGACGACAAACTCAAGATCAACTCAACTCGATACTAGATGGATGTAGCGTTTTACTTATATTGAGAAAAATCCGTTCTCCGGACAGTGGTATATTGTGCAAATATACGGAATCCTCTTGCTTACTACAAAAATCAGAACGGAACAAACGGTATCCGTATGCTACATAGACACTGCCCTTAGGTGTTACATAATGCTATTCCAGGATGTCTGATGTCTAACAGTCTTCCTTATATTATACATATATGTATGTTACTTTCGTCAGCTATATGTTATATACGTCCATTTGTATGTGAGATCCTGACCGCCTATATTGTTTCATACGGAAAGTATGTATAGCTGGAACACTTATACAGAAAGTATTACAAAACATGCGTTTTCAGTTATACGCTTGCTGTCCAAAAACTACAGGATTTACAAATGTAACATACGATATTATGTATGCCGCATACATTTTTTTCTGTGTAGCTATGAATAACATTATAATATTTTTTTAGCAGTTTTGTTATGTGTCTTCTTGGTATAGTGTGCAGGTGATTCATTTATATAAAACGAATTTAGTTTAAGATTTTAAACAAGAACTTAGTATAAATATTTTAAAAAAAAATACAACTGTAATTGTAAACAAGGGAATTACTTCAAAGTTTCCCGTCCATCTAATTTTTAACAAAAACCATAATAAAATCTACAATCATCAATTTCCACTTAAACTTTTCTCATTTTATGTTCTGTTACGTTATCTCGAGGGTGTGAGTACGGGGGAGGAACCACAATTACATATGGAAATCCATTATTAACCTAAAGGGGAGACTGGAGGGCCGCGCGGAGCACGGTTGTGGGTAGCTAATGGGGAGTGCGGAGTTGAGAGGGAAGAACGAGCGAAGCGAGAAGCCGAAGTAAGGTGGGATAACGCACTACTAGGTTTTAGGTTAGGTTATGTCTGCTTCGCACTTACCTTAGTACGTACTTAGGTTTGTTGAGCTCTCCTATCTCAAGCAGAAACTCGTGAACGATTGTTGGTGGTCTTTGTTCTTTCATTCATTAAGCCATGAATATTCAAAAGATTAACCTTATTATCAACATTATGTTTTACAAATGTTAGTACTGTCAATTTACATTCAGCGCAAAGACCCTGTACACTTGCAGGCATGTTTACTCAAATATTATCCACAATCCAACCGTCCTGAACCTAGAGACAAGTATTTCCCTCTACCTGTTCCGTCTTTATAGCCGCTTATCAAAAGATATTACACATAAATTACGCTTCACTTACATGTTATCAAGCACACAAGAAATCAAATTATCAATTTCTTCTAGGTAAATTTTCAAAATTTTGATAAAAACGGAAGGGCAACTTCGCAAGTTAACCCTAAACAAGAGTCTAAGTAAAGTTGAATTGCCTTATTTCACAGTAGATCATCTCTAGTTCTTGATCTTAATGTTAGCACACATGTGGGACTATTAAAACATTTACATTTTAATTCTAATTCGTGTAGTTAGTAATACCCATTTAATAAAATTGACCTATTTTTCATGTAAATTACAGAATGTTAATGTGTGTGTGTGTGTGTAGAGGGGGCAGGGGCGGACTGACAACCATAGGGCCCACCCTGCAAAACTGAAATGAGGGCCCACTGTATAAAAATGTAAAAAATGTACTTGGCATTCTTCATATGTATTACATATAAAAGTCCATCTTCGAACCCATAAATAGTATCCCATATATTCATATCTCGAGGAAGTACGCCCCGCTCTTAGCAGACAACTCCCCCTCCCCAAGCGTGTCAGGTGAGACAACAGACATGGCGTCAGTGTTAGAAACTTGAAAAAGCTATAACTTTGTGGTCTTAATGCAACACAAAGAATGCGGTTGGAGGTAAATTTACGATAGATTTCGAAACGCAAGATTTTCCTTGACATAAGTAAGTCATAATATCATATCTTCATGTCGCAGAAAGATTAGATATCGTCTATCGTCTAGTGTAGTCCGCCCATTCCTCGGCTGGCCCCAACTTCTCTTTTCATATGAATACCTACTTTGCACATCACAAATATTCTTTATATTTTACTACACTTTTATTTTAAATTAACTTTAAATAACTAAAGGGAAGTTAACATTTACACGATATACACACTGATTTGACTGACAGCATAAGTGTTCAGCACTTTTAGAAGTTACACCAACGTTTACTGAGCCCAGTTCCGGCAGCTAGTGCTTTCAAACGGGTCAGGTCAGGCTTCATCGGGTCAGGGCTCGAGTCGAACCTCCTTGGGTCACAGGTCGGGTCAGGGCTGCTGTAGCCACGGGTCGGCTCGGGTCAACTTTCTTATGCGTCGTTTCGGCTAAAACTATTCGGGTCGGGTCGACATACAACTCGACCCGACCCGAGGATTTAGCCGAAACGGCGCATAAGAAAGTTGACCCGAGCCAACCCGTGGCTAGAGCAGCCCTGACCCTAGCTTAGGTGAGCTGACCCAACCCGTGCCTCAAGCAGGCTTGACTCGACTCCTGACCCATGAAAGCCTGATCTGACCCGTTTGAAAGCACTACACGGCAGCAAACAGTTCAGTTAAATTCGTGTTCGCCTGTTAAAGTTGTGTAATTTGAAGTAAAAATAGCCATAAAAGATAAGCTACAACTGACTGAAATCATCCAAAGACGTGGTGTATACATTATAATTTATAAACACCTTAGACAGAAAAGCAAACAAAAAAAAAAAAAAAAAAAAAAAACTGGCAACTGTCCTGCAGTACTCGAATGAGTCACATCACGCTCATTTGTTTCTTGGGGCTTCACAGACTCAAATAGCCTACGTTGTTTTGGGTCAGATGCAGCTTTTTGTAAATCACATCTTCGTTTGTGTTCTCGCTTTTTAGCACCACTTTTATATTTTTTCTTTACAGTAATCTTACAATCACATCCATACTGACACAACCACATCTGTCTTCCACGACAAACGACACGTAACTGGTGTTCCAATAATTGAATTGCTGCTATCGGATTTGCTCTTTAATGTAATATACAAATAAAACACGAGCCGAGGGCAGCAACTTCATAGTAATTGTTTGAGGTTTGTATAAAACAATCGTTGGTAGTGGCGACTAATTTCTTTTCGCTTTACCGCACTGAAAAAAAACAACGAAGCCTGATCCGATTTCTTTCTTCGAAGCTTGGTCTGAGGACAATGCAGTTCAAAAGTGTTCCGGCTCCACCTCCACTTTCCACAATAACAATATCTACGAAACTATTGTTACTTTAAAACATCGCCACTCACCGGCTTGTAAAAGGACCGGAGTAGGCAATGGTATCCAAATCCAATAACAGCGGGGCCGCGGTGGCCCAGTGGTAGAGCGTTCACATCTGGTGCTTGGGGTCTCGGGTTCAAACCCTGCTCCCGCCAAGTGAACTTCGTGGTGGACAAACACCGTGTGCGTGGGTTTTCTCGGGGTTTTCCCGTTTCCTCCCACTTTCTTCATTCCACCATTTCATTCATCTTTCATCATCACCGTCTCCTTTAGCCTAACAGGCATAACTGTGGGACGTAAAACTCAAACATTTCATTTTTTTTTTCAATAACAGCCTGAAATCTACTGTGTTTCTTATATTAGAAAAAGTAGTAGTTAACGTGCTCGTTTTTAACAGCTGCTGTATCACAAACCCCGCAATGTTTTAGGGACTGATTGTCTCATAGACGGAACCTTTCCAAGTCGATAAACGTGAAGAAGAATAAAGTCTGTTCATGAAAGTTTAACTTTACGTCTTTTTTATGCAAAACACAAGTTTGCGGGAGTTACCCTGCCATATTTTTGATGCTGGTAGGTTTAATTGAGCACATCTTTTTAAAATTGGTGGAGAGGGCCCACCTGTTTGGGGGGGGCACCCTGCATTTGCAGGGTAGCAGGGTGGGCCAGTCCGCCCCTGAGAGGGGGAATAATAGAATTAAGTAGAAGCAAAATACTTAAACATTCAAGCGCAGATATGATGAGTTGCTGATGTTACTATTTGATGAACTATAATATGGTTGGTTCGCCCCCTCCCCTAACTTCCACCGGGCCCCCTCTACATTTTTGGGCTGGCTACGGGCCTGGTTAACCCATACCAACCCAAAAACTACTTTCCATTTTAACATGTATAGATTAGTTGCAATTATTTTTTTTAAGCTTGGAACTAAATAATTTTATTGAGTAATGGAAAGTATTTGATTGAAATTTTATAGGTTACTGCACAGTAAGCTCTACTTACTGCCATAGTAATGGGAGCTGAACGATACATTGGAGGAAAGAGTGCTTGGGGCCAGTCTACACCTCCATGGTACAAATCTGTTCCCATACCCGCGGGGTGTGTGCCCCTATATGATGGTTGCCCCGTTTGTGTAACAAACTCATGACAGTACACCCAGATTAGCTAGTGGTCTAAAAAATGATTTTTGGGTGGCAATTAAGGATTAAAGTTTCTTATATTGTCGTGATCTATTCGTAATCATACAACGTACACCTTCATATCAAGCAGAGCGGTCTGAGGCGGTAGACCATTGGCTTGAAGGGAATGCGGCGTAGGATCGACACTGCGTAGCATCGAAACTGCGTACGATCGAAAAATTCAGCTCAAAACCTGTTTCGATCCTACGCAGTTTCGATCGTACGCAGTTTCGACGCTACGAAGTTTCGACCGTACGCAGTTTCGATCCTACGCAGTTGCCCTGAAATAATTTAAGTTTTAATCATGCGCTCAAAAAATATATTTTTTTCTCTCTCTCTCTTTAATTTGTTTAACCTGTGCAGCTATAAATTAGGGTTATATTCATGGACTCCACACGACCTAAACTGCGTAGGATCGAAACTGCGTACGGTCGAAACTGCGTAGGATCGAAACTGCGTACGGTCGAAACTGCGTACGATCGAAACTGCGTAGCGTCGAAACTGCGTAGGATCCACGCTGCAGGTAGGATGGACAAGTTACAGGCGTATGGATTGAGAATCAATTATGATTTGTAATGATGACTATGTCAGAAGTGTAATACTAACTTTGAAACAGCTTCGACGGAATATAATGTAAAATAGTTATGTAATATGAAGAATTTAAAGTAATGAAGAATATGATGTATGATGAATATTGAAGGATAAGAATAATAATAATGTTTAACGAATATTTCGATTGCAAAGATATTATTTCTAAAGGCTGTCAGAAAGTTAGAGAAACAAAAGTCAGATAAAGATTCATATGCTGTTCTGTGTGTACTTGTCTGCGTAATATGAATGAAAATTTATATGATTTTATGTACAGCTTAACGACCTAATCACCAGTTATTCATATGTATGTCAAGGGCCGCGGTGGCTCAGTGGTAGAGCGTTCACCTCTGGTGCATGGGGTCTCGGGTTCAAACCCTGCTCCCGCCAAGTGAACTTTGTGGTGGACAAACACCGTGTGCGTGGGTTTTCTCGGGGTTCTCCCGTTTCCTCCCACTTTCTTCATTCCACCATTTCATTCATTTCTCATAATCACCGTCTCCTTTAGCCTAACCGGCATAACCGTGGGACGTAAAACTCAAAGATTTCATTTCATTTCATATGTATGTCAACAACGTTGCAATATTGTACTTCGCTTTGGGAGTTTCTCATTTGTACACTGAACCTCAAATCGATTTATAATTGGAACACGTACCCGTGGGAGTAGGAGCATTTCAATGTATTCCGTTACATTTCACAAAAATATTTTTAACCGTAAAAGATTCGAAATTAAACTACTATTCAAATAGAGAATAAAATTACGAAAGTTTACAATTATTACTGGAAATCAATGCTGTCATCCATTTTGAACATTTTAAAAGAACATAGTTTCTAATGTATTGAAATTTCATTTCTTATGAATAGTTTGAAACGTTCGCAGTTGTAAAAAACCTGCAGAAAATTCATCTCAAAATCCTCCTACAATGGGGAAGCCGTGTTAGACATGGAGTTAGTGGATGCAGATGGTGGCATTGGAAAAGTCCGGGTCTCCCGAGCACAGTGGTGATATCAGAAACCGGGCCCCAGCCATGAGGCTCCAGAAAAATGGGGTCCCGAAGTTTTGGGCGCGGGTTCTTTCTATACGCCTATTAAACATGGAATTGTATGTGGGTGGTGAAGTTGGAAATGTTCGGGTCGTCTGAGCACAGTGTTAACGTCAGAAATTGGGCCCTTGTCTCAAAGGTCCAAAAATGGTGTCCCGAAATTTTGAGCTTGGCTTCATTCTATTTTTCTTCTAAGCATGGAGTTATTGGATACATATTGTGGTGTTGGAAAGCTCCGGAACCTGAGACTCCAGAAATGAGATCCCAAAAGTTTGGGTTCAGGTCTCTTTTATTTGCCTATTTAACATGGTGTTGTACTATAGTGTTAGCGTTTGAAAGGTCGGGGTCGATTAACGAAAGCGGTAATGTCAGAAATTGGGCCCTGGCCTCGAAGCTCCAGAAAATGTGGTTCCGAAATGTTGGGCTCGAGTCCACTCTATTTCTCGTTTAAGCATGGAGTTGTTGCATACAGATGGTGACGTTGGAAAGATCCGATTCCCCTCAGCACAGTGGTGGTCAGGAACCGGGCCCCCACCATGGGTCCCAGAAATGGAGTCCCAATGTTTTGGGCATGAGCCCCTTCTATACGCCTATTAAACATGAATTGTTGTACGAAGGTGAAAAACTTGTATCTTCCTTTAAAAAAAAAAAAAAAAAAACTTGTATCTTCCTTATAATTATTAGATAATAATCTCAGCTCCTAAACACGTATAAAAGATACCGAAGTTATATTTCAGCAAAAAACAATTACCATAAAACATCTCTTTGCATGTGTAATGACTGAAATGTATTATACTTTGCTTCCCTCCCAAATAAATAAATAAATAAATAAATAAACGATTACAGTCGATAAGCGTAAATCTGGCAGAACCTATTTTCCGAAATCTAAAACAAATCATGCAGATTGTTTATTGCTTGTTCGAGATTGTCCACATTACATTTTCGGTCGCGATTGTCCACATCACATTTTCGGTTTTTCATTGTATGTAATTAGCTATACCATAACAGAAATTCCCGCTACGAACAAATTACACGTTAGGTATACGCCTATGTGTCTCGTCTCGAGGACTTCTGGGCCGCAGTGGCTTAGTGGCAGAGGGTTCACACATGATGCGGGGCCCTGGTTCTATACCAACTTGCGCAAAGTGGGGTTTGTGGTGAACAAACACCGTGTGTGAGGGTTTTCTCGGAGTTTCCCTTTCCCACAACTCTTTCATTTCACCATTCCATTTATTCTCATCATCTGCGTCTCCTTTAGTCTACCCAGGATGACAGTCGGACATAAAACTTAAAGATTGCATTTTCATTTTCACATTTGGAGACCCTGTATCTGTGTTCCTTGAGTGCCCCAAATGCTAAATAATAATGGGTTGGAAGGCCCATGAAGTTTAGTACCTGGTACACCCATTATCTCAACTTGCCCAAAAAGTTAAAGGCTCACGTTAAGTTAACGCCCCAAAACTTTGGTTTTCACACCTTATTAACTATATTGGCCCAAAAGATGAAATTTGTTAGCCCATCGATCTTTATCTCGACTAGCCCAGAAAGTTGGGAGGCTCTGGTGAAGTTAGCCTCCAAATTTTCGGCGCCTATATCACATTAACTATGGGAGAACGAAAGCTGAAATTTGGTAACCTATCCAGCCCGTAGACAGTACTATGTAGGCCATTCATTATCTGGACCAGCCCAGAAACTTGGGGGAAGGGGGTCACGTTAAATTAGAGCCCGAAATCTTTGGCGCGCATATCTCATTAACCCTTTCGGGACAAAATCGATTTTGGGGTTTTTGGTAGACTTTCAGTTAATTTTTTTTTTTATTACCCAAACACTGTTAGCCCGATTGATATCGTTTACGTCTTGTATTTTAGAAGAGGGACATTGCTATTTTTTGGTGAAAGTTAGAAGAGGGAGAGGGCTATTTTTTGGTGAAAGTTAGATTGCAGTGTTGCTAACGGGAGGGATTATTGAAAAAATGTAGGAGTGATTTTTTTTTTAATTCCCTAGCCGAATTTCATGATTTTTTCTAGCTGGCAACACCGAAGCCACATGGGTTCAAGTCACCTAAAAAGAATTTTCTGGTATGTTGACAAGGTACAGTAAAAACCTGAAGTCGCTGGCTGCCATACAAAGATAGAAAGAAAAAAACTCTCTCATAATACACATGAAATTTTGGCACTTCTTACGCGTCAGAAGCAAAATTCAGCATACATGGTGGTTCACCGGCTTCCCTAATTATCCAATCGTGCTCCTCTATGGTGCGTTTTGTTGGCCAAGAATGATTCCAGACAGTTGTACGTTGGTTTGAATATAGCCAAGGACACTGAAATAATAGGGGGGAAAGGATAAATTTCCCAAATTTTTCACAAACAATTACAATTAACAATTTCTGTAGCTGGCAACATTGCTACCAGTCAGAAGCAAACAATTTTAAAGTAATCTTTGGCCCACCAATAATATATTCAGCTAGTATCATGATGATATCTCTCAAATTAAGCATGTAATTTTAAAAAATATATAATTTTTCCTAGAAAGTCACTATTATCCTTAAAATTATGTAATATGGTATACTGTAAGACCGGAATTGTAGTGTCCCCAATTATCCAAGTGAAACTTTTTATAGTGCGTTGTGTAAGTCAGGGATGAGGCTTCCAGAATCTGGTATGTTCGTTCCAATGTAGCCAATAGAAGAGAAGGAAATAAGAGGCAACTTTTAGAAGGGAAAAAAGGGAATTTTTTACCAAAAAAAGTCTGGAAATAAATAGTTCTATGGCTGGAAATACTGCTAAGAGACAGATGCAACTATCTTAAAATAAACCTTAGCCCACCACTAATATATCCTGAAAGTATCATGTCGATATTGATTAAACGAAGCTAGTAAATAAAAATTAATAGATTATGGTAAATATAAAAGTGAGAAAAATCAAGGATTAGAACCTTAATACGAAAATGAAATGAAATGAAATTTTTGAGTTTCACGTCCTACGGTTATGCCGGTTAGGCTAAAGTAGACGCTGATGATGAGAAATGAATGAAATGGTGGAATGAAAAAAGTGGAAGGAAACGGGAGAACCCCGATAAAACCCACGCACACGATGTTTAGAACCTAAATACAAATTTATGGTACGCCTCCTAATTACGCAATTGCAACGATCTGTGCCCAAGTTTGTTCAGTGAGGACCGATGTTTGACTGACGTAGTTCACTTGCGCTCGGACGTATAGGTACGGAATTATAAACATAAACTTCGAAAATTGACAAATCTGAAAATAATTTATCTTCGCATTGAATTTGGACCCCTCCTCCGAAGTAAATTCATGCGTAGGGTACGTACCACCATACTACGATTTTTAATTTCAGTAAAAATCCCTTTGTTTTCTTGCCCCCAGGATAACTATATACTCTGCCAGTTAATATGTTTAAAACATTTTGAGTGATGTATCGTCATATGTATAGATTAACCTCTTGCACACAGAGAATGTTTCTTTTCCAAGATTTAAATAAAACTGAAATGTTTTCCATTTCCATACAGAATTCAATTCACCTAAGATGTCCAAAGTTTGTGCGCTCACCTGCTCAGACAATTCCTTCCTCCACCAACGGTTGTGCTCGATGTGGCGGACACGAGCCTTGACTATCGCCCTGCAACGCAATTGCCACTGAAGCATTGCGCGTAGAAGGTGTGTGAGGGGAATTATAGACCACACCGCTTGACAAGCTTTCCAAAGCCCTCTATGGTAGTGGGACGCCTTTGTATGAGTCCTTGTTTCAGAAGGCCAAAGACGCAGAAATCCATTGGCTACGCATCTGGTGACTCCACAAGTTTGAACAAGAAGGGTATAACAGACACATCAGTCTCCGTGGCCATACGCCAATAATACGCGACAGAACTGCGAACATTATGACTGGATGCTTTGACCATGTGGATCCACACCTTCTGGGTGACCCTGCCATACAACTGTGGGATGTGAGTTCTGTATAAGGGTTCCATGATGTTCGTTTGAAACTAGTCTGCATTTACCTTGCCCTCGAAATTCACACGATGCATTGGCAACTTCCCACTGGCGCAGAAACCTGCCACCATCATGAAGCAATTCGAAAACTTCTCGCGACATTCACGGACGGACTCGCCGCGGCTCTTCGCATCATGTGGTGAATAAAAAATGGCCCTGGGCTTATTGGTGTCATCAAGGTAGATCCAGGCTTCATCCAGAGTGACAACCCACTACCATTTGTCATCTGAGAGGTACTGTTCATACAACTTTCTTGAATCTCTCTTGAATGTACCTTGGTGATAACTTATGGCCCATCGCCTTATGTCGTTTTTTTTTATTATTATTATTTGCAAATTGTCCTTTGTGAATCAACACATTGTGCTCTGAGACTCCCTGCATGAGATGGCACGTTTGCTTTGGGTGGGTGGGTTCTTCTTCACAACTGCTGCCCTGATGTTTCTCACAACGCGTGGTTTCCTGGCTGGACTCCTTTCTTCACTCTCACGACTTGATCTTGACATTTAGGGCTGGTGCTTTTACAGCGCTATTACCCTTCCTACTGCACGCTTGATGATGTTGTTGCTGCTTGCCGCACACATTTTCACAATCACTGACTCATTGCATTTTGCATCGGGAAGTGCACATATGTGACCTTCGCAATAAGGTGTCACTTTAACAGAAATACTAGCTGCTCACCACAACAACTTCCACAGCGGTGTACGTGACTCACTACTGGATTTACGGGATACTGACTTCTGGTTCCTTCTCCTACGCTGTGCTCGTTATCAGCTCTGTAAACCACCTTGGGTGAACTGACCTGTAGTATATGAAGGACTCAATGGGAGGGGTTACAATCCCCCCTCTTCAGTACGCCACTGCCTAGGTATATGACATATTTAAACGGGATGTGTTGAGTAATAGAAAAGATCTTTTCGCAAACTCTCTCTAGTGCATTTTCTATTTACAAATTGTGGTTAGGTCATTATTAGGTAAGTAAATGTAGGCTCAGAAATATGTCTCCATCATGAGACATAACAAAATGGAACGAAACTTTATTCGGCAGGCCTGTACACGGCATTGAACCAGAAAACAGAAAGTCAGCACCAATATCGAATGGTAATATTTAAACTAAACACATGTGAGCATTGACTTTCATTTATGAAATACTAGCTGAAATGCCCGGTGTGCACAGGGAAATATAGTTATAGGAAGGTCTCAAGGTAAACTTGAACTTAATTTCTCCTTCCTGAAATACTTTATTTTTGACAAAGTTTAAACCACTCCCCATTAAACCCCGCCCTAGGATCCGCACCCAATAAAATTAAATATAGGCCTACTACAGTCTTTTCCAGACTATTATGTCCTTGATGAATTTACCTAGAAGGAACTTATATATTAAGTTTAATCCTCCTAACATAAGTGTCTCGACAGATATTCTCCCGAGTTCGATCTCCGGTGGGGTAGATCCACGTCTTACATAGAGTCGCTGCTGAAAGAGACAGTATTCTATACATCACCCCACCTCGTAAGATATTATAATTTTTCATTACTTCTTACCCCCTTTTCCGTTTTTAACCCTTTCCTTCCCCTCTTTCTCCCCTCCCCGCAAGATGCGCACCAAAAATTCTATATAGTCTACGTTTTCTTCCAGACTACGGTATCTTTAATAAAGTTAGTAGAAAGGAGCTTATATATCAAGTTTCATTAACGCCTTAACCTTTGACCTTGAATATCTCAAAATACCCCCTCTTCAATTTATTAAAAAAAAAAAACATTTTATAAGTCCAATATAGTAGCACCGACATGACAAATATAAAGATGGCACACCAGGGGCATCGTACAAAAAATATTTATCCACATCGCTGCATCACCGAAAATCACGAAAAAAGCACTTTAATGCATCTTACGTACCATTTACTCTTATAAGCTTGAAAATTAATTTTACTAACAAGGTATGTATCTGGACTCGGACGGAAGAATCTAAATGAAACCATGTAGGTTATATAAATTATTGGACACAAAAACCGTGGGGTCAGCCATTCCCATGTAAAAGTCTGTGTTTGTCGACAGGCGGCATCTTTGTGTTCGGATATGGGGTGAACTATTCATCTTGATACGCCTTTATAACTTTTAAGCGAATAGATATATCGTCGACAGCGTCACAAACTGTCGTATCTCAGTTTTCTAAACTTTTCAGGAGAGCGATTTTTAGGTTTTCACACAACTTTGAACAGCCATTACTCAAAATCTATTTTACCGAAAGGAGAGAAAATTTACCAAGTTATAACTTAAATCATAAAAAATCAGTGTAGATAGTTTTATTGAATTTACCTGTAAAAGCTTGTAGAAAATTTGGCGGGAAAAAGATACGACAGTTTGTGACGATGGTAATCCACTCTTGTATGAAAGATACGACGCATATTTTTTTATACTGAGAACTACATTAATAGATGAACAATCGGAATATATTGCACTTTTATTGAAAAACTTCGTGTTTATTACACAAAATAATTTAACAAATGCTTCCTGAGATTCTTGAGAGTAAAACGAAATTCCTGAGAACATACAAAAAACACAATATTAAGAGCATACTAACCATAACATAAAATAATGCTATCAAGTTGTCATTGCCAGAATATAAAATCTTGCAAAGTCATTTGCAAATTGCATGCTTTGATATTGCACTTGACAAGGATGGCTAATGTTGCAAGTTTCTGTAAAATTGAACATGTTCAGGGTTTCGAATGATTGGAGTTGGGCCCGGACACAACGATAACGAGTCCTCGTAGGCGTGGGAGACCCGGGTTCGATTCCCGGCAGGAGCTCATGTGGTTTGGATTCCACGTTAATCAGTAGGTCCACGTCTCATATAGCCTCGCTGCTGAAAGGGACGTTAAAAACAATTAATCAATCAATCAAAACGAGTCCTCGTACTTCTCTGGAGCGATAATTTTTGACAAGTCTGCAAAGTAGGAACTTCTATCTGGTGGATTCCGTATCTGGTATCTCTGTTCTTTTCAGGGAAATAGTTATGTAAGTGTTCTCAAAATGACTTGTCTTGAACTGAATGCTGTTTGGATAGTCTTTGTTCACTTTCACTTCGCGCATTTCTCTCCATTTTCGTCACGTCTAACTGACAGAATACAAAGACATTGGGACAGAGATCTAGTCTCATACATCGCTTCTGTCAACACACTGAACGGTATATGGGTTCTTTTTCCTTGCCAGTTTAACAATCGGTTCAAGTTGCGAGGGTACAAAGTTACTGCCACAGTGCTTAATAGATGTGCATATAGCACTGTGGACTGAATCTCCCTAATTTTGTCCATGCCTAGATTCAAAGAATCGGAGAGAAATTTCTCTGATGTTCTTACGTGTTTGCACCGCTTACTCCATCATAGCAACCAACCTGAACTCCTATTAGGTCCATCCTGTATTTCTCTAACTCATTCGTTACGGATTTTAACGCGCCTCCCTATAAAGAATTCTAATATTTCATGTTCCAAATCTCATGTCCATTTTCTTTTGCTGATGTCGTGAGTAGTAGGGACCCCGTTATATCTAGTCGAGTCAGCAAAAATTTTAGTGACGTCATAGGTCAAAGGTCAATGACCTTGGCCCGGGGTCAATGACCGAGGGGTACCTAGGACCACCCCCTCTAAATTTTGGCAGGGGTACCATGGCCCACCCCCTAAATTTTGGCAGGGGTACCTAGGACCACCCCCCTTAAATTTTGGAAATTGCCAAATCTAAAAATTGGGTATGGTAGCCTAGGACCATAGTATGTACCTCTATCAGTATTGGGTGTCTATGTCGTTCCCTTTCATGGGTAAAAAATTGCCAAAAATTCAAATTTCAGGGGTTTTTGACCTAATGTATCCCCTTTGATGAGGTATTATTACCCTATATAGTTATATGGGCGTATACAGGAGTCCATTACCTTTCATAAGACATGGGTATATTAATGCACCCCCTTGAAAAATTTGGGAGGGGTACCTTGGCCCACCCCTTAAATTTTGGAAATTGCCCAATTTAAACATTTGGTATTATAGTACCGGACCCTAATATGTATCATGATAAATTTGGGTGGTCTACCTCGTTTCCTTCTAGGGGTACAAAATTGCCAAAATATAAACGTAAGCAATACGTTATACCACGTGTTTGGTTTTTCGACCTAATTTATCTCCTTGGATGAGGTCCTATTACCTTATATGATTATATTGTCATGTATAGGGGTCCATTACCTTTCATAAGACATGGGTATATTAATGCACCCCTTGAAAAATTTGGGAGGGGTACCTTGGCCCACCACTTAAATTTTGGAAATTGACCAATTTCAACATTGGGTATTATAGTATAGGACCCCAATATGTATTATGATAAATTTGGGTGGTCCACCTCATTCCCTTCTAGGGGTACAAAATTGCCAAAATATAAACGTAAGCAATACGTTATACCACGTGTTTGGTTTTCGGCCTAATTTATGTGCTTGGATGAGGTCCTATTACCTTATATAGTTATATGATCATGTATAGGGGTTTATTACCTATCATAAGACATAGGTACATTTGTGCACCCCGGGAGGGGTACAATGGTCCACCCCTTAAATTTTGGAAATTGACCAATTTAAACATTTGGTATTATAGTACAAGACCCTAATATGTATTATGAAAAATTTGGGTGGTCCACCTCGTTCCCTTTTAGGGGTACAAAATTGCCAAAAATATAAACGTAAGCAATACGTTATACCACGTGTTTGGTTTTTGGTCGATTTTATTCCCTTTGATGAGGTGTTATTACCTTATATGTTTACATGAGCGTATACAGGAGTCTATTACCTTTCATAAGACATGGGTATATTAATGCACCCCTTGAAAATTTTGGGAGGGGTACCTTGGCCCACCCCTTAAATTTTGGAAATTGAACAATTTAAACATTGGGTATTATAGTACAGGACCCTAATATCTATTATGATAAATTTGGGTGGTCCACCTCATTTCCTTCTAGGGGTACAAAATTGCCAAAAATATAAACGTAAGCAATACGTTATACCACGTGTTTGGTTTTTGGTCGATTTTATTCCCTTTGATGAGGTGTTATTACCTTATATGTTTACATGAGCGTATACAGGAGTCTATTACCTTTCATAAGACATGGGTATATTGATGCACCCCTTTAAATTTTGGGGAGGGGTACCTTGGCCCAACCCTTTAATTTTGGAAATTGCTTAATTTCAACATGTGGTGTCATAGTACTGGATACTAATATGTATCATGATAAATTTGGGTGGTCCACCTCGTTCCTTTTTAGGGGTACAAAATTGTCAAAATATAAACGTAAGCAATACGTTATACCACGTGTTTGATTTTTGACCTAATTTATCTCCTTGATGAGGTCCTATTACATCATATAGTTATATGGTCATGTATAGGGGTCCATTCCCTATCATAAGACATAGGTACATTTGTGCACCCCCGGGAGGGGTACAATGGCCCACCCCTTTAATTTGGAAATTGGTCAATTAAACATTTGGTATTACAGTATAAGACCCTAATATGGATCACTATAAATTTAGGTGGTCCACCTCGTTCCCTTTTAGGGGTACAAAATTGACAAAATATAAACGTAAGCATTACGTTGTACCACGTGTTTGGTTTTTGACTTAATTTATTCCTTTGGATGAGGTCATATTACCTTATATGGTTATATGGTCATGTATAGGGGTCCTCGCTATCATAGTACATGACCTCAATATGTATCATGATAAATTTGGGTGGTCCATCTTGTTCCCTTTTAAGGGTACAAAATTGCTAAAATATAAACATAATCAATATGTTGTACCATGTGTTTGGTTTTTGGCCCAATTTCTCCCCTTTGATGAGGTTTTATTACCTTATATGGTTATATGGTCATGTATATAGGTTCATTTCCTATCATAGGATATGGGTACATTGATGCATCCTTTAAAAATTTGGGAGAGGTATCTTGGCTCATCCACTCGGTTTTAGAAATTGTTTAATATAAGCATTTGGTATCATAGTACAGGTCTTCAATATGTACCACTATAAATTTGGATGGTCCACATCGTTCCCTTTTCATAGGTAAAGAACTACCAAAAATCAAATTTCGGAGGTTATTGACCCCTATTTAGCACGTTATATGGTTTATTACCTTTATATGTTTATGTTCCCTTTTAAATTTGGGAATTATCAAATAACAAAATTCGGTAAACGTTTTCTAGGACTCATTGGTGTTCCTCTTATGACCAAATATTCAAAATTTAAAGGTTATTGACCGGCTTTATTATTGAATAAGTACAGGATGTATTACTTTTTTCATAAGACACAGGTGTATTTCTGTACCAATTTTAAATTTTGGAAGGGGTACATTTCTTATTGTCGTATCAATAATTGGTAATTGGATAGTATCTCATTCATTGGGTAAATCATTGTCAAATATGAGTATGATCACGTGATCGGTTATTGACCTATGATGGGATTAGGAGTCCAGGACATTGGTACATTGAAACTTTGTAGGATAATTTGATAATGCGTCATTGGTTTTGATTATCCCCACCAAATATAAACGTAAGCAAGACGTTGTACCACGTGATTGTCCTTGATGAGGTAGTGTACAGGGATTCATTTCCTTTGTTGTGGTACTTCTTAAGTTTGAGTACACACACTTCTAGAAAACAGTTGGTTCTACTCAGGTAAACAATTGACGGACATTATTGACCTTATTGAACATATAATGATATGATTAACTCCAAGACTTAGGTATATCAAGAGAAGTATTCTTTAAATTTGGGAATGGTGATAAACAGAATTTTAACATAAGGTGCGAAATTTGAAACAATACATTGAACTTTAGTCACAGCTCATAGTCTAAGATCATTGGTGGTGATTGATTTGACCTTGAGCTTTAGAAATCTGATAGCTAACCTTATTGAATCTTATGACTCATAGACGAAAGGCAATACATGCTACAACAGTTTGAAATTTAATCATAAGGTGATGTAATCTGACACTAGCAAAGTTATTGTTAATGCAATTTGATTGGATGATCACTATCTTTCCTGCAATCTGATTGGTTGATCACTATCTTTCGTGCAATCTGATTGGTTGATGATTTTCAAATCTTTGCTGTATTCAGTTTTAAGTTTTGTTTAACATTTAAAAATCTTGGTTTCGTTCAACATTTTGCACTCACTGATAAATATGATCAAAACCGTTTATTTGTTAATCGAATAGTTAAAAACCGGATAATGTTTGACGGTTAACCGTGAAACGTAAAATTTTTTTAGTTTGAAATTTTTTTGTTTGAAACTTTTTGTTTGAAAATTCTTGCTTTCAAATTTTTGTTTGAATTTTTTGTTTCAAAATTTTGTTTGAATTTTTCTTTGACAACTTTTGTTTCAAAATTTTTTTGTTTAAAAATTTTTCGTTTGAAATTTTTCAAAATTTTGTTTAAAATTTTTGTTTAAAATTTTTGTTTGAAATTTTTCGTTTCCAAATTTTTTGTTTGAAATTTTTTGTTTCAAAATTTTGTTTGAATTTTTTTCGCTTAAAATTTTGTTTGAATTTCTTTTTCGTTTGAAATTTTTTTGTTTGAATTTTTTTCGTTTCAAATTTTTGTTTCAAAGATTTTTTGTTCTAAATTTTTGTTTCAAAGTTTGGTTTGACATTTTTAAAAGATTGTGCACTCATTAGTAAAGAACCGGAACTGTTTAGAACTAAAACCTCTGGTAACATTGTGGTGCAATAGTACACGTCAGAACCTGGGGTTGTACTTGAAATGAAAATACACAATTCATTGAAATGGATCATTTTATTACACTCCACATACATCCATACCAGATAATGGTTCTAGATATTGTCGATACAATGTATTTTGAACTTCTTGCACTAGTTTTTCTTTAGCATATAATTTTAATTGCAGTTGAAGTCTTTTAAGATCTATTGCGATATCAATTGGTGGAAACTCAATGTCCATTTGATCACAAATAAACTGTTTATCAATACAGTTATGCACCCACGAACGATGTTGACAACCATCACAATATCTAGATACATGATGTACAATATGCATGACACATTTTTCAAAATAGTACTTTTTCAGGAATATACTAGTTTTGTTGCACACTTCCACTGCATGTTTCACACACTGAAATACGCTGATGAATTTGTTCCATTCCGTTTGTGTTAGATACACCATGTTACGAGGGACATGAAATGTACTCTTTTTACGTAACAGCACCATCTTCTCTTCGAGGACTGTACGCAGCACCACTTCATGATTTGAGCCTAATGATTTGACTATGGTCACATTTAGCTCATCATGAAAATAATCGTTCATTTGGTCGATTCGTGAACATAATATTTGCCATTCTTCACAGGTCAGTTGTACACCAAATTGTTCTGCTTTGCCCAATCGAATCACAGGTTCAAATGTTCTAGCACTGATACCAATCATCACATGTTTTGTTTGAAATATATTTATTGGATAATAGCTTGCGAAGATGAACTCTTTATCGTTAGAAGTACACATCTTTCCTCCTGAAAAGCACTTGCTCAAATGATTTCGTGGGATGACACTGTATTGGTTGGTTTATAGTTATTGCTGACGTCATTGGTAAGGAATGTGCTGACGTTTGAATTCATGATTTCATCACAATTACTGACGTCATGCCGACCAACCAAATTCATACAACTACGGCTGACGTGCTGACGTTTGAATTCATGATTTCATCACAATTGCTGACGAATCTGGCTGTGTACTAAATTCAAATTGATGACTTCGACCCAAGAATCCTTTGTAACATAAAGATACAGATCCAGTATTTAAGAAACGCAGCACTTCTTCTTGTTTTGATGCTTCCATGGGTAAATATCTTGCTGGTAAAATTATATTCTTATCACTTTCAAGCTTCACTACGATTCTTAATCCAAACTTTGTAGGGATCATTTGGCTAGCTAAGATTCTATAAGGTACATTCTGTTGTAAATCAGTAATCTTGGTAAATGATTTCATCACATCACGCGTGTTTAGAAATTGCAGACAAGTAGCCATGATGATGTTATCATGAATACTAACTCGAACGATACTTATATATGGTGCAAAACTGATGACGTTGCATTATCATGTTCTGACGTGTACTATTGCACCACAATGTTGCCAGAGGTTTTAGTTCTAAACAGCTCCGGTTCTTTACTAATGAGTGCACAATCTTTTAAAAATGTCAAACCAAACTTTGAAACAAAAATTTAGAACAAAAAATCTTTGAAACAAAAATTTGAAACGAAAAAAATTCAAACAAAAAAATTTCAAACGAAAAAGAAATTCAAACAAAATTTTGAAGCGAAAAAAATTCAAACAAAATTTTGAAACAAAAAATTTCAAACAAAAAATTTGGAAACGAAAAATTTCAAACAAAAATTTTAAACAAAAATTTTAAACAAAATTTTGAAAAATTTCAAACGAAAAATTTTTAAACAAAAAAATTTTGAAACAAAAGTTGTCAAAGAAAAATTCAAACAAAATTTTGAAACAAAAAATTCAAACAAAAATTTGAAAGCAAGAATTTTCAAACAAAAAGTTTCAAACAAAAAAATTTCAAACTAAAAAAATTTTACGTTTCACGGTTAACCGTCAAACATTATCCGGTTTTTAACTATTCGATTAACAAATAAACGGTTTTGATCATATTTATCAGTGAGTGCAAAATGTTGAACGAAACCAAGATTTTTAAATGTTAAACAAAACTTAAAACTGAATACAGCAAAGATTTGAAAATCATCAACCAATCAGATTGCACGAAAGATAGTGATCAACCAATCAGATTGCAGGAAAGATAGTGATCATCCAATCAAATTGCATTAACAATAACTTTGCTAGTGTCAGATTACATCACCTTATGATTAAATTTCAAACTGTTGTAGCATGTATTGCCTTTCGTCTATGAGTCATAAGATTCAATAAGGTTAGCTATCAGATTTCTAAAGCTCAAGGTCAAATCAATCACCACCAATGATCTTAGACTATGAGCTGTGACTAAAGTTCAATGTATTGTTTCAAATTTCGCACCTTATGTTAAAATTCTGTTTATCACCATTCCCAAATTTAAAGAATACTTCTCTTGATATACCTAAGTCTTAGAGTTAATCATATCATTATATGTTCAATAAGGTCAATAATGTCCGTCAATTGTTTACCTGAGTAGAACCAACTGTTTTCTAGAAGTGTGTGTACTCAAACTTAAGAAGTACCACAACAAAGGAAATGAATCCCTGTACACTACCTCATCAAGGACAATCACGTGGTACAACGTCTTGCTTACGTTTATATTTGGTGGGGATAATCAAAACCAATGACGCATTATCAAATTATCCTACAAAGTTTCAATGTACCAATGTCCTGGACTCCTAATCCCATCATAGGTCAATAACCGATCACGTGATCATACTCATATTTGACAATGATTTACCCAATGAATGAGATACTATCCAATTACCAATTATTGATACGACAATAAGAAATGTACCCCTTCCAAAATTTAAAATTGGTACAGAAATACACCTGTGTCTTATGAAAAAAGTAATACATCCTGTACTTATTCAATAATAAAGCCGGTCAATAACCTTTAAATTTTGAATATTTGGTCATAAGAGGAACACCAATGAGTCCTAGAAAACGTTTACCGAATTTTGTTATTTGATAATTCCCAAATTTAAAAGGGAACATAAACATATAAAGGTAATAAACCATATAACGTGCTAAATAGGGGTCAATAACCTCCGAAATTTGATTTTTGGTAGTTCTTTACCTATGAAAAGGGAACGATGTGGACCATCCAAATTTATAGTGGTACATATTGAAGACCTGTACTATGATACCAAATGCTTATATTAAACAATTTCTAAAACCGAGTGGATGAGCCAAGATACCTCTCCCAAATTTTTAAAGGATGCATCAATGTACCCATATCCTATGATAGGAAATGAACCTATATACATGACCATATAACCATATAAGGTAATAAAACCTCATCAAAGGGGAGAAATTGGGCCAAAAACCAAACACATGGTACAACATATTGATTATGTTTATATTTTAGCAATTTTGTACCCTTAAAAGGGAACAAGATGGACCACCCAAATTTATCATGATACATATTGAGGTCATGTACTATGATAGCGAGGACCCCTATACATGACCATATAACCATATAAGGTAATATGACCTCATCCAAAGGAATAAATTAAGTCAAAAACCAAACACGTGGTACAACGTAATGCTTACGTTTATATTTTGTCAATTTTGTACCCCTAAAAGGGAACGAGGTGGACCACCTAAATTTATAGTGATCCATATTAGGGTCTTATACTGTAATACCAAATGTTTAATTGACCAATTTCCAAATTAAAGGGGTGGGCCATTGTACCCCTCCCGGGGGTGCACAAATGTACCTATGTCTTATGATAGGGAATGGACCCCTATACATGACCATATAACTATATGATGTAATAGGACCTCATCAAGGAGATAAATTAGGTCAAAAATCAAACACGTGGTATAACGTATTGCTTACGTTTATATTTTGACAATTTTGTACCCCTAAAAAGGAACGAGGTGGACCACCCAAATTTATCATGATACATATTAGTATCCAGTACTATGACACCACATGTTGAAATTAAGCAATTTCCAAAATTAAAGGGTTGGGCCAAGGTACCCCTCCCAAAAATTTAAAGGGGTGCATCAATATACCCATGTCTTATGAAAGGTAATAGACTCCTGTATACGCTCATGTAAACATATAAGGTAATAACACCTCATCAAAGGGAATAAAATCGACCAAAAACCAAACACGTGGTATAACGTATTGCTTACGTTTATATTTTTGGCAATTTTGTACCCCTAGAAGGAAATGAGGTGGACCACCCAAATTTATCATAATAGATATTAGGGTCCTGTACTATAATACCCAATGTTTAAATTGGTCAATTTCCAAAATTTAAGGGGTGGACCATTGTACCCCTCCCGGGGTGCACAAATGTACCTATGTCTTATGATAGGTAATAAACCCCTATACATGATCATATAACTATATAAGGTAATAGGACCTCATCCAAGCACATAAATTAGGCCGAAAACCAAACACGTGGTATAACGTATTGCTTACGTTTATATTTTGGCAATTTTGTACCCCTAGAAGGGAATGAGGTGGACCACCCAAATTTATCATAATACATATTGGGGTCCTATACTATAATACCCAATGTTGAAATTGGTCAATTTCCAAAATTTAAGTGGTGGGCCAAGGTACCCCTCCCAAATTTTTCAAGGGGTGCATTAATATACCCATGTCTTATGAAAGGTAATGGACCCCTATACATGACCATATAATCATATAAGGTAATAGGACCTCATCCAAGGAGATAAATTAGGTCGAAAAACCAAACACGTGGTATAACGTATTGCTTACGTTTATATTTTGGCAATTTTGTACCCCTAGAAGGAAACGAGGTAGACCACCCAAATTTATCATGATACATATTAGGGTCCGGTACTATAATACCAAATGTTTAAATTGGGCAATTTCCAAAATTTAAGGGGTGGGCCAAGGTACCTCTCCCAAATTTTTCAAGGGGGTGCATTAATATACCCATGTCTTATGAAAGGTAATGGACTCCTGTATACGCCCATATAACTATATAGGGTAATAATACCTCATCAAAGGGGATACATTAGGTCAAAAACCCCTGAAATTTGAATTTTTGGCAATTTTTTACCCATGAAAGGGAACGACATAGACACCCAATACTGATAGAGGTACATACTATGGTCCTAGGCTACCATACCCAATTTTTAGATTTGGCAATTTCCAAAATTTAAGGGGGGTGGTCCTAGGTACCCCTGCCAAAATTTAGGGGGTGGGCCATGGTACCCCTGCCAAAATTTAGAGGGGGTGGTCCTAGGTACCCCTCGGTCATTGACCCCGGGCCAAGGTCATTGACCTTTGACCTATGACGTCACTAAAATTTTTGCTGACTCGACTAGATATAACGGGGTCCCTACTACTGTCGTGCCAAGTTATCAGTCTTGGTCCGAGGCTTCTGTGATTGTTTTTGAAAAAGTGTCATTTTTTTTCTACTACAGGATGAGTTTGTTAGGCTCACCGAAACCTCCAAGCTGGAGGGCCACTCCTTGTCTGCCCGCGACTGCTTATTCAGTATCTTCGCAGCTAACCTCTATATTTAAAGGCCTTCTCCTCGTTCCGCAACCTGGGGCCGCGGTGGCGCGTTCATCTCTGGTTCATGGAGTCGCGGGTTCCAACCCTGCTCCCGCCAAGTGAACTTTGTGGTGGACAAACAGCGTGTGCGTGGGTTTCCTCGGGGTTCTCCCGTTTCCTCCCACTTTCTTCATTCCATCATTTCATTCATTTCTCATAATCACCGTCTCCTTTAGCCTAACCGGCATAACTGTGGGACGTAAAACTCAAAAATGTCATGTCATGTCTATCCGCAACCTAGGACGCCCCATGCCGTGTAAATATATATGTAGGATAGCCCCGCATTGATCAAGTATAACATTCTAGCTTATAAGTTTATTTGCTTCGGCTGTTCCGAGCTTAAGATATAAGTAAAAATACATTAGGAACAAATAATAAAGAAACTAAGTCTACCTGATGGATAACAATAAGAAATGATATAAAAAGCAATGAGTTTATCAGTACGGTACTGTATACTTAGTTTTGGGCCACTTTGTATATATAAACAAATTGCTTTGAATATAGGCGTATGTGTCCAGTTGCGAAAGATCTGTTGCTCACAAACTGTCGTAACTCAAGATACGACTGTTTGTGAAAATGGTTTATATGCTTCATCTTAAGATATGACACAGTGACGTCATCACCACCGTCAAAACAACGCACATTACAGATGTGTCGTTTTGGGAAATTGTAGAAGTCAGTGTATGCAACTACATAGTAAAATATCTCAATTTTCGATTTTTTTGAGATACGACACTTTGTGACGCTGTCGACGATATAATGCTGGGATTTTGCACATACAGATATCAGCAGGGTGACATTTTCTGGCATACTCTTCAATACCACCAAATTAACAGTGTTGCCAACCCATCACAAAGTTTTTTTTTTTAATGGCACTACGTCAGGTTATTATAAATTTCAAATCTACATTCAAAGCAAAAACAAACCAAACCAAACTTGTTGTTCATTGTTGCAAACCGAGGACGCTACAGCATCACTAATATTCAGGAACGCGAAAATTTTGGAGGCCTCTACAATACTAATAACTGAAGTAAGACGGACGGAACAGTTGCAAGGAATTGAAAATTGCATTTCCAAGGACTATTTCGAAAAAAAAAAAATAGTGCTTAGATACGTACCATGTCTAATTACGTAGATTCTTTTTAAAGGTTGTGAGGATCATAATACTGTTTACGGCAATTTGATAATTCAAACCGTTCTGGAGGTATAATAATTATTGTTAAAGTTACCAATATTTCCTAAAATAACGTAGTCCTAATTGCGATAAATTTTGAAAATGACATTTTTCTTCCCGATCAAAATGTAATGTTGAAAAGCCTGTCAATAATTTTCAAAATGTACAAAATATTCCTCTCACACACAAATTCCACATAAAAGTTGTGCAATTCATACTTCCTTTTCTCAATTTAAAAAAGCATTACATTCACCACATTAATAAAATATTGTTCACGAAACCAGTCAATTAAAAAAATAATAAAATTTACAATATAATTAACCATATTTGCAGTGTAAAAAAACATATTTACAATATTTACCATAGCCAATTACATTCGGCATCATTGCTCATAATTCAAATACGTATTAAAGTAAAATAAATTGAAATGCCCCTTAAATTTTTTAAAAATCCACATAAAATATACATTCACTAACATTATGAAAATGGCAATTTAACATTTCAATCGTAGACTTCAAAGCAGCAAAAGCAATTTTCTTTTGGGTGAATTTAGGCAGCCCAAGTTTAGTAAACACGTTTCTTGCAACATGTGTTTTAGCTCCCCTGGATCCTATGACCAAGGGGAGAACCTCAAATCGCTTGTTATCATGGACCTAATGTTTAAGTCTTTCATACTTAGTTATTTTCTCTTCTTTTGCCCTTACATCCATGTCATTTCCTTCAAACGTAATGATAATGTCAATTACATACTAACACAGTTATTCACAACAATTAGGTCTTGTTTCAATTGTACATTCTCAATATCAAACTCTAGCTCTTTACCCGTCTGATAGCCTCTTAACGCGCAATGTCTTTCAATAATTTGAACAATCTGGTTATGCCTCACTATACGTCTGTTGGCATGATAAGTGATTTGGAGATACGCTCAATTTTTTGAAATTCTTAGAACCCCACTTCCTCCCCCTCTTCCCCATCGAATTTCCAAAAACCCTTATTTAGTGATACCCTACGTCATAAAGTATACATACTGTGCACATTTCAAGTTCCTACCTTAAGCGATTTGGCCTGTACGAGGATCAGTCAGTCGGGGGGGGGGGGGGGTTGTTCATGAAGAACACCAATGTAATGTATTTCTATAAAACTGCATATAAGACAAAACAACTGGAAGTTCCAAACAATAAGTAGAAGAGATTTAAATTCAAACAGATGTACTGATGCCATTAAAAATTAAAACAACATTACACTACTACAATTATCCATATTTACAGTGATCTCCATATATATAAATGAAATTGCGTCGTATATTGTAATGTATGAATGAAAAAGGATATTAAAGTAATTTTTATATAGGGGAAAGTGGGGTAGAAATGGGTAACTAAGGTTTGATGTGTTGTCAAAGTCAAGATTGGCAACAAAATGTAATGATGATCAGAACAATTACTCTTGACTTATAATTCGTGAATACTACAAAAATGTGATAGGTTCTGTCTATTGTTTTGCATATATGTTTTTCACAAAAAAGCAAATCACCCGGAAGTACCCTAATGGTGGGGTAAGACCAGGTGTACATGCTAATCGGGTTTCACCCCACATGTATCGAGTATGAAAAACGTGGCATCGCTAAACTAATACAATTTTATAGTTTATTTTATGTATGTATTAGTATGTTCATTTGTGTTACGTAAGTCCTCATGAAATGTGCAACAAGGAGTAATAATTACATTTTCAGTCACTAACAATCATTGCAATCCCGTCGACCACTGAAAGAAAAACTACAGTAAACACGATACAAGACGCTGACGGTTGTAGCAGCGGGGCGAAATGGCCGTTCCTTCTTTACGTGTTAAAGGCTGCCGAAAACATGAAAAAATGAATTCTAAAGGTCCATAGCTCCAAAACTATGGGATCTACTGTTGTCGAGTCAAGACTTCACTAAGGAACTAGTATGTGCTCTATCCAAAAATACATGTTTTAGATTCCTAAGGTACTCACGCAACAATTTTTATGGA
Source organism: Thermobia domestica (assembly GCF_964235325.1). Taxonomy (NCBI): domain Eukaryota; kingdom Metazoa; phylum Arthropoda; class Insecta; order Zygentoma; family Lepismatidae; genus Thermobia; species Thermobia domestica. The sequence goes on along the minus strand of NC_137461.1, from coordinate 163,898,359 downwards.
GGTAGTTGGAGAATACTTTATATCATAGGCCCGTAGTTAAACTCCCTCTATAAAAATTGTTGTGGAAGCACCTCAGGATTCTGACACACGCATTTTTGGATAGGGCACATACTAGTTCCTAAGTTAAGTCTTGACCCGATTGCGGTAGGTCCCATAGTTTTGGAGCTATGGACCCTTAAAATTCATTTTTTCATGTTTTTGGCAGCCTATAACACGTAAACGATGGGGTTTTCGCCCTAGGTTTATTGGAACGTTTTTGTTTGTTTTACTCTCAGGAATAACTCCTCTGCTTTTGTACAATGAATTTAGTGCCATACTGTATATATATATGGGTGCACCGAAAAAAAATATTTTTTTCTTTTAAACGCTACACTGCGGAAAACTTACCTCTATGGTAGATAAATAAAATGCAAAATAAATATATTTTCTTGTTTACGTTTGACGGTACGCAACGACCCTAAACTTTGAAAAAATATACGATTTTCATAACTTTTTGAATACATTGAGAAAATTTAAATAACTTCTATATCAAGTACCTATAGTAATATATAAATAGAGAAAATTATAGAAAAGATAAATAAATGGAAAAGGAATACATTTCACAATTTATTAAACTGATTTTCACGAAGCTTTGCACCTCTTGTAAACAATGCAGACTGCAGTGCACAAATGTTGCCAACTAATTAAATAAAAAAATGTTATATGCAATTTTGTGCTAAGAAATGAATAAACAAACTGAAGGGGGGAAACAATGAGATTAAAAATAAAATGGCATGGGCTTGTGATAAGAGAATCAGGAACCATTTTCTCTCGTTTGCAGTGGCGTACGCACTGCTCTTCTGAATCTTTGAACTACTATATAAACGCATACACGCATCAGGAGGAAGAAGAGCAGAACATTGAATTTCCTCTACCAGTGTAAATTACAACTAAACCTTACTATCCCCACTCCTAATGTTTCCTCTAGCTGAGAATCTACCTAAAATGTTCGGATTCAGAGCCACTATTACATGATGACTTAGTGTTCCTACTAGCAGATCTATGGTTGGATGGATGGATTAAAGTTTATAGTCCCCTTCAACAACAAGGTTCTATAAGAATTGGATCTACAGCCGAACGAGTGATCCGAATTACATGAACTTCCTCCGGAAATCGAACGCGGGTCTCCCGCCCGACGACGAGTACGCGAATCATATAGCCACAAAAGGAGTTAATTATCAGATCTAGAAACATGTGCAGTTGTACTCACGACTTCTATTCAAAATTGAGCTCTTGGGGGGCCGCGGTGGCTCAGTGGTAGAGCGTTCACCTCTAGCACATGGGGTTCCTGGTACGATCCTAGTTCGCGCCAAGTGAACCTTGGGGTAGACAAACACCGTGTGCGTGGGTTTCCTCTGGGTCCTTCAGTTTCCTCCCACTTTCTTCATTCTAACATTTCATTCATGTTTTCATCATCGCCGTCTCCTTTAGCCTAGCCTGCATAATCGTAGGACGTAAAACTCGAAAAATTTCATTTCATTTCATTTCAAAATTGAGCTTCTTGTACGTCTCCATTATAGGCGAGCGAGTGTTTGGAACAAGCAATTGTTTATTCTGCAAGAACTTGAAAACTACTGAGTTTATTTATTTATTTATTTATTTATTGAATAGAGAATTTATTATTTTATTTCCTTTGTTATATGTACTAAAATACCTATAAAATATATTTTGAATCCTCGTGACTTATCCTTTCATTTGATATCTAACAGAAAAGTTAAGCCATAAACTAATATCTGTCATGAGAGTATGAAAACTCTATCGACATCTTATTCAACAAATTCCAAGAAACTTTTTAGATTCTACATAGGAATAAAGACACGTTATTTAACATGCACATGGTACCTCCTCTTAATTTCACTGCAGCCAGAAAAAAAATAAGACTCAAAAGTTATGAACATTCCTATCCAATATTATAAAATTCTTAAATGTTGAAGATTCCTTTGTACATTATTTCATTTCTGGCACCGAATATTCGGTTTTTGCACCTTTTAAATGGTCATTTATTCTGATCGCATTTTAAAAAGGCGATATACAAATTATAACTGAAAAAATTAGCCACATATTACTTCGTAGTGAATCACTAAAACAGGTTTTATCCTCTTTAACTTCCCTCTATCCCCTCACTCACTCTCTCTCTCTCTCTTCTTTAATTGACTCATCTCTAATGAGAGGTCAAACAAAGATCTGAAATACTATAAGGAACTTATTATCTTCAATAAGAACAGCGAGTTCAATTGATTTCTCTTTTTCATTTTCTTAGCCCATTTTCATGAAATGACACAACTGGTTGACAACCATTCTTTGTGTAAAACTGAAAAATAACTATGAGTTAGCAACATTGAAAATGAGACTAATAACAGTTTATTCTTCCATTAGCAAATAGTACACAACAAATGCAATGTATTATGGTAATTCATGTATTGTTAAGGCACAGTAAGAACATTTAGGTTTCGACTCAAAGTATGTATCTATATGGGATCGAAATCTTGAACCAAAATCGAATTTGTAAGGGAAAAGTGTTACAACAAATGACAAAACACAAGAAGTGCGCGCCACAATTTAAAGATGTCGCCCAAGGAAGCCAGCAGGTTACCTGCTACTCCGAGTGATTCTGTTAAACATAAACAAGGCAAACCCGTAAGTGCAGAAGAAAAGCAAATACTTTATCAAATGATATCAACGTTGTTCAATTCACTTGAAGAAAATTAAGACCTATAATACCTAATTTTCATGTTGTCATAGAATATTTATTTACTTACTTTGAAGTACTGAAGTTAGTATTTGTACATTCGCATGCTAAGAAAGCACATCAATAAATTGAACTAAAGGGGGAAAAGTGCCATCTGTTTTTCATGGATATGCTTAATGATTTAGGTAATAGATGAAAAAGAAATAATCTCCCATAATGATAAATATGCTTGCTGTTAATACCAGCGCCATCTTTTTATCGTTCAGTTGATAATTTCACATAACTCATTGTAATTTCATCTATAATTACAGTTTGGAGAAAAATAACAATGTTCAGTTGCTCTTAAGGAGGGGGGATTATATAGTATTTGGTATTTTTCCCTATATCACGGCAATGGTGTGAGATTGAGACGAGTAATGCACATTGCAGTAGCAGAAATACATGCACGTGCTGCAGCAGAAATATTGCGGGAAACAGACGAAACAAGTTCCTCTTCACCAATCAGCAAATAGTCGTGCGCGCAGTGATACAACACCAAGTTACGCGGTTTGTTTTTGAAAGGTGCAAAGGACTGTGAAAAACGCTTTAGTAGCGTATTACACTTATAAAAACACTTTTTTTATATACAAAAAATGACATTTTGAAATATATGACTGATTGAAACCTACAAACTGTTTAGCGATTTCATTATATTAACCACTGTGTCGTGGCTGTTTACAAGAAAATTACTCGCTGCCAGTTTTACTGCCCGTTATTTGGCAACCCAAAAGTTATCATTGAATAAACTTCCAACTTATGAAGATCTTCTTAAGCGTTTTCTTTCATTAACATTACAACTTAGTAGTGAAAACAAACAGCAGGTCAGTTAGTTTTCCTTAAGTTTCGAATATTGTGGCAGACAAGTTGAATCTGTGTTTGATAAAGCTTCAATACCAACAGCAACGTCTTACAGAACTGTTCAGTTAATAAATGCATACCAGATAAGTTGTCATAATCTTATGAAGTAGTTTAAGCGGGATAAGGAAAGGTTCAAAAGGAGAGTTGAACATTTCAAAAGAAAATGTTTTTTACTGTTTGATGTCTTTGCATGTAAGTGTAAAATAACATTTGACTGCAATAGCCAAAAGGTCACTAATACTGAGGTCTGTGAATTCCCTGTGTCCATTATCTATAACTGTGAAAAACTGAGAAAAAAAATACCCATCATTGAATTAAATTCTTGTACCCCGAAAGAAATATTGGCACAGATAATATTGGAAGTGTAACGGTACAAAAGAGATTACCCAAAGACATGAAAGGAAGTTGGTTGAACATAAAAGAACTCAGTCCAATGTTAATTTATTTTCACAGCCATCTTGTTCAAAATATACAAATGCAGAAACTCTCCTGTCAAAAGAGGTAGGCAGTGATTTGCCTGAAGACAGTAAGTACGCCAGAAATGTTTACTTGGGGGGTGTTCAAAATAAAAGGGGGTGTGCTCTCAGAATAGTGATATAACTTTTAAACAAACTCAAACAAGAAAACAGTATATTTTGTTACGCAACTATTGCAATACTACTACTACTACTACTACTACTACTACTAATAATAATAATAATAATAATAATAATAATATCAGCTCTTCGCAGTGGTAGGTTCAATAAAGTAAGTTCACACATTTGAGCATTTATTATTATTATTATTAAACTAAGTAATACAGTGAAACCTCTCAAAACGGACACCGATGGAACCGATTATTTGTCCGTAAATGAGAGGTGTTCCTAAAAGAAAGGGTTCTCTCTTTTTTATAACACAACACCACACATATTTATGGCATGGAAGAATAAGAAAGTTTGTCCTCTTACGAAGATGTCCACTATTGAGAGATGCCCGTTAAGAGAGGTTTCACTGTATTGGGAATTAACCTCCACTATTTTACCCAGTAGTTACATGTGAATGCATTACATACGAATTATTGTAGTCTAATTATTTTGCAAAATTCTGCTATTATTTCAATTTATTCACCCCAGCAAGTTTTAGTGGGTGATTTTTTTTTTAATATTAATTGGGAAAAAATTCCCTCGTCCCATGCTGAAATCACATTCGTTTAGTAATTAATACTGTACATGGTTCCAATTTCATTATTTTAATATTCTAACCCTGTTATTAACGTTAATTGTTGTAATATTATTTGATCTCTTAATCTCTGTTCCTGCCCCTTCCTAGCTACGTTATTGGCTCTGAATATTCTTCGTAAGCAATTATTCATTGATTTAGTTATTTTCCAGAAATTCAGTTTTTCAATTTACAAATATGTTGTATTTGTCTGTTTTGTCTTCTTTAATATACCCTAATTTTAATAATCCCAGGGCTCATAGTGGTCTGATCTCTTGTAAATAGTTGAAAAGTGACCAAAAATGGCCAAAAGCACACGAAAAAGTTACTAAAATCTCATCAGGCCTCTTTTTCCTTTGTCAATTTCTCCAAAACCTCTCTCTTTGTTTGTTCTTTTGTTTCTTCTTTACTTCTTCTTTTTGAGGTTCCTCCTTCCTTAGGTTTTCAAAGTATGATTTGTACTTACGGTAAGCAGACTTAGCAGATGTAAAAAGCTTCTGAGTAAGTGAAACCAGTTCTGGCCTATTTCCGAATTCGTTCATCCCAGACATTATATTTAACTTCGCATTAAGAGTTCTCAAAAACGTGAAATATTCGAATTCATCACCTACTCTTAAGAAGAACATACAAGAAGCATAGCACAAGACGAACATGATGAACCACACAAACACACACGCACAACGTTGAATGGGGCATTAACTATTACGAGAGAAAACTAAAAGATTATTATGATAGAAGGAAGAATAGACACAGAAGAGCTCTCAACCTCACTTTGAGAGCTTAAGCATTCACCAACCGTCCACTGTGCTTTAGAAAGAATAGAAGCTGAAGTGAGAATAAAGCTGACTGTTTCACATGTGGCAGCAAGTACTGAAGCTTTCAGAAGAGTAATGAGTAACAAGTTTCTGCCTTTTTCCATTTGTTTTTTATATTTTTTCTTAGAAAACTGCCAATGCGAAACATAAATTACACGAAAAAGTCACTTTACCTCTCAAAAAAAGTAACTTTTAGTGACAAGTTTGAAAAAAAAAAGTAACTTTTAGTGAGAACTTGAAAAAAGTAAATTTTAGTTTAAAAAAGTGACTCGCTATGAGCCCTGTTCCGCTCAATGAATTTACGTAAATAAAAATATACTTTACAAAAATTAAGCTAGTGCCAAATGCGTTCCTGCATAACACTAGACTCAGTCTAAGAAATATATAATTCTTACTTCGATCGATCTCTTCATTTCCGCCCGTTGATACACCACTTGCAGAGCAGGCTCGAGACCAGCCACAGAGCTTTGGGGTCCATGAATATGTTAGGAGGGGCTAAGTCATTAAAAATTCTCTTACAAATATCTAAATTGTGCATTTTGTATTGAGGTCTGGAGGAAAAAAAATCTTTGAGTTTTACGTCCCACGGTTATGCCGGTTAGGCTAAAGGAGACGGTGATTATGAGAGATGAGTGAAATGGTGGAATGAAGAAGGTGGGAGGAAACGGGAGAACCCCGAGAAAACCCACGAGCACGGTGTTTGTCCACCACAAAGTTCACTTGGCGGGGGCTGGGATCGAACCCGGGACCCCAAGCACCAGAGGTGAACGCTCTACCACTGAGCCACCGCGCCCCCCGTGAGGTCTGGAGGGGACATGAAAAATTTAGGGAGGCCAGTCCCTCTTTACCACCCTCTGTTTGCGAGCCTGTTGCAGAGTAGCACTTACCAACTGGATCTGGTATAGGCTTATTGTCACATTTTTCCTTATTGAGGAGGAGGTAGGTGAATGACCGCTCAAGACGTTGCCAATTTTTGTTTTGTTTTTCAAGTCCTGGGGCATTGTAGAAGACCTTACGTATGGTTTCACACCTTCCTGCGTCCAGACATAGGAGGAGATGACGTCATAATTTTAAAATATATATTTTCTCTTATTAAGCCTATGTTCATTATTTTTGGCGGGCTTATTTTTGCACGTATAAGATTGAAATTTTGCACAAACATTCAGTCTACCGAGTAGTATTTACCAGATTTTTTTTCAGATTTCTGCGTTAAAACAGGGGGGATCCAGAGGGGCAAAAGAGTTGAAAAAAGCGATATTTTTACCAGAAAATCCCTTTCTTCTGGATTTTCCCGCCTTAGATACATGATGGAGACACGTGCGTCATACCGTCTGAAAGGCAGTTCTGTTCTAAAGAGAATGATGAGCGAAATATGACTCTAGGGTAATTAGGGGTGTCTCAGGGAATTTTTGTAAAAATATACTTCTGTATAAAGGAATATTGGACATTTTCGGTATTTTTTTTTTTTGGCGTCGTTATTTTTGCACGTAGAAGATTGAAATTGTGCACAAACATTCAACCCGCCGAGTAGTATTTACCAGATTTTTTTTAGATTTCTGCGTTAAAACACGGGGGTTAAGAGGGGCTAAAAGTTGAAAAAAGGGATAATTAGACCAAAAAAACCCTTTCTTCTGGATTTTCCCGCCTTAGATACGCGATGGAGACATGTGAGTCATACCGTCTGAAAGGCAGTTTTATTCTGAAGAGAATGATGGGCGAAACATGACCCTAGGGTAATTAGGGATGTCTCAGGAAATTTTTTACCTGAGATCATGGTCTTTTGCGGTAATTTGGGGCATTGTGGGGATTCTTGATAAAATTTCTCCCACCCTTAGTATTCAAGATAGAAACTTGAAATTTGGCACACATATTCAGTCTACCAAGTACTATTTATCAGATTTTTTTGAGATCTCTACGTTCACACAGGGCCGCTCCAGAGCCGGTACCATTTGAAAGCCAGCTTCATTCTGAAGAGAATTAGGTATGAACCATGATCCTAGGATAAATAGAGACGATGCAGTAGCTGCTTGACTGAAAGTCTAAAAAATACCCCAAAAACCCCGGATCACGTAAGGGATAACAGACTTAGGGTTCAGAAGAATCACAAAGGCTAGAAACTTAACTTCTAAGAAGAAGTCAATAAGGAGTTTCCAACTACCTAAGATCAATTTCCTAGCTAGAGACTACACCGAAATGATTCACTGGAACTCTGTTACACTTTCACCTCAGCCTTTGCTGCGGAAATTTACCGATCACGAGATTTGGTCTAAGATCCAATCAGGTGAAACAGCGGCTGAGTGGAACTTTGATAAATTCCCGTGTCACACCAAAGCATTACACCGGCCATACACTGACGTATTTTTCCGCCGTAGCCATAAAATTTCATGCGTTAGTCTTGTTAGCAGCTGTCAATACGTTAGTGTATGGGACCTGGCGTACGTTTACGTACCGAATTTTTATACGCTGGAAAAGTCTGGGTGCTTTTAACTTCGAGCGTAAATACGGCACGTAAAAACAGCTCAGATGGAAGGGTTTTCGAGCAGCAGGTGGTCTCTTGCCCTTTCCACGGCCTTCTCCCTGGTCTGGTCTTATTGTTTTCAGAAGAGAAAACCTGTTCTTGTGTTGTCCTCGCGAATCGTTGCTGAGGTTTGCTGGTAGACTCACCAGAAATCATCATTCCAATCTAGTTTCAGTCTTTCTATACAATACATGATTTCGGCTAAATTAATATTTTCTATTGCACAAAATGAGACCTTATTTCCTAATTAAAATTCATAATTAATTTTCAGTGCATAGAGAAAAAGGTAGTTAACTCCAATACTTCAGAATCAGAATTCGCAAATGATGAGAGCTCCTCCGTGGTTATACGGTCAGCGTAAGCTTCTCCGGCGCAGGACATCCTGTTCGATTCTCGGCAGAAGCTCACGCAGTTTGGATCTCATTTCTCATATAGCCACGCTGTCTAAGAGGTCGCTCAAGTCAAACCCAATGCAATCGAACATGATGTCCTTCGACTACGAATTTAACATTAAATTTAATATTTGACAATTAGTCCCAAGATACTTCAACAAGATACTATCTCGATATCTGCCTGATAAAACAGCAAAAAATTGCGTTTGACTATCGAAATTCGCTGTTTTTTTTTTTTTTTTTTTTTTTGCTATTTCGACCACCTGCTGATTGTTATTTTAAGTACCTTCTCAATTTTACAAGAAATTGTAACAAAATAGGTTCAGAAAAACGTTATTTTTTTCATTACTCTTACTTTTCATTGATCTTAACATTACTCGTGAAAAAGGAAATGTGATAAACCACAATACATAGGCTAGTGTTTCTTTCTTTGTGAATTATTTCAAACTTCAGATTGTACATACATTTAATAGACCTAATAATTCTATTTCGCCATTAATGCTCACATACTAAGTCTAAATAGCACAATCATTGTACCGCTCGTTTTAGTGTGCTTGCTTTTCAGAATTAAAAGTTCAAGTTCAATCCAGGGTACCAGCTATGTTGAAAATTTTTCAACATTTTATTATATCTCGTCATGAAGGGGACTGTGCCAGCACTTATTTGAAAAGCTTATGTAGACTCAAAACAGAACATACCTAACACCAAAATTGAAATGACACCTATTTGCAGGAAATAGGATTACACTCATAATAGTTCATGTTAACTCGTAGTATGCCATTAAAGCATTTCTCAACCTTTGTGGTGTGGTTATTATCAATTCTCCCTAGATAAACGTTAACTTAAGGTCTATTATCACAAAATATTTAATAACAATGAATATCTGACACTTAAATAATTTCTTTCACGAACAACTCAATCATTTTACTGAGCTCCTCTGTGACTAAACAGTTAGCAAACGTGTATTTGGCGTGGGAGAGCCGGGTTTGCTTCCCGGTGGGAGTTCATGTGGTTCGGATTCCACGTTAATCAGTAGGTCTCGTCTCATATAGCCTCGATGGTGAAAGGGACGTTAAACTCAAAATCAACTCAACTTAATCGTTTTACTATCTTTATAAGTAGCATGTCCATCCTGTCAGGACAATTTATATAATAATTGACTTAATAGTGTACTATTTTCCTTCTTACTTAATAGTGTATTACTTTAGTGTCATTTTTACTACTAGAGCTTCGAAATTAATTGATATTTAATAGTTTTCAGTTTCGTATAACATACAAGTTTGTTTACATTTTTCTTTTTACTTTCTGCTTAATTCCTTATAACTACGCTTTCTTACAGTGAAATATGCCTTATGTAATGAATATAAGAACTATGAGTGTTAAAAACACACAATACGACGGGCTCTTGACACTGAGAGAAATGAAAATTTAAAATAAAACAAATCTGTTTATTTTCTGAACCAGTAAATGGAAACTCTTCCGACTTAGATTGCTTCAAATCATTGGTTCATAAGTTGTGAAACAAATGTAATAATAATAATAATAATAATAATAATAATAATAATAATAATAATAATAATAATAATAATAATAATAATAATAATAATAATAAATTTAAACGAACGACTGGATTTGGTTCAAAGTGTCTTTAATGAGTTAACAGTTTAAACTTCTTTTGAAAAAATATCTAAACTAAGATTGGGTAGCTCTCAGTTAATTTTAATACGTAGTTGGATATTTGTACCAACATGTAGTAAAATTTAAACAAACCAGTCGTTCAGAATAGTTTAACTTTGTTTGAAAATAACCTAATCTGAGTTGAATTGGAGAATAAAGGGTTGTGAATAGCTAATGTTTGAACGGAATTTGACTACTATAAGTTCGAAATTAAATAAATTAAGGTCTATATTATGGTACAGCTTCGTGATAATATGCCAAATATCATAGCTACGCCAAATTCATGAAACAGCCACAATCATTTGTAACAACCCCACATTTTATTATTTGCAGTTTTTTATGTTCCCATATAACATACACGTGCAAACATCTTTCTTTTAGACAAATTTAATATTTAGTATACTAAATAAATATAATAATTTTAATAAAGCGTTAAATTTATCTTACTTTCCGTAATCAATTGTAGTTGCGGAAAAACACAGATCTATTCGCTTGTAGTAATGGAAAGTACCAGTGACGGCAATTGGGTATGAACACTAAAAAGGGGGACAAAACACTACTAATAGTAAGGGGGCATGTAATTAGGCTATAGTGTAAAGCCAAAAAAGTGGGGGCAGTAATTACCTCCACGTCCCTAATCGCCGATGGACAGCAAACTTGTTAATAATATTTCCAATTTAAGTGAATTTTAAGAAATTGTTGAGGAATAATTTTAGTAGTATTTAATTAGATCTATACGGTTTTATTTGAATTACTTCACTTCAGATCTACAATTAGTTTCATTATATTTTCATTAACTGTTAATCATCAAACGATGCGTTCAAACGTAGAATATTCACTAATAGTCATTACATTGGCCAACAACTTAAATTAATTTGTTTACAATTAAATAAATGACCTTTTATTTTTAAAAAAAGACACCAAATTTGTTATATTTAATTTGAACATGTGATTTGGTCCAGTCATTAGAATCAATCATTTTTTTTAAAATTTAAAAGTTGGTTGCATCGATTAAAAGTGTCTGCTTACTCTGTCACAAGGTTTTCAGTAGACCCTACATTGAATGCTGTAAATTTCTTATATCTTATACATTAACATTAGAGGCGGACAAAGGGCATATTGTGAAATTATACACTGAGAAAAATGTATGTGGCGTACGTAAAAACGTAGGTTACATGTGTAAATCATGTAGTCTTAGGACTTGACGTACAGCAAATGAGTAGTTAATATTCGTAGGTCTCGTAGTAGTCTTTCCAGTTTTATGAGGGGGTGAGATGAGATAAGGTTACTCTTTACAATAGGTTTATTGTTTGATAGGAATGTTGTTTATCCTTGACAATATTTGTATACAATAAATGTTTTATTTTTTATTATATTTTATTGATTGTTTATATTATTTTGTATTGCTGACAGGAATTTCTATTATCCTTGAGTATATACAGATGTACGTTCAAAGTTTTTTATTGTTGACAGGAATGTCGCTCGACCTTGATTAGTCACGTAGGCAGATGATTGTTTTGGAATTTCTAAGAAAAGCTTATGTTTGTTTGGGGAGAGGTAGAACACAGGTGTGCGTTAAAAGTTTTCTATTGTATTCAGGAATGTCGCTCGACCTTGATTAGTCACGTAGGCAGAAGATTGTTTTGGAATTTCTAAGAAAAGCTTATGTTTGTTTGGGGAGAGGTAGAACACAGGTGTGCGTTAAAAGTTTTCTATTGTATTCAGGAATGTCGTTCGACCTTGATTAGTTACGTAGGCACAAGATTGTTTTGGAATTTCTAAGAAAAGCCTGTTTGTTTGTTTGGGGAAGAGTTAGAACACAGGTGTGCGTTAAAAGTTTTCTATTGTATTCAGGATTTGCGTTGACCTTGACCATATACTTGAACAATAGATGTTTTTGGAATTTCTAAGAAAAGCCTGTTTGTTTGTTTGGGGAGAGGTAGAACACAGGTGTGTGTTAAAAGTTTTTATTGTATTCAGGAATGTCGTTTGACCTTGATTAGTCACGTAGGCACATGTTTGTTTTGGAATTTCTAAGAAAAGCTTGTTTGTTTGGGGGAGAGGTAGAACACAGGTGCGCGTTAAAAGTTTTCTATTGTATTCAGGAATGTCGCTTGCCCTTGATTAGTCACGTACGCATGGGAAAAATTCGAAGATTTGTTTCTGTTAATGATCACGTGATAGGGAGACTTGTATGAACTTGTTGTTGTTAGGACGCCATTTTGTTGTGACGTAAACGCTTAAATACAGAGTTTCAGGAGAGTGTTTTATGTATTACGCTATGGCTCCCGTTCGCAAGTTAGTTTTTAGCGAACTCGACGACGAGGAGACATTATCATCGCCTCCTGCGGGAACTAAGAAGTTAAAGACCGACAACAGGTCGGATTCCCCGGACTCTATTGAAGTAGTCTATATATCATCTTCGGATGATGAAATTTATTCATCATCTTCGGATGAAGAAGGCGAATTGGAGGAACCAGAGACACCATCTCCAACGGTGTTGCCAACGCCACCTGCATCACCATCACTGTTAAGCCGATCCAGTTCCAGGTTTTGGAGTTTAAACTGTACATGTTCAAGTCAGAAAGTGGATCGTAGTAGTAGTGGTAGACGTTGGCGCGAATGACTCATCCTCACTCTCTTTTATGACCAGGATTTTTGAACTTCGTTCCCTTTTACGGCTAAGATGAATGCTTTGGTACCTCGATTCTGATTGGCTGAGAGAGGTCACGTGACGTTAGGCCCCGCCCACGCGGGAAACTCAAATTTTTTAGGTCACGTGGTATGACGTCATGAGTCACCCTGCGGGGAAATCCCTCACCAGGGATTTTTGAAATTTGTTCCCTTTTACGGGTAAAATGTGTGTTTTGATTGGTTGATAGCTGTCACGTGATTTTAGACCCTGCGATATTTGAAATTCGTTCCCTTTTACGGGTAAGATGAGTGTTTATGATTGGCTGATAGAGGTCACGTGATCTTACACACCAACCCCAATGCTAGACATTCAGAGTGCTATGACGACGATCCACCCTAGACCTGGATTTTTTTTAATGGTTATCCTTTTTGGTACCTTAAAGTTCCCATGGAGGGTTCAACCTCCTCCTTAAATAACCCTTTTATGGTATCATGATATTGTACTGAAGTTTACCTTAAATATTATCATTCTCTTTGGCAGATAAGATGATTACCAGCTTTTTTACCTTGATGGAGATCCTGTCCTTGAATTAGTAGCCTATGTCTCTGGAAGTAACAATGGTGAAAGAGAGGTGTCGCTTGTAGATTTCTTATAACACATTGTTGTGAGTTTAAGCGATTTTTTTAAACGCTCAGCGTTTTATTGCTCAGTAAGCGCTTCATTAATGGAAACAGCGTTGCCAGATTTTTTCTACCTAAACTGCTCCGATTCTTTTCGAAACGGTTCCGCAGAGTGCAAGAAATTTTAAACTAAAAATTTTTTCGAACTAAAAAATTTCAAAACTAAAAAATTTTAAACAAAAATTTTCAAACAAAAAATTTTCGAACTAAAAATTTTGAAACAAAAAAGTTTCAAACAAAAAAATTTTCGAACCCAAAAAAAATTTCGAACTAAAAAAAATTGAAACAAAATTTTGTCGAACTAAAACATTTTTTAAAAACAAAAGTTTCGAACTAAAGATGTAAATCACATCTAAAAATTTTCAAATCAAACTTTTTATCGAACTATTAAAATTTTCGAACTAGAAATTTAAACCAAGTTTTAGAAAAATCCTAAGAAATGTTTTTTCAGGAATCGAACTCAGGTCTTTCAAACCAAAGATGTGTATGCTAACCGCTTAAATGAATTCGGTTTTAATCGATCTTGGTGGGTTTCGAACCATGGTCCTTGAAAAGGATACACATATACTTTAAGAAAATAAATCTGACAGTGTAACACTTCTCAAATCAAACTTTTTATCGAACTAAACTTTTAAAATTTTCGAACTAGAAATTTAAACCAAGTTTTAGAAAAATCCTAAGAAATGTTTCTCCAGAGTTAAGAAAATAAATCTGACAGTGTAATGCTTCCGTTCGTGGATTAAAATAAAATGCTGATAGACTTCTTTGTGTGACGACATAGAAGCACATATGATTGAAAATGCAAACGTCAGCGGATCGTATTACTTTTTGTTTTACTACGAGCGTGTCAGCATGATTCATGAAAAAAGCAAACATTGACATTCTCGTATGGAATATGAGGAAAATGAAATGTCGTCACAGTTACGACAAGTAGTGACATGATCCTGGCAGAAGGGAATTGGCATCGGAATTGCGATACTATTGAGAAACGTGAATGACGTCACGATCGATTGTTACACATCGTTTTGGTTCGTGATTCATGACAAAAGCAGCGAGCGTTTTGATTGGTTCGTTGTGATGTCATTTTATAAATTTCCTCGTTTCTGATTGGCTGACGGTGACATCGTTTTCGCAGCGACCTAAATAAAAATCTAAATTTCATTTTTCAAATCCTACACCGCTCTCAACTATCGAGTGAGAAGGTAGACTTTTTTAGAAGTGTTTTCATTTAAGAAGCTTTACTGCACCGACTTTTTGTTCATTGAATTTGAGGTAAGTTCAGTGAGATTTTATTTTTCACACAAGATTCGAAAATCATTTTTATTTTATATTTGTGGGCGGATCACGAATACACTGTTTTACTTTTAGTACGAAATATTTAGACTATGAAGAAATTAGTGGAATGGGAAAGTGGGAGTACGAATCAGGAACCCCCACACATTAAAACTAAGCACAAGAAATGATATGTTTAGCGTCCCTTCAGCGAGCGCCCGTCGGGAATTGAACCATGGCCAGAAAATGTGTGCGCTTAGTTTTGAAAAGAATACATTACAAAATTTCTAAAACTATGCCTGAGAATAATATGGTTCGATACCCTTTGAAAGCATTAGCGGCCCCTTCAGTTTAACGTGATATTCGAGCAACCGCCCCGGGATTGAACCAAGGCCAGAGGTGTGTACGTCAACTATTTAGCTTAGTTTTGAAAAGAATGTATGATAACGCATGAGAATAATACATTTCAGAAAAGGCTTGACAGCGCCCCGACGTGGAAAGCAAACCCCACCGAGGATTGAACCAGGGCCTTTCACGTTAAAAGCATGTATGCTAACCGCTTAGCCACGAGTGTATGAATATGTGGTTAAAAGTTTTACGCTATACAGATTTTGTTTTGACAATTACGTATGCGTAACGTTAATGGTTGATGAATCTCTTCAACTTGCAAACGCATCATTTAAAGGTCGTTGTGAGTAGAAAAAATGCTTACGCGTACTTTGTCACATCTCAGTACTGTTGAAACATTCATTCATTCATGCATTCTTTTTATCACTATAGAATGGTAGGTCAGTTACATGCTGATGTAATGGTCTCGAGTTTGACAGCAATAAAACACACATTTCAGTGACATAATTATTTTTAAAAAACTTTGATTTCTAGTACATGTGTTTTTATAATGAGATTCTGAACGTCACCGCCAGGAATCAAACTCAGGACCTTTACATGAATTACTTAGTTAATTATTTATCATGAATGTTATGATTTCCTGGGCTAAGCGGTTAGCATACGCGCCTTTGGCGTGGGAGACCCGGGTTCGATTCCCGGCGGGAGCTCATGTGGTTCGGATTCCACGTTAATCAGTAGGTCCACGTCTCATATAGCCTCGCTGCTGAAAGGGACGCTAAACTAAAAATCAAAAAATCAACTCAAATTCACGCTGCTCAATTCCTTTTTTCCATATCACATTTATCGCAATTGTACCTGTTTGTTTGTTTTCATTTTTAATCATGGCCGAATCGGGTTTTACTGTTCGCAATGAAATCACTCGTCATTATAGACGATTTATGTACGTTTATGTATTATGAGGTGTGTACGTCAGTCATTTAGCTTAGTTTTGAAAAGAATGTATGATAACGCATGAGAATATTAAATTTCAGAATAGGATTGACATGCCCCCGACGTGGAAAGCAAACCCACCGAGGATTGAACCAGGGCCTTCCACGTCCGAACCATGTACGCTAACCGCTTAGTCACAATAATAATAAAAAAATACGCTATACAGATTTTGTTTCGACAATTACGCATGGGTATCGTTAATGTTTGATGAATCTCTTCAACTTGCAAACGCATCATTTAAAGGTCGTTGTGAGTGGGGAAAAAAATGCTGACGCGTACTTTGTCACATCTCAGTACTGATGAAACATTCATTCATTTCATGCATTCTTTTTATCACTATAGAATGATAGGTCAGTTAAATGCTGATGTAATGGTCTCGAGTTTGACAGCAATAAAACACTCATTTCAGTAACATAATTATTTTTTTTTTAAAAAAAACTGATTTCTAGTACGTGTGCTTTCATAATGAGATTCTGAACGCCCCGCCAGAGAATCAAACTCAGGACCTTTACATGAATTGCTTAGTTAAGAATTTATCATGAATGTTATGATTTCCTGTTTATCAGGTGATTAAGATTTTTCTTTCTTCTTTTCTTTTGTAGTAAATTCACGCTGCACAATTCCTTTTTTCCCATTACATATTTGTTTTACCGTAATTGTACCTGTTTGTTTGTTTTCTCCTTTTATTAACATGGCCGAATCGGGTTTTACTGTTCGCAATGAAATCACTCGTCATTATAGACGATTTAACATTGAGGGCAGAATGCTCGAAATTCAATTCAACGCACCGCCCGTAGGAACCGATATCATACAGTATGTACATAATAGTTTCCAAGCAATGCTGGACCATTTGTTAGCCAATGTCGACGATGAGGCGATGGTTGGTTTATCGGTAATATCACCACGCAACACGAATAAACCATTTTGGGTGAGTTTTCGCCAAGCACGAAACCTGACACTGGAAACGATGTGGGCCTCGTTCGAAAGAGTGTTACAAAGTAACAATGCATTTCTCCTGCACGAACCATTCACGGTTCATTTTCATCGTGTGGATATTCCACGTGGCTATGGCGGTTTGCGGCAAGGAGTACTTCAAAACGAAGAATTGTTACGTAGCAAGCGAGGGATTGTACGTGTAAAAAATCAAGATTCAAGGTGCCTGGCGTACGCCCTTGTTATTGCTATTGGCCTGAAGGCATACAAGAATGTAGATATGCAACGATATTGGCAATATCAACGTCAATCGAAATATGTTGTGGACGATGAAGTGAATGCGTTATGTGCAAATGCAGGAGTCAATTTGGATCATGGTGCCAGTGTAAATGAAATACGACAATTCCAGGCATACCTCAAAGAATATAAAATTACAGTGTATACCAGTTTCACAGGCCATGATATCATGTACGAGGGGCCCAACGACGAAAATCGCACTCCCATAAATTTGATTTGTTTGGCTGGCCATTTTGACATCATCCAATCCTTAACTGCTTGTTTTGCAACCAATTTCTACTGTGAAGCGTGCCATAAAAAATACAGTGAACGTAACAGACATGTGAAAAATTGTCCTGTAACGTGCTCCAAATGTTTACAGAGACCACTATGCGACAAGAACCAAACGCTGATATTATGCAACGACTGCAATCGTCAATTTTACGGCGAACAATGTTTTAACAATCATCGTAATATTGTATATCATCAAGGGGAACCTGTATGCAAAATGGTGAAGCAATGTACTAAATGCTACAGAGTATATTCTTTTGTGCATACAGGACAACGACTTCATGATTGTAATGAGATCTTTTGCAATGTTTGTAAGAAGATTGTTCCGGGATCACATCAATGTTTTATGCTTCCTGATCGCCAATGCTTGAAACCTGGTGTTCCTTCACTCATGCACGCAAAGAAAGCCTTGTTGATATTCTATGATATAGAATCTATGCAGAACATGAATATTGGCGATAATACGTATGTACACATTCCAAATTTATTGGTTGCACAACAAGTATGTTATGCATGTGTTGAAAACAATAATATCCAGCAGTCTTGCAGTACGTGTGGTCAGCGCCAGCATATTTTCCAAGGAGAGGATCCAGTTTATGATTTTCTTCAGTACTTGCGGGAACGTCGTCCCAATATAAATAGGATTTTCTGTGTCGCGCACAACGCTAAGGGATACGATGGACATTTTATCCTAAAGACCATGGTCGAACAATGTCAATGGAGACCTGACGTCATATTAAATGGGACCAAGATACTGAGTTTAACCTTGAATAATCTGACGTTCATTGACTCGTTGAACTTCCTACCTATGGCATTAAGTAAATTGTCAAAAGCGTTCAATTTACCCGCAACCAAAGGCTACTTCCCGCATTTCTTCAACACCAAGGAGAATCAATCGTATATTGGACCACTTCCAGAAACGAAGTATTATGGTGCAGATGAAATGGCCGTCGAAGACAGGAACAAGTTCATGCAGTGGTACAACGATCATCGTAATGACACGTTTGATTTTCAGAAAGAAATTCTCAAGTATTGTATTCAAGATGTCAATGTACTGCGGCAAGCATGCGTTTCGTTTATGACGTCATTTGAAACAGAAACCAAAGTGAATCCCTTCTTGGAGACGATCACGATTGCAAGTGCTTCCAATTTAGTATTTCGCCGGAATTTCCTTAAACCCAACACCATTGGAATTCTACCGGTACATGGCTATCGATGGAGAAGTACCCAATCGATCGCTGCAATGCAATGGCTGGCCTACATTGAAAAAACCGAAGAAAAACAAATCTTACATGCGGCCCGACAAAAAGAAGTGTTTATTGCGGGATTCCATGTTGATGGCTACTACCAAGATCCTGAGACGTTAGAGGAGCACGTCTACGAGCATGCCGGCTGCTTTTATCACGGGTGTAAAGTATGTATTACTACAGGCCGTAATCAGCCCATCTATGGCAATCCAGAAGACACCATGGAATTCCGTTATGAACGAACGCAACGCAAAAATGCAAGACTGCGTGAATTGGGGTACATTGTACATGAAATGTGGGAGTGCGAATTTAATCAGTTCTTAAAACAAAATCCTGCAATGGCGACGTATCTGAAGAATCACCCGTACATGAACCGTAGACCATTAAATCCAAGAGATAGTTTTTTTGGAGGAAGGACCAATTGCGTGAAATTGTACCACCAAGTCGACGAAAAAGCAGGGGAAGTAATAAAATATTTCGATATTGTCTCGCTTTATCCTTACATAAATAAGTGTGCTAAATACCCTGTAGGGCATCCACGAATTTATCTACAGGGTGATGAAAATATACCACCAATAAATAAAGTCAATGGTCTAATCAAAATGTCGATATTACCAAGTCGCCATCTTTATCATGGTCTCCTGCCTTACCGATGTAACAAGAAACTACTCTTTCCACTGTGTGCTGCGTGTGCCGAAGAAATGAACCCAGACTCTACAGCAACGTGTACACACAACGACCAGGAGCGATGCCTCACTGGGACATGGGTATCATATGAAATCCAGAAAGCAATAGAATTAGGATATCAACCAGTGGAAATTTTTGAAATTTGGGACTATGACATTGAACAATATGATCCCATCACGAAAACAGGTGGCTTGTTCACGGAATATATCAATACGTTTTTGAAATCAAAAATGGAAGCGTCTGGCTGGCCCAGTTCCTGTGTGACCGAAGAAGACAAATCAAAATTCATACAAACCGTCCTGGAGCGTGAAGGTATTGCATTGGATCCGTCCAAAATTGAAAATAATCCTGCACGAAGAAGTTTATCTAAGCTTTGTGTGAACTCTCTATGGGGAAAGCTTTGCCAGCGTACAAACTTTAGCCAGACCACAATTATTGATCGTCCGGAAGAATTTTATGAAAAACTCACTTCCCCCGACATTAAACTCCATCAAATTGTACCCATCAATGATACGATGTTGTATGCGTTCTGGGAGTACAATGAACATGTGCCTGTTCAAAACCGAAACACCAATGTCGTGTTAGGTGCATTTGCAACATGTCAGGCACGTCTGGAACTGTACAAGTACCTGGAAATGTTGCAGGAACGTGTTTTATATTTCGACACGGATTCTGTGATATTTACGGAGAAGCCCGGGGAGCCAACCATTGAACCTTCTACGTACTTGGGATGCTTATCGGATGAGATGGAGTCTTACGGACCACGAGCATACATCAAGACATTTGTCAGTGGAGGACCAAAAAATTACAGCCTAGAAATATACAATCCAGATACCAACGTCACCAGTTACATATGCAAAATTAGAGGATTTACATTAAATTACAATGCAGGACAACAATTAAATTTCAACACGCTAAAAGAAATGATTACAAATCAATGCCGTGGACAAGTCACCATCACTATCCCCCATAAAATATGCAGGACCAAAGACCATACCATCGTCACACGCAAAGAAGAAAAAATGTACAGTATCCAGTACACAAAACGTCGATTTAAAGAATTCAATTCTTATGATACGGTTCCGTACGGGTACGTTAAAAAACAGAAGATGGAACTGGAAAAAGAAGATGAAGAAGAAAAAACTGTAAATACCCAATAAGGCCGCCATTTCTTTTTTTCCTTTTCCTTTTTTTCCACTCCTTAACCACAAAGCAGTAACACCAAGAAGAAAATGAAGTACCCACAAGAGTTCATAAACCATCAACACCACCATCAGTGGAAGAAATGCAGTCATCTCGTACCGAAGGAGGAACCTTGACCATAAAGCAGCAACACCAAGAAAAAATGCAGTACCCAGAAGAGTTCATAAACATCCATCGGTGAAAAAAATGCTGTCATCTCGTACCCGAGGAGGAAGATGAGCCTAAACAGATCCATCATTTACGAGTAAGTTTTATTTCTCTCTTATCAATATTGACTCATTTTTATTGTTTCAGAAAAAAAAAGAAATTCATAAAGTAATCCGTCGTTTCTTCTTTTTCTTTACAGGATACGGCTACAAGATTCGAAGATGATGACGCGTCCAACATATTCATTAATTAGATCCTGTATTTATTATGTTAATAAACATGTATAGGAAGACCACATACCTTTCGTTAAATACAACAAGTTGAAAAAAAATGTGTTTTATTATTTCTTGAAACCCTGAACACTTGTTTTCAAATCATGGTAATCTTGAAAATTTAAGGTGGAAAATATATTCAAGATTTGGTTTACATGATTTTGTTCGAAAAATTAATTAAAGAATTTTTTAGTGTCCAAAATTTGGTTTTTAATTTAGTTCAAAAATTGATTTGAAAACTTTCAAATGTGGTTTACATCTTTAGTACGAAACTTATTTTTAAAAATTGGTTCGAAATTATTTTTAAATTTTTAGTTCGAAAAATTTTTGGTTTGAAAATTTAGTTCGAAAGTTTTGTTTAAAATATTTTTCGAAAAATTTTTAATTTTTTAGTTCGAATTTTTTTGGGTTCGAAAATTTTTTAAATTCCTTTTAGTTCGAAAATTTTTTGATTTGAAAATTTAGTTCGAAAGTTTTTAGTTTAAATTTTTTAGTTCGAATTTTTTTGAAATTTTTGTTTCAAAATTTTTTAGTTCGAAAATTTTTTGTTTGAAAATTTTTGTTTAAAATTTTTTAGTTACAAATTTTTTTTTAGTTCGAAAAATTTTTTAGTTTAAAATTTCTTGCACTCTGCGGAACCGTTTCGAAAAGAATCGGAGCAGTTTAGGTAAAAAAAATCTGGCAACACTGTTTCCATTAATGAAGCGCTTACTGAGCGTTTAAAAAATCGCTTAAACTCACAACAATGTGTTATAAGAAATCTACAAGCGACACCTCTCTTTCACCATTGTTACTTCCAGAGACATAGGCTACTAATTCAAGGACAGGATCTCCATCAAGGTAAAAAAGCTGGTAATCATCTTATCTGTCAAAGAGAATGATAATATTTAAGGTAAACTTCAGTACAATATCATGATACCAAAAAGGGTTATTTAAGGAGGAGGTTGAACCCTTCATGGGAACTTTACGCATAACCATAAAAAGGGAACTAAATTCTAAAATCCAGGTCTAGGGTGGATCGTCGTCATAGCACTCTGAATGTCTAGCATTGGGGTGGGTGTGTAAGATTATGCGATTTCTATCAACCAATCAACATCGTGGTACCAAAGCAATCATCTTACCCGTAACATGGAAACAAATGAGTGATGGGGTTTTCCCACGTATTCTGTTCACCGTGTGGCGGGTCTAAGATCATGTGACCTCTGTCGGCCAATCAGAATCGAGGTACCAAAGCACTCATCTTACTCATAAAAAGGGAACGAATTTCAAAAGTCACAGGGCCTAAGATCACGTGACCTCTATCAGCCAATCATAAACACTCATCTTACCCGTAAAAGGGAACGAATTTCAAATATCGCAGGGTCTAAGATCACGTGACAGCTATCAACCAATCAGAAACACACATTTTACCCGTAAAAGGGAACAAATTTCAAAAATCCCGGGTGAGGGATTTTCCCCGCGGGTGACTCATGACGTCATACCACGTGACCTGGAAAATTTGAGTTTCCCGCGTGGGCGGGGCCTAACGTCACGTGACCTCTCTCAGCCAATCAGAATCGAGGTACCAAAGCATTCATCTTAGCCGTAAAAGGGAACGAAGTTCAAAAATCCTGGTCATAAAAGAGAGTGAGGATGAGTCATTCGCGCCAACGTCTACCACTACTACTATCGTGATTGTGTAATAGATGCAATTCTTAATTGGGACACTGATAGAATATTAATTTGTGGTGGATGCGCAGAAGCATTGGCTAATCAAATGGGGCATGACTGTTTGTTTTTGAGTCCAGAGGAACTAGAAGATCGCGCCTTGAAATCTTTGCTGGACGTTGAAGTAGAGGACTTATTTTATATATATGCGAGAACGCATATTATTGGCATATTTACACAAGAACTCTTTTATGAAGCCTTTTTTGACTTAATTGAAGAAAAGGACCCTATTTTTTTGAGTGAATTAGTTAAAATTTTTGAAAGCAAAGACAAAAAGAAATGCTTTGCAAAGTGATTGTGCGTGTGTGTATGCAAACTGAAGTGACAGTGTTTAAAAACATGTATTCTCATATCAGTGGTGGTGGTGATTATATTTGTGTATCTTGTAGTGACAATAATATTAGTGAACTGTGTATTTTAAAAACTATAAATGTATACTTACGTTTAAATATTATTTCCTGTGAACAATGCACGTTGAATCTTCAACACCGGTGTTTGCTTCTTCATGATACTGGAACTTTTGCTGTACAGCATTTATCCAATGAAATAACTCTTATTGATTTGTTTGAAGTGTTTGAAGAACATCATAGTGAAATCTCAAGTATAAACTTTATACGAAAAACGCGAGAATGTTTAAACAACATGGAATTTGTAGGACAAATAATTCCGTTTTTGTTGAATCGTAAACATGAAATTTCACCATGTGTTAATGAATACATTATCGACATACAAGGTTTTAAGATTTCAAATAATGAATTTATTATTCGTGAATTTTGTTTAATTGCATGTGATGATACAGTAAATTTCCATTGTTTAGTAAAATCTCCGATTGAATACAATCAATTATCTTTAGGATGTCAGAAACAAGTTGATTGGTTAACATCAAACTTACATGGACTAACTTGGAATAATAAAAACGGATATACTGTATCACATATACGTAACCTTGTATATCAACTATGTTTGCAAGATGCTACCTTTTATTGTAAAGGTGCAGAGAAATCCATTTGGATTAAGAAACTATTTTTGTTAGATAATGTTATTGATCTTGAATCAAAACAATGCCCACCATTAAATGAATTATGTGCAAATGTTATGAATGAATATTGTTCTTTTCATGAACAAAATATACAACTTGAGAAAAAATCAGGTTGTGCATATCGAAATGCCCAACAACTTAATTTTTGGTGGAAGTTCCAACGATCAACAGCATTAACTAACACATTTTCAATGATGTAACTTTACTTTTTTTATATATTTTTATGTTTGTGAAATGAAACACAAGAAGTAAAATTTGAAACTTTTATTTTTTTAAAAAAATCTTTTTTTATTTATATATATTTATGTACATAATATATACAAACAATAAAATTATTATTTCAGATAAATATTTTGTTTTCGTTTTAAAAATTTATTTACGTGGTTATATACAATTTTATCATTCTTTTTTAATTTTGTCTTATGAAATAAACTTAAAGTTTTTTCAAATGAATTATTGCGTACTATATGATACATGAAAAATAACACGAAATATCCACACAGCACAGATTCTTCGTCTTGGTATGGTTGACTATTTACATAATAAACTTTACTATTTTTACATAAGAATGAATGAATTTCTTTTGGCACAGGCATTCGTAAACTATCGAAATAAAATCCTTCATGATTTTTGTTTATGTATAGTCCAACCCAATGACTTCGTGTGGAATCTGATGTATCAAGATTAATGATTAGTCCAACAGGAGTTTGCACTGTTTGTGGAATTGTATCAATGGAATAAATTCCATTCACATATGATCCAGTTTGTTTATCACTGAGAAGCACTTTTAAAATTTCATCTGTATACATGACTTTTGTTTATTTATTTAACGGAGTAGGAACATATTTATCACTGGTATTGTTCACAAACAAAACATAGTCATACACTTTTACATATTCACTGTATAATAAAGCTTCATGCACACTGCACTTGTAATGTCCAAAGCGATGATTATAATGTGCACACTTTGACACATGAAATCCTAGAGATGTGTACCGTGGACAGTCCAAATCCTCGAGATTGATAATATCACGTTGAAGAATTTCCTGCAGAAAGTCCTGACGAGCTTTGCCGAAAGTGTAAACAGATGAAATATTTGTACAATATTTGCGAAGAATTTCTTTAAGGTGTGAGTATTCGACATCTCCTTCATGCCATTGGATTCCATAAAAATTATCACACAAGTATTTGTTTGCTTCTATTATTGTTTCACACAGTTCAGTAGTAGCGCACGGAGGTTTAAATATCCAGCTTTGTATGAATGGTATATCTGGATTAGCTATTGCTAACTCTTTAACAATAAGTTCATCGTCATCCTCCCCACGATAAGCGGAGAAGTGAACAACAACCCTCATGCTACTCAACTGATTTAAATTTAAAATGAATTATCACTATATACATTTCTATCTTTATCTATTTGTATGAGTGAGTCAAATTGAGCGTACACAATACAAGTGATTGGTTGTGTTAATGACTCTTTGAATGATACTTTTAAATTAACGGGAGCATCGCGCACAACATCCCAAGTAGTATCATCCAATGTAGCAGTAGGGGATAGAATAAATGCATAAAGAGTGTATCCATGTGGATATTCATCATAGGTAACAGTATGACCATCATCTTTATAAAATATTCCTGTACCGGAAAACAGAGTCTGGTAACTTAGAACGTATAAATTATTTGAAAAATCAGGGGTGAGGGGATTGGGAGGAAATGATTTTGAACCAACTTGTAGTTGCAACTTGTTAACGTTAAAGTTTTGGAATTCAAAAGGATTAATTTCTGATTTCCCATTAAAGGCTGCGTTAGAGACAAATCCGATAACGATTGCTTTAGGTACATTTCCAAGGAACAGATTATCAAGATTGTATGAATTTACTTGTTGAGGTATTGTATATGATCGAGTTTCAACTCTTGTAAGAGGTAATTTGGCCGTTTCATGCACCATACCTGAATTTATTTCCATACCAACATGTGCAGATGTGTCAACACGTCGTGCATACATCGTAACTTCTTGAAGCACTACTTTATAAGATGTATTTGGAGCATGCATTAAACAAAACATATCTTTTGTTCGGTGTAATTTAATACGAAGACCAACTTTGTTTGGAAGCACACGACCTAAACTTGCAATATCAACATGAATACGTCCATACATTTCAAATGGTGTACTATTCTTAACAAAAGCAGCACGTTTATTAAACCCTGTATTTGTTTCATCTAATGAATTAAATTGTTTTGCGGTATCTTTGTACCATAAAGAAGATGTAAGATGAGTTTGCGAAGCATCATTTGAATAATTTAACAAGGTTTCAATATATGCACGATAAGGATAAGATCCAGATGATGAACTAATTAATTTATCATTTAATGAAATATCAACTTGACTAAATAATGAATGTAAAAAGTTATTTACTGGTGCAACTACATCGTTTGCATCTAAATTATTACCGTTTGATTTTGTAATTTTACAACGTACATAAAGATAAAGATAAGCAGGATGAATAAATTCACCTGTTTCACCAGGAATAACAAATTCAATAGGTCCTTCTGAAGTTAGTGTAGAAATAGGACGATATTCCACATGAGAGGTTGCTTCTATCGCAGTTTGTGTCATTGGAACGGAAAATAAGTCAAATTCTGAAGTACAACACTCATGGCTATTTGAATTAAGTAAAGCCATTATGAAAATATATCTTTAGTCTTCCTTCTTTTTGTTTTACGTTTAACAGTACGAGAACGTTTACGTTTGATTGGTGGTCCAATTCGTATTACAGGAGCTTTACGTTTTCGTGGCCGTCTCTTACCGCTACCAGATAGTAACTGACCAACTTTATTAACAGCTTTTGTCTTTAATGTTTCACCAGCCTCTTTTACACGTGCCTGAACGGATTCTTTTATTGGACGGTTTTCTAATACATCGCCTGCAACTTGTATACCTGTTTGTAATGCTTGACGACCTAATGCTTTGGCACCTTGTGTAAGGAATGGTAATGCAATACGTGCTAAACCTTTAAAGAAACTACCGATACCATGTCCACGTTGATAAACTGGTCCTGAAAAATAAGGTATTCCACGACCACGTTGATAACATATACGTCTAGATTTCATTCTTTTATTTAGGAGCAGCGCGTTTAAAATGAAGTGTTACCGTCAATGTCCCGGAACGAAATGGCAAATTTCGCCCTGCATGGTCCTTTAGTAGTACTTCGATATTGTTAAAACAAAATTTTGAAACTGGTAAATAATGAATATCTTGAAATGTAATTGTTTGCACTTTTCCATATTTCACATTGCAAATTGTTGCAATAAGTAATAATGGTGCCTTGGTATCACCTAAATATTGATATTGTACAATATCACTATACACAAAAATTTGATGTGGATAACCAATATCAACGTAAGGTTGTTTAAATCCACGTTTATGTAAAACAAGATCTTTATTTTCAGGAAATCCTAATTGTAAAGACAATGTTGGTGACAATGTAAGTGATTTAACACGTTGATCACATTCTACGAATACTGTATTTGACACATTAAATCTTATGAATTTGGAAACTTTATTTAATTCTTCAATTAAATGGTACACGGTTGAATAATATCCCGGTGTAATTTTACTTTTCTGAGGTTCCCCATCTTTTAATGTAAACCAAACAACATTTTCACCATCGATAACATTATGACATGTTAGCGGAATGTGTATTTCACTTAAACCAACACACCAATCGGATTCAGATAACCGAATAGTATTATTTAATTGATTAATAAAATGTGATGGACTATTTTTAGGATATACATCAGTACTAGCATTTGAAACAAGTGTAATGTAAAAACTATCATCAATACTATCAGAAATCATTTTTGCTTAAAGTGTAGTGTTAATTTTGAAGTTCCAAATTGAAATGGTAGTTTTTGCCCGTGTTCATCTTTTAAGTTTACTTCTATCGTGTCAAAATACTTTTTCTCTACTTTAACATAGTGTGGTGTGTGAAATAGAAAACATTTGATGCGTGCATGCTCTTCATCATAAACATTAAGTTTTCGAAGTAAAGGTCCAACGTCTTGTTGTTGCTTTACAACATCAACACAAACATTTACTTCAGTTGGAATATTAAAATCTAAATTGCACGGGAATTTTCCACGTGGTAGTATTCTTTCTTGTGTGTTTGGTGGTTTTAAGTATACAACAGGAGAAAAATCTGTTGAATGTTCATTAATAAAACCTAAAATGTGTTGTAATCCTTTTGTAATACCAATCATACATTGATAGGATGATTTTAAAATATGTGATATAAATACTTGATTTTTATTTTTATGATATCATACGTACATTTTCAGGTATCATATCTAAAATACTTTTATAGAAGAATAATATCCCGGTATGATATTAATTTCGTGACGTTCATGTTTACTATCAATTACAGTATTTATGGTAATTTTTTCGTTTTCACCTACATTATAAAAACTCCAAGGAATATTGATTTGTGTTAATGCAACACCCCATTCTCCATCCCTTAAATCAATAGGTTGTGCAAGTTTTACTCTATACGATGCTGTTGTATTATCAAAAAGTTTACTACATGCATTTGAAGGAAGAGTAACGTAAAAGTCGTGTTTAAATGTTGAATTCATGTTGAAGACTGAACAGATTTTGCTTTAATCCATGAATTCATACTTGACGGATATCCTAACCACTTTACATAAATCCAACCCTTTTTTCGTTTAAGTACTTTTTCAATTAAATAATTTTTGTTTGAATTAATTATTACTTTTTGTAATTCTTGTGCATAAAATATTCCTTTAATTTCATCACCATTCCAATCTTTTAATTTATAAGTTACTGGATTTGATTTAATACATCGATCTACAACAAATATTTCTTGCGACCATTTTGGTAAATATCCTTTCTCTAACTTGTGTTTATATTTACTGACACGTACATAATCACCTGGATGAAATTTACATGTTAATTTCTTTTTTGCGGTTGATGTTCCATATAATGTGTTCCATACTTGATTAATGTTTGAATCATTTAGTTCTGCAGGTGCCATTTTAATACTTCTGTGATACGAATGATTATAGTTATGTACAATTTTATCGAGAACATCAATATAACGATAAGTATTTTTTGCTGTAAAGTATCGATACAATCTTTCTTTTAATGTTCGTATAAAACGTTCTGCTAATGCACATTTAATTTCCGAATGCACACTATAATGATTAATTTCATTTTCTTGAAATAAACGTTTTACATGTTGATTATAAAATTCACCGCCTAAATCTGTTTGTACATGAAACACGGGTAATTTTAACTGTTTAAAAATTTTTGTGATTGCTTTAACCATTTCAGGACCCTTTTTTGTTTTTAATGGAACGCAATACGCATACCGTGAGAAAATGTCAATACAACATAAAATATATTTATAATTATTATTATACTTTGCAATATTTTGCATATCTGCTAAATCCATTTGTAATGTTTCATTGGGTGCACTAACATAATATTTCTTTCGCTCGAAAACTTTTCGTGCTGGTGCATGCAATGTATACGCATCTTGTGATGCTAACCATTCTTTTATTTTCTTTTGTGATAATTTAGTTTTACGTTGCAAAGTTTTAATACTAGATAAAGAAGCAGGATTTGAATAATCATAATATATTTTTGATAACTTTGTCATTTTTATTACATTTTATATTCTTTCCAACCTTTTAAAAAATCTGTTTTACGAATTTTACTACTAATAACTTTCGGTGTACTCACAGTAGTAGAAATAAATTCTTTAGGAACATTAAGTTCTTCTGACAAAATTTTAAACTCTTGAATTTCTACTGGTTGTCTTGAATATTTTCGCATACGAACAACATCATTTACTAAATCTATAATATTTGAACCTGGAATTTGTTTTCCATGTATCTTTACTGTTCCTGATTGATCCCAATCTATTTTATTCGAATTTATTAATTGTTTAATTAATAGATCTGTTTTCCTTCGATGTGTTTTCGGTACTGATTGTAAAATGTCCGATACAACGGGTAAAATAGAATGATTCTTTTCTTCAGATGATGTTGATCCTTGAGTTTCTTTTTCAACAATAGGTAATGTAACAGGTTTTTGTGTAGATGAATATTGTAAATATTGATGTAATGCTTGCTGGTACATTTTCCATTTTTCTTCAACACTAAGATCACGACGTTGTAAAATATTACTCATTTCTTCATCTAATCGCGATTGATGTGTATCTATAGACTTAGCATTTGATTGGAATTGATGCATCGCATTCTCAGGAACTAAAATCGTTTTACGTAAGCCTGACATGATTTTTTATCTTCCAAAAATACTACTTGCTACAGCTCCTAGAATTGGACCTAGTAACATTGGTAAGAACGCACCGCCTTTCTGAAGTAACATCTTCCTTTTCTTGTTTAATGCTGTACGTTGTTGAGAAAGAACTCGCAAGATCTTTTTATGTCTACGTAATCGTTGCTTCTGACGAGAATTTAAAGGAATGTTCCCTTTTATTGTATTTTTAGCAACTTGTGAAATGGTTCGTATTAAATCACCCGAAGCATTTTTCAAAATATGTTTACGTTTTGCCAATTTGCATTTACACAGAGCACGGAGTGTGCTAAAGTGTTGTTTCACCTTCAACATCTTGATAACAACTAAACATAAACTACGATTTCATCGTCTTTTACGCTTGTGTACACGTACATTGTTTCATCGGGAAATATGTTTGTACGAATTCTTAATGCGTCATTTGTTTTCTGTGTTAAATCAAATAATAAATAAGTATGAGGTGAACGTGTAACTTCATCAAATACATCAACGATATGTTTACTTTGTCGTGGCATGATTTGTCTAGCTAAATATTGAATTTGTAATTTATCACGGTGATTTTTAAATACTATAATATAATGTGCATTTAAACTAATATCACGTGCATATTTTCCTTTTGGAAACAAATTTTGTACTATAAATATTACAGTTAATTTTTTATGATGTGCATATTTTGTAAATAAATTTGCGACATCACCATTGGTTTCAGACATTAAATCATCTAATATTAATAATGAATTTTCTTCAATGTGAAAAGTATTCATATCTGGAATTCCCTCTACGAAACGAATATTTGCATGAGAATCCAAGTGTGGTATTACTGCCCCATAACACTATACAATTTCACGAAATGTTGTAGTAAACATATGTTCACGTTCATTAAGTAAACGATTTACAAAACAAGTTTTACCAGCCCTTGATGGACCAGCAATTAAAATCGTAGAGGGATGATTAAACTTTAACATCTCGTTATCAAATGAATGCATGGAATAGAAAGCTCACCTTTTTATACATTCGCACACACACTCTTACTCAGCAAAAAATTAAAGTGACTAAAATGTTAAATGACTAGAATATTAAAATGACTGGACTATTAAAATGACAAATATTTAAAATGACTAGAGTATTTAAAATGACTAGAATATTAAAGCATGTTCTTAATATAATCACAATCAATAGGAGTCAATAAATAAATAAATAAATAAATAAATAAATAAATAAATAGAGCTTCAATATGAATTTTAAGAAAGAGTTTGCATAGCAATTATTTAACAACGAGCTTCAATATGAAGCGAACCGTCGAAGATATGCATTTGGCGTTCGTGGGTCAAACGTTAAGTCTCTTGGTAACCGTATGGTATAGTCCTAGTCTTTTGTAGGTCATGTAAAAGAATATCGTCTTCGTCATCAATACGTTTACGTTTTTTGTTAACCATACGGTGTGTTTTGGTCTCACGTCTTGAAAAGATTTGGAACCCACGTTTACGGATAATACTTGTAGGATTTTCTATTACTACAGAATCAATTTCTTCTCGCACTAACGCATAGAAGCTCTCAAAATTAATTTTTTCAGAGGTTCTATGGTTCAGTGTTATCCCCCGAATTTTGTAAATGTGCCGAAATTCCCCTGCAGCATTTCTAAGCCGCATACTATAGTTTTTGGGCCCTAAAGCTATGAGAGTGATAAATTCCCACCCTTCATCTATTTATTCTGTTAAATCCCCAAGATAATTACCCAACTGTAACACGGGTTCCTCATCTTTCCGTTGTAAAAACATAATACTGTCCGTATCACAGTAAAGTGCTCGTTCAGGTCCTACAGCAGTCAAAAGGTCATAAAGTTTAAGTCTGGCCCACGAAGTAATAAATGCTGCCAAGACGACATTGGAAAATCCTAACGGGGTGTTATCATTTTCCAAGTCCTTGTAGTTCATTAGTAAATGCCTATCACCGATTGGAATCACTGAATGAACTTCATATCTTGCCGATGAAAGGTACCTAAGAAACTCTTCTGAGTTGTTGAGGATTGCACACTTTATCGTGTCCGGGCGTTGACCCCATTTCCCATACAGCGAATTAAGGTATAATTTCGCTGTTGCGCGCAATCCCGGGTTCTTCCTTATATTATCATAATTTAATTTAATGCCTTCATGGGCATAATATTCATCGATGTATTTCTTTTTGTCTTCTTCGCTTTTGCAAGAAGCAGGAAAACCTGAGGCTTCCTGTTTCATTTGAAGAAAGGAGTTCACGTAATTCCCGAACAGACCACCTGAATTCCCTTCTTCTGGGTCCATGAGTTCGAACTCCCAAATTTCGTGAATATCGATGATCTTATAACCTTTTTTAAGAGCAAGGTGTAGCTCTGGAGTACAAAATGTACTTGTTATTGCGCGATCCATTCCTTCATGTGTACATTCCCCTACAACTTCATTTCCTTCTTCTTCCATACATGTCCGCCACAAGCCAAAAAGTAAGCGTCCACCTGCCACATATGGGAGAATAGGAAAATACATGTTTTTAGGAGGGATAATGGTGCATTTCACTAACCCATGAGTATTTTCCGCTTCTAGAAAATCCGGCCCCCTGTGAATCTTAGGCATTCCAATCGGCATTGGTCTACGTGCCATTACCCAAGGATACAGAGATGTAATATCGAAGTAACGGATTGTATCATTATCCTTGCAATTAACGTATGATCTGAAGACTTCAGTACGTCCACCTTGATATGCCATTCTTGGAACAATAGGATCCGCTAGATGAGTAGAATGTTCTTTAATGAACTTTTGTAAATCTTTATCTGTCTTCACCTTATTGTCCCAAGTACATTCCCAGATTTCGTGTAACTTTACACCAAGATTTTGAATGTATTCTCGACGTCTCATGGTTTGTTCGTACCGTCTTGCATACGTATCGCAAGGATCCTGAGAACCATGAATGATTTCATCACGGTTATTAGGAATACATGAAACACACCCGTGGAAATTGCAACCATAAAATTCATACACTGTTTTTGTACTTGGATCGTATCCATCAACCCTGTATTTACCGAAGCGTACCTCCGGACCAGTACCGCAGTACTGGATATTCCTACCAAGTTGATACTCAACATATTTTAACCACAAAAGTGCTTTTGCACTTTGTCGCTCATTATGTTGAAATCCCTTTGGTGGAATTACAGCAATGGTATTCTCCGGTAAGTACAGGGTACGGTATGTTTTCATACTTAACCCTGCAACCGTGGAACAAGCAATAAAACATTGGAGACCATTCGTCTTCTCTTCTATGATGTTACTAAATTTGATGATAGCTTCTGTAAGAATTCTAACATCATTTTCACAGTAAGCCAACATTTCCTTTTGGAGATCATACTCCTCGCCACTTGCAGCACGTTCTTGGTGCCAGGCGATTAGTTGTTGTCTTTCTTCCGTGTTTCGCGAGTCAGGATCAAAATATTCAATAGCGGGAACCGGACCTACATAATTTGGATTTTCTAAAGTATTAAATAAGTATGGGAAATCTCCCTTTTTCAAATTTCCAGATAGACCTAACGTTTTCGGAATTTTGGATAATTTAATTCCAAGGAACAAATAAGTGTCACGGAAGAAGAATCTATTTGCAATATTCATACAAAATATTTTTTGACCCTGTATCAGAACTTCAGGAATAATATGTTGCTTCTCAATTAGATTTCTTAAGCAGAAGATACCATCAAATCGTCCAGAATTATGTGCCAAAATTACTATGCGTTGAAACACTGGACGAGCCATTAACACATGTTTAATGAAGTCATCCATTGTTTTAAAAGAAAACGATCGATTTCCATTTTTAACACCGCAAAAGTTGCAGGGTTCATCCAAAGATTTACTCATACAGTGTGAACATGTATGTCTGCTACAAATCAGGGCGACTTCATGTTTCCTTTCACCATTCTCATTTTCAGGCATTAACATTGTTTCTATATCATATGCAATGTACCTAAACCTTTTGATATGTGTAGGCTTCAATTTTTGCACAAAGCATTGATGGTTAGGTTCAACGTGAACCTTACACGTGGCACGAAAATGTTCACCACACTTATGTGCAACTTTTCGAAGTCTACTGTCAGTCATACGATCACAATCGGGACAAACCTTTACATAATGACACTCACTAAACCCAGCTTTATTACGTGCCAAATGATTATTAAAACATTCACCCTCAGAAAACTTTCTATTACATGCATCACATTTGATTTTTCTTAATGTTGGGTTTTGGTAATGCTCCTTATTGCAAGCTAAACACCGCAATTCACACTTGTGTTTACGTATTTGTTCATTGTATGCTTCCAAACATTTGGTGCAATACTTTCTATTTTGTAAAAACGATGTAATGCACTTAATTGGTGCAAAATGGCCAACTGTAATACCTCTTTCATAATAAATATACATTTGTTTCGGTGCAGGAGTTCCAGGGACAAGTACCTTATATTTACGTTCATTAACGGATTCATCCCTTATATAAACAACAATTTGATACTTTCCTGAAAAATATTTCTGAAAAGTATCAACATCGCTTAGATCGCAACCATTCTTTGCTTTAACATTAACATTTGCATCCCTACAAAGTCGCTCTGCTTTGCTGTTCCAAATTTTATCATTGTCTCTTTTTAGATTATATAAACTATCTTTGTTTCCATTTAGTTTCTCCAAATACCAAACAATACTCTTTGGCAGACAGAGCATATCAGATCCGTTTATACAAACAATGTGAGGGTTAAGCACTTTTTCCATGTCTTCATAACGGGCGGCATTACAATCATTCCTAATACCTTGCCCGCTTACGTTTTTAACTATATGGAATCGAAATTGGAGTTCATTTCCGAGCAAGAATTCTTCATTGGAATTTAGTATATTTTCCAATGAAGTTAAATTGACTTCAGCACTTAAATCGCTCTTTCTTCTCCAAGGAATATACGCTGGTTTTTTGTTTCTACTGTTCGAGCTATCGATACAGAGACCAACGTAATCCTCTGCTCGGGCGTCAGCGAGAACCTCGTCTAACGCAAAGTTAACTAATTTCTTAATATATCCTTCCGGATTTTCAAAATTGTTTTCACCAGAAGGACGAACAGCGATTTCTCTTCCACGAAGATTAAAATTCGTGAAATCTTTTGTGCTGTCTCTTACGATTTCGAAGTTACCATCATCTGATTTTTTAAATTGTTTGTGACCAACTTGGACGCGCCTATGCGACACATTTCCATGAGATGGTCCTGGCTGAGGAGATACTGATCCATAGCCAATAGTATCCCCTGAACATTGCACATCTGGATGAACACTGTTTACAGGATTTGTCCCTTGGGTCATTTGAGCAGATGAAACTGCATCGATACCCAACTCTTCTTCTAAAAACTTACCCAGTATCTCCATATAATCATCATTATTATCAACGGAATTTTGATTATATTCTTGTTGTTCAGCATCATCAGCAATCATTCTATTATCCATCATATTACCCAAGTTTGAATTTCCTTGGGGGGTATTGACTATGGAATTATTACATGACGATGCTAGAACATTACGTTGGGCCAAAACAAAACGCGAGCCATACTGATAAAATTCAGATACCTCTCTATCATTTACTCTATCAAGTTGTCCTTCCCCCCTATTAAAATAATGAATAAACCTCTCATGCGCTAAATGATACATGTTCTCCCCTCTGAAAAATCCTGCAGAAAAAAGATCTAACACATCTGCAGAGGAAAGACATGTATTCAAAACTGCGTGTTCATCAGAAGCAAAATACTGATGTAATAATGAAAGCAAATACTCACACCTTTCACTCCCTCTATGGCCATCCTTCTGTAATTTAACAATTTTCTGCCAAGCCGCCAGGACTCTTTCAGCATTATGCAACCCCTTTAACTCTTCCTGGAAGAGGGTTTCATCGACGAGGTTAAACTCCAAGTTAAAGAACTCCATCTGTAATCAGGAATTGAGTTTCTTAATATGAATATAATAATAATAATAATTTGCTGTTTCTGTATATCTGTTAATACAGTCACTTCAACTTCAATATATCTTATTTGTTTTGTCTTGGTTTTTCCTTAACACAATAATTTCTTCTTATGTCCAATTTTTATCTTGACTAATAATATACAATAAATTTAAATTTGAGGATGTAATAAAATTATGTCATGCAGGTATCGTCGTCAGCATTCAAATGATTATAATTGTACAACAATACAGTATATATATATATATACAAAACAAAGTATGACATCACACAAATATAAAGTTAGAAAACAAGTTTCAACATGTTTTGCAATTTTCCTCGTAGTTTGCACTGCAAACGATACGTAAAAGATTTGAAAGGGGAGGAAATCAAAGCCATGCCGCCTGAGTGGGAGAGGAAATCAAAGGAATGCCGACTGAGTGGAAGAGGAAATCAAAGGGATGCCGACTGAGTGGGAGAGGAAATCAAAGGAATGCCGACTGAGTGGGAGAGGAAATCAAAGGAATGCCGACTGAGTGCGAAGGGAAATCAAAGGAATGCCGACTGAGTGGGAGAGGAAATCAAATTATTTAACAGTTCACACAAAATGTTCCGACTAATTTATTAGGAGAATTTAAATAAGAACAAGTTTCCAAAGGAAACAAGAAAATAAATAAGTTGAGTGGAAGGGGAGATCAAAGGAATGCCATCTACAGTGTAATTATAATGGTTGCGTTACATAAACATCTTTCTTGAATGTTAGTAAAAATATTAAATTAATATGCTAAAGTTATTATAGGGGCTGTGGAATAGTGGAAAAACATAAAATGAAAAAAGAAAAAAGTGAACATGTCCGCCTGGACATCAAGAATAAAAATGTTTAGACAGTATAGTAAAATCACCGTAGAAACGCCAGGACGTTGGAAAAACATAAAATGAAGAAAAGAGAAAAGTGAACATGTCCGTTTGGACATTAGTAATAAGAATATTTAAACAGTATAGTGAAAATCATCATAGGGACGCCAGAAAATTGGAAAAACATAAAATGAAGAAAAGAGAAAAGTGAACATGTCCGTCTGGACATCAAGAATAAGAATATTTAAACAGTATAGTGAAAATCATCATAGGGACGCCAGGACATTGGAAAAACATAAAATGAAGAAAAGGGAAAAGTGAACATGTCCGTCTGGACATTAGAAATAAGAATATTTAAATAGTATAGTGAAAATCACCATAGGGACGCCAGGACATTGGAAAAACTTAAAATGATGAAAAGAAAAAAGTGAACATGTCCGTCTGGGTATCAAGAATAAGAATATTTTAATAGTATAGTGAAAATCAACATAGGGTCGCCAGGAGATTGGAAAAACATAAAATGACGAAAAGGAAAAAGTGAACATGTCCGTCTGAACATCAGAAATAAAAATATTTAAACAGTATACTTAAATTGAGTATAGGGACTGTGGAATTGTGGAAAAACAATGTTCTAATCTTAACAAAGGAAATTTAACATGAAAGAAATTTCGGCTATCATGAAAGATACTTCCAACATTTTATTATAAGTTCCCGTAAAAGTTTGTAGTTTGCACTCAACTCTGTTAGTTGTCTTTTCTAAGTATTGCATAATAAGTTACTATATCTTCTGCACCTCCAATTTATTCATATTTAGCTTTTACGCATAAAAAATACTATAATTTGTGCGTGGCGGGAAAATATACTTGGGCATCTTAACATTGGTTGTTCACTAACATATAATATACCTACTGCGCAACCATATCACGAACTGGTAGCCTTCGCGCAGAAAAATGAACAAATTTCAACATGGCGCGAAAATGTACAGGGTCGTCTTATCATTGGCTACTAGCTAGCATATAATGTATCTACTGCGCAAGCATGTCACGTACTGTTAGCGTTCGTGCAGAAAAATAAACAAATTTGTGCTTGGCGGGAAAATGTACACGTGCACCTGAATAGTGACTGTACACAAATCTAGCCTGTATTATCATTTACTAAATGTGTTGTGTACAAAAAACAACAAGTACTACATATCATACCTATATAAAAATCATTATGAATCTCTTGCGTACGGGAGCGGTGTGTATAGATACCATATGTTGTCTAAGCATTATTAATCTTTACGTAACACGTACCTGTCCCCGCACGTTACATTATAATGTTCGTCTTCGCATTCGCGTAGGCTTCGGACGCGTTTTCCATTCGCGCAGCCCGCGCCGCGTTTTCCGCTACCGGGCACCCACGTTGCCGCAACCGGATATTAATGATTACGTATTCAGATCTATGACAGTTTCCTACTTGTGCAAGCAAATATGTTTATGCAGAACCCATTAGGTAAGTGACACTGCTTTTATATATTCAAATAATATTAAAATTGAAATTGTGTATAGATATAATACATACAAGACAATAGCACATATAAAATCATGTGTACCAATGTAAAACACAAAACAGTGCAACAGCACAATCGTACAAAGTCATACATACGAAAAGCTACAATACACATCCACACATACAGACAAGCACATGTACACACACCCTAATGCTTCACCACATACAAGTAAAAGGTTGTCTACTATCGAAAAGGATAAGGCACAAACACATATACAAACCCGCATATGTACACACATGCACGTTAATATGTCACCACACACATCACATACATAGGCAAGCATTTATACAAGCATGATAATGCAGCATGAGACACATACATACATACGAAATATCTCAATAATACAACAGGAAACACAAAACGAAAGCCTACCAATGCCTACAGAGGTAAACCTATGTACATGCACGGCAATGCTCCACCACACACATCACATACATAGGCAAACACAAAGGGAAACCTACCATAGCCTACAGAGGTAAACCTATGTACATGCACGGGAATGCCCCACCACACACATCACATACATAGGCAAACAGCAATAATACATCAGCAAACACAAAACGAAAACCTACCAAGGCATACAGAGGCAAACCTATGTACATGCACGGCAATGCCTCACCACACACATCACCTACATACGAAATATCTCAATACAGCAGCAAACACAAAACGGAAGCCTACCAAGGCTTACAGAGGCAAACCTATGTACATGCACGGCAATGCTCCACCACACACATTACCTACATAGGCAAAACATCAATAATACAGCAGCAAACACAAAACGAAAGCCTACCAAGGCCTACAGAGGCAAACCTATGTACATGCACGGCAATGCCCCACCATACATACCTCATACACATGCAGAACCACAATAATACAGCAGCAAACACAAAACGGAAGCCTACCAAGGCCTACAGAGGCAAACCTATGTACATGCACGGCAATGCTCCACCACACACATCACCTACATAGGCAGAACCACAATAATACAGCAGCAAACACAAAACGGAAGCCTACCAAGGCCTACAGAGGCAAACCTATGTACATGCACGGCAATGCCCCACCACACATACCTCATACACATGCAGAACCACAATAATACATCAGGAAACACAAAGGGAAGCCTACCAAGACCTACAAAGGCATGCATTTGTACAAGCATGATAATGCAGCATGAGACACATACATACATACATACACACACACACACACACACACGCACGCACACACACACAAACAGACACACACATACATACAAACATGCAGAGAAAGAAAGAGTGAGAGAAAGAAAAAGAAAGAAACGGATGTCTATCAACGCACAAACAAGCAATAGACAGATATACTTGTAAATAGATGCCTACATACAAACATATATACATATAAACAGTTGTGGGCACGTACATATATACATATATACACATATATAAACAATATATATTGCCATAAACCAAAAACAATCAAATAGCCTCAAATAACGGATTCATATCAAAAGTTCATACAAAATATGCTACAAACTTGTCTTGATATCGTTCTCCTCCCCTTTCTCATTCTACCATTTCACTCATCATAAAGCAAACTAGAATAAAATAGCTCAACATGTGTATTCTTGGGACGTAAAACTATTAAATGTCATTTACAAGTATGTAAGATACAAATATACCAGTCACCCCACCGTAAAATGTGTTACTACGCCCCTAAAATACATATAGATCGTTTTATCCTATCTCTTTCATGAATATTTAATCATTCTAGCCTAATTTTTTAAAAAAGAAAAAAAAAAGATTCTAATGAATGAATGAATACTGGTTCCATTTTATTCAGTCAAAACATGAAAAGTCTTCCTTTTTACGGCCGACCGTCATAAAAACATCAGTTGTCATTCAAGGAGATTCCGGCCAAGAAGGAAAAAGAAAAAAATGTCAACAAAAACAAGTGTTACCCAAAGCAGTTAGACTTGTCTCATTCATTGATAGTTTCGTAGCCCAGAAAAGGGTGTTCTAGGGGGAAAAGGGAGGTCTGGTTCATTCACAAGTTTTGCTACTATTTTCTTCTTCTTTTTCTATGGATGTAAACAAACCCTTATACCTATTGCATTCACAAACTTAGAGGATTACCTGAGTCTCCCAAAAGAGAAAGTAAACCTCCTATCTGGTTAGAAGAGCCTGATCTATAGGAACACAAAAATGCTTGTAATTCACGTATATTTTAGCATAAAATAAATAAAATTAACATGATTAATTCCCGTTTTTATTCTTTTATCATTTCCAAATACTTTTCACATCTCAATAAATTGTAATAACCCAAAAATTCAAACATATATTCGTCTCATAATAGTAGTTTACTCTTATAGAGGTCCGTATTTACATTGAAAAATCTGTTAAGATATGATTCTATCATTTATATTTCCAATACAAGAGTTCAAACACCGATACCTACATTCGATAAGTGTGTTTACTACAGTATTATTCTATTTCTCAATCGTACGTATAATAACTATTTGGTTTCTTTGCTAAGAGTGTTACGGTAAATCAGTGAAAAACGTTTACTCTGGTCCCGGGTTCAATTTCTGTCAGTACAAAGTTATGTTAAACAACATTATGTGTAACTTTTTTTCTCGGGATTCCTACCACTTTCATTAACTGCAGTTTATAATCCAATCTAATCTATTGTTAGTCTAACTGACATAATTGTGGAACGTTACACTGATCAACTTCATTTTGTTTTTTGCATTCATTATATTCACTTTCATTTACTTCAAATGAATTCCAAGTCGTAGCAATTTCATTCCATTAAACATCAAGAATATCATATGAGTTCCCGCAGGCATCAAACCCGTGTCTCCCCCCGTACAATCAAGTGTTGTTCCCTCTAAAACATATAAACAAATACTCGTTGATTCAAAGATATGTCTGCTAAGAGGACTGATTCCCTCCCTATGTCCACATTTCAATTGCATAAAAATAATAAATATTCTTACCTTAATGATGAACTAATCACAGGAGTAATGAATATATCACCAGCAAGGTTTCATACAAAAACAATCACAACGAGTAATATCACACAAATAATATCAATCAGCCAAGAATCACCAACTCAAAACAGAGATCAACTCTGAACGGAATACTTGTTCAATAATAAAATGTTCGTTTCTCTTCTTACCAATTTTATAAACAGGTCTTCCCGCCAAAACAAGTTTGGGCAACTCAGTTCACCCCTCCGTCCCTTCCACCCTTCCGTTGCAACATGGAATCCGTCGCGTCTTTCTTTTCCAGCGGTTTTAGGCAATAAAAGAAAGAATGTTTTTAAGTTTCGTTTCAATACAATCTTTACAAAAACTCGAGGAAAACAAATTCATGTAACAACCTAACTGTTACGTAAAAGGGGAACAATACATAAAGCTTTTCCAAGTTCAATGTCAACTTTGGGTTTTCTTTTCTTTTTTTTCTGTAAGGGAGTAAAAATTTCTTGAAGGACATTCACATTCCTAGAATGCAATCTTCACAAAGCTCTCTAAAAAGTAGACAATAATCCCTAACAGTTTCTTTTTTTTTAACAGTAACTAAATTGCACAATTGTGTTCCAAAAATCTTTTTGAGGGGGACTCTGGTATCTATGTGAAGGTCACACTGTCTAATTAAATCTGATGGTTGTATCTAACGGTGAATCCTAATTTTTTCACGGCTCCTTTCGGGTGAAGGACGGTATCACGTCATAAATACCAACACAGAATCACAGGTGTATCCTCCAACAAAGATGGTTAAATCTTCAAAAAATTCGTATATAACCAATAATAAAGCGTTATTTTCAACTTGGCCTTGCATCAACTCTCAAACACCTTCAGGCTTCATTTCTGAGAATTCAGGTGTCAAGGATTTTTTCCAGCATCGTTTCACATATTGGCAATAATAAATGATCAAACAACGTACCAAAAACAACAATAAAGTTTTATTTTTTTCAAGATAACCTTCAGTCAAATTGTATTTTCTACGAATTTTAACTTTCACACTCATAAATTGTCATTGAACACATATTTTCAACGCAATAAATAACATAAAAAACACTCATAAATAGCAGACACCCCTCTAATCATGCAATAAATAGCATTAACTCGACGCCAAATGTCTAAAAAAAACTGGAAAGACTACTACGAGACCTACGAATATTAACTACTCAAATGTATAACTGAAAAAAGTACATTTTATACATACTTTCCGCATACATGTTTCGAATAAACGTACTTTCTGTACGAACGAAAGAACTGTATATAGGTGGTCAGGATCTCACATACAGATATACGCATGTAGCATACAACTGGCGTATGTGACATACGTATACGTATGTGATATATGGAAGACTGTTAGATGTCATACATCCTGCAACGGAATGATGTAACATCTAAGCGGGGAAAATCTGTAGCATATGGATAACGAATGTTCCGTGCAGATTTCTGTAGTAAACATAATGATTCTGTGTATTTGTACAATATACCGCTGTCCGAATAACGAACTTTTCTCAGTGTATTAATTAATAAGAATTTGCGTCCGGTGAAGGGGAATATTAAAAGTTCGAAAAATTTTATATTATATATATTTACAACAATGAGGAATATCACAGTCGAATCGATAAGTGTTAGTAAACAATACAAATGTTTAGAAGGTGGATGAAAAACAGAGCCGTTGATAGAGATTCCGGCGCCAGGGGCGAAGTAGAATTCGGCGCTCCTACACTCACCTTATCAAGCTTCCTTTTTTTTAACAAATAAAAGAAACAGCTGTTGTCGTTATGCTACGTTGAATTTTTATTATGCTGCTGCCTTTGTTGTACACAAATCCCCTTTGAGAACAATTATGAAAATTTACAACTATTTACGTTTCATACTATATATAAGAAATGAAATTTTAACACGTTAGAAATTATGTGATTTAAAAAATGTTCGAAATGGATAACAGCATCAATTTCCAGTAATAATTGTAAACTTTTGTAATTTTATGATATTCTGTATGTGAGCACATAAAGATGATTTTAATTTTGATTGTTTTGTGAAATGTAACGGAAGCTCTGAAGGGACCTTCTTTCTGAATTTCGTAATATTGATCGATGGAGGTAAATAATATGTTTAATGTTTGTACTTGAAATCCAAAATGTACTTTGGCTACTACATACACTACGTGATCAAAAGTATCCGGACACCCCCCAAAACATACGTTTTTCATATTAGGTACATTGTGCTGCCACTTACTGCCAGGTACTCCTTATCAGCGACCTCAGTAGTCATTAGACATCGTGAGAAAGCAAAATGGAGCGCTCCGTGGGACTCACGGACTTCGAACGTGGTCAAGTGATTGAGTGTCACTTGTGTCAGAAGTCTGTACGCGAGACTTCCACACTCCTAAACATCCCTAGGTCCACTGTGTCTGATGTGATAGTGAAGTAGAAACGTGAAGGGACACGTACAGCACAAAAGCGTACAGGCCGACCTGGTCTGTTGACTGACAGAGACCGTTGACAGTTGAAGAGAGTTGAAGAGAAAATAGACATCTATCCAGACCACCACACAGGAATTCCAAACTGCATCAGGATCCACTCCAAGTACTATGACAGTTAGGCGTGAGGTGAGAAAAAAACTTGGATTTCATGGTCGAG
Source organism: Thermobia domestica (assembly GCF_964235325.1). NCBI lineage: Eukaryota > Metazoa > Arthropoda > Insecta > Zygentoma > Lepismatidae > Thermobia > Thermobia domestica. Next base: position 163,854,045 of record NC_137461.1, on the reverse strand, counting down.
TGGCTGCTCATAAGCCACACATCATGCAGGTAAATACCTCGCTTGGTGTAAGGAAAGTAAACATTGGATGATTGAACAGTGGAAAAACGTTGTGTGGAGTGACGAATCACGATACACAACGTGGCGATCCGATGGCAGGGTGTGGGTATGGCGAATGCCCGGTAAATGTCATCTGTCAGCATGTGTAGTACCAACAGCAAAATTCGGAGGTGGTGATGTTATTGTGTGGTCGTGTTTTTCTTGGAGTGGGCTTGCACCCCTTGTTGTTTTGCGTGGCACTCTCACAGCGCAGGCCTACATTGATGTTTTAAGCACCTTCTTGCTTCCCACTGTTGAAGAGCTATTCGGGGATGGCGATTGCATCTTTCAACACGATCGAGCACCTGTTAATACTGCATGGCCTGTGGCGGAGCGGTTACACGACCACAACATCCCTGTGATGGACTGGCCTGCACAGAGTCCTGACTTGAATCTTATAGAACACCTTTGGAATTTTTTGGAACGCCGACTGTGCCAGGCCTCACCAACCTACATCGACACCTCTCCTCAGTTCATCACTCCGTGAAGAATGGGCTGCCATTCCCCAAGAAACCTTCCAGCACCTGATTGAAAGTATGCCTGGAGAGTGGAAGCTGTCATCAAGGCTAAAGGTGGGCCAACACCATATTGAATTCCAGCAGTGGCGATGGAGGGCGCTACGAACATGTAAGTCATTTTCATCCGGGTATCCGGATACTTTTGATCACATAGTGTATGTTCAAAATTATAATACTTTAAGGTTACTTTTATTAATAAACATATTAAAATAGACGGATTCACACACACACAAATATATATATATATATATATATATATATATATATATATATATATATATATATATATATATATATATATATATATAATGTGTGTGTGTATTTTGTAGGTATGTAGATAAATAAAAAAAATATCATACAACTAGATACGTAAGCACAAAAAAGAATCCTGGCGATACAAGTAGTTAATGCAGAAATGATCCCAATAAATTCCTTTAAATTGGAAGCATTTCATATATCAATGAAATAATAATAATAATAAAAAACACTGGTAGCGATCAGTCTTTGAAAAAGACAAAATTCGTGAGGTAAAGTTCTGATCCATTAAGGCCCTATTCTACAACTGTTTCAAATTCAAGAACGTTATTATTCCCCTTGTTTACCTTCATTTTTAATATTCCAGTGCGAACACCAATTTGTGTCTCTCTTCACTCCTTTCATTTTTCATACCTTTATTCTCACCGTCGTGATTAAAACGATTGGATAGAAAAACGTGATTAACTAACCAAACTCATCATCATCAAAATGCGTAATTCGTACGTAAAGACTGTGACCGTTTCTGATTTTGAAAACGCTCTTGTTTGCACTGTAAGTCATTACTTGGCAGCATGTATGTCACATCGTCATTAAGAAATAATAGCTTTTTTTTTTAAAAAAAAAAAAGTAATAAGTAAAAACTTGTTTTGACTTACTGAAACGTTTGGATTGCGGGCGTAGCGAGCAAGAAAATTTTTAACAAATCTATTTTCATTTCAAATACTTTCCTTTCTTCTTGCTCCTCCGGCACCCTCTTGCTATCAGCGCCCGGGGCAACCGCCCCGCTGGCCCCCCAACTTAGTTACGACTCTGATGAGAACTATTCTAAATATAAAGCAATCTATTCTACAGTTGCTAAACGGATAAGAGATAGCACAAGCACATATATTTAAAAATTAGTTGTATTTAAGGTAAAGTATTTTTTATCTTAAAAAGATATTTTAACTTCCAAGTAACTTATTATTATGAGCAAATGTACTATCCAATGTAATGTAGCAATGGTGCATTAATATCGTCACTGTTAGAACAAATGCTATGCTTCAAAGATCGTGAAAGAAAACAGGAGAGTGAATTAGTTGCCACCTTTCATATTAGTAAAGTACAACAATACAATTGATATTGTTTTCATTTGGTTATGTTGTACCTCAGTTCAAGTGTTAATTTGTTTTCTAAATATTAAATTTTAATTATTCTAGATATTCTTTGTAACTTTTAAATAGCTTGTCAAGTCACACTTCGAAATTAAAACTTGGTTTGTTTGTACTTGGAGACGGTTGACTTTCCTTCTTTTGCTTGACCCTTTCATTAAGGACTAGATTCTACAAGAGCAGCAGATGTGCTGAGCAAATATTACCCAAAAGCAGTGCGCAAATTAGGTTGTGTATATTTGAAGGGGAATAAAATAGTTCCTAACAGGAGATAGTTGATTACTTTGTGAGCGATCAATTTTTCAATTTGTTGCTTTTGGAAGGGACTAAAAGAAAATACAAGGAAATCCGGCCTGGGATTCGCACCCTGCCCTAAAGACATGAGTGGCACAAGCTGGATGGTAGGCCCTGGTTCCATGAGATACGTTAACAAAAAGTACTCCTACATTTGAATATCACTTCCTATCCAAATCTATTCTGTTGTTCTTTCTTTTTATTCGTTTCCTTAATAGCATAATGTTTGTAGGACCTGCACTTAGAAGATATATGCGTCCTCTTCAAACAACTTGAGCAAACTGGAAAATGACCGCGTGTTCAAACAACAGGCAAGAGGAAGAGCAAAAAATGACCGCTTCTTTTTCTTCTTCTTTTACGAGCCTATTTTTACGCTAGGTGTATGGGCCAACTTACGGACCGAAATTTACGACATCATTTTACGGACCGAAAATACGCGCTGAAAATACGCTAGTGTGTGTTGGCCTTTAGAACGATGCGTGTAGCTGGTAACGGAGGCGTCACAAAAAGTTGTCGGTTTCAATTCCAGGGATGGTTTTATAGAATATTTAATGCCAAGTTTTCAAGCAAATCATTTTTCAAACTAACAAAAGAAACTAAAGACAAGTAAAAGACTGTATTTCATTACAAACTTAAGTATTACACAATCAGGAAAAATGTCTATTTCAATGGAAATTTGTCTTTTTTTAAGTGTTTCTATAAGTGTAATACGCTAATAAATTGTAAAATGTATTCCTTATACATTTATTTATCTTTTCTATAATTTTCTCTATTGAAATATGACTAGAGGGACTTGTTATAGAAGTTATCTGAATTTTCTCCATGTATTGGAAAAGTTACGAAAATCGTATATTTTTTTCAAGGTTTAGGGTCGTTACGCTACCGCCAGACGTAAAAAAAAAAAAAAAAAAGACACATTTCTTTTGCATTTTATTTATATACCATAGGGGCAAGTTTTCCGCATTATAGCGTATCAAAGAAAGAAAAAATTTTTTTTTCGTCCCACCCTAATATATGAGGGTCACTACGAAAGTTTTGAGATGTGAAATAACTTACATACTTAAAATCAATTTAACACTTATATTTTCTCAAAGTATTCACCATTACACTGTATACACTTTTGCATCCTTGAAAACCACTCTTGGAAGCAGTGTTGACAGTATTTTTCTTCAAGTTTTGAAAGTTCATTCTCGTAAGCCACTACAGCTTCTTCAGGGCTGCAAAATCTCTTCCCACGCATGCGATCTTTGATCCTGGGGAACATAAAAAAATCACACGGGGCGAGGTCAAAGCTATACGGCGGATGAGTCATAAGTTTGACCTCCATAGATTCTAAAAACTGAATTGTGATGTTGGCCGTGTGTGCGGACGCGTTGTCATGATGAAGCAGGATCCCACGCAATCCAGTTCTTGGACGCCGTTCCCGCAGCTTCTGGAAGCTTCTGGATGGAAGTTCTTGGACACTTTTGTTAGACAAACAGTGGTGTGCCACTGAACAGTAACAGTCCTTTCTTCTTCAAGTGGAACAGTTGCAACATGGCCAGATTTAGAGAAGAAAGTTGCGACCATCTTCTTCCCCCACATCGCGGTCGCTTCACTTTCGTGGGTGGATTTTCGTCTGGAAATATCCAAACTGTAGACTGGCGTATATTTTCAGGATGAAATTGATAGATCCAAGTCTCATCACCAGTAACAATGTCAGAGACGTGTCGAGAATTGCCTCCATCAAATCTTGCAAGCATTTTTCACACCATTCCACACGCATGCGTTTCTGCTGTTCAGTCAAAGTGTGAGGCACCCAACGAGATGAAACCTTCCTGAGCCGAAGATGATCATGAAGAATTTTTGTTCTGGCTGGCGATCCAACGTTCACTGTAGATTCAATATCCTTGAAAGTTGTTCGAGGATTTTCTCGAATCATTTGTTTCACATCGGCAATGTTTTCATCTGATACAGCTGTTGCCGGACGTCCAGCTCTCTCTTCATCTTTAAGCTATGTCCGGCCTCTTCTGAATTCACCAAGCCACCGAAAAATTGTAGAAGGGAGGGGCAGGAACCACCAACCTTTGAATTACTAGCCGCGTGCTCTTCCGACTTGGCCACGGATGCGATGAAGAAACCGTCGCTTGTAGAGGGATAAATTTTTAAGGTCTTTTGAATTTGGCTAATCAGAGTGCTCCTTTAAGGCTCCGTCATACAAGCGAGAAAACTTAAAACCGAGGAACAGGGGTAAAAAGGGCGTGATTTTTGAGATGTTATTTGCGTGGCTTTTACCACTGACGTAGCACATACGTCACGAGATTGACAGATTCTCTCAAGCCAAAATCCCTTGCACCGCCGCAATGTTCAGAATCCGAGTCAGGAAATAGTCCGTACATTCTACACGTTGAAGCCAACGGCTCAGCTGACGCGAAAGTCTTGGACTTGGGGGTGAAACAAACTATTCTGTGTAGGGCGAGTGCTGCGGAGTGGTGTGGACGAGAATCCGTGAAATCCCGGCGAAGACCTCTTTTGTCCTGTGTGCTCGCATATATCTGCTTCGAAATGCAACGGGCAGGGGGAGGGAGAAGTTGACACTTGCTTGCAGGGGGTAATGCTGAAAACCTGTTTGGCTCGAACATAGAAGCATCAAGTGCCCATCAGCCAACAAATCCATCCATACGACACGATTGCCGTGGCGCATAGAAGAGCCAGTTCGAATTGTTCAAAGTATGCGAAGAGAAAAGAAGGGTGAGGGCAGCCCCCTGCAAGATAATACCGAAGACTTTCTGACGACTCATAATGAACATTCTCCGTAGCAGAATGGTAGATAATTTAATTATAACTAGGGCAAGTGTATATATATATATATATACAGTGGCGGATCTAAGGGGAGAGCTGTAGGGGCTATAGCCCCCCCCCTTGACGCTCAGGTATACACTGGATAAAATGGGCTTCAATCCTGCTTTACACTGGATAAAACGGCAAAATGTGGTTTAGCCCCTCCCTTGATCATATTCTGGATCCGCCCCTGTATATATATATATATATATATATATGTCGGGAACAAACAAAATACATTAGCTGTCCATATAATGAGAAAAATAACGCTCTTGACTTTCATCGTAAAAGTATTTTTGGCATTCTTGCTGTTTGCCTTTTTAGAACTTTTCTGCACATTTTTCGCGCTTTTCAGTTTATTTATTATTATTATTATTATTATTATTATTATTATTATTATTATTACTATTATTATTATTATTATTATTATTATTATTATTATTATTAAGAAGAAGAAGAAGAAGAAGAAGAACGCGACTACAGTGTCCCTATTGTTTTTCCACAAGTCGATATAACATTCGCATTATATAAAAACTGCACTACAGTTCAACAATGACCTCTCGTGTGAACCTATAATTTTGTTTCGCTGTATCAAACATATCATAAAAGTATTGCGTAGGTATAATTTTACGTTGCAAGGAGACGTACTTTAATTCAAACTTATTTTGACGTACTTTAATTCAAATATTTGTAGTAAATCTCAGCTAAGGTACAGTGAAAATAGCATATTTTAGAATAATATTTGACGTCATAATATATTTTAAGGCTTTTTCAGTGCATTTTCCACGTTTATGACAAGCATTTTTTTACACGTTTTTAGTTTATCGTATTTCTTAAAGAGCGAGTCGTAATTATAGCAAATATCTGAGCTCTAATTACAAAAAAGACTGCTATATCTGTGAATAATGTGTAAATGCATACAATCACCAAAAATTCATGAAATGGAAACCACTGTGTTACACACTTTATTCAGTACGTGCAATGGTTGCGTTTCCGAAAACTTAGGATTCATCTCTTAAAGGGTTCATACACGGTCCACGGTTTGTGCAAACAGTTTAACCGTGTATGGAGCTGTATGAACTGTTTGCGCAAACGTTTGTGCAAACATTTTCCACATCGAACTCGTTCGAAAACTGTTTACACGAACATGATATTTGCGCAATCACGTGGACTGTGTATGGGCATGTTTGTGCAAACACGAGGTTTATTTCTAAAGAGGCCCATAGATGATCCACGGTTTGTGCAAACATCATGTTTGTGCAAACACTGTGTTTGCGCAAACATTCGGCCATACACGGTTCAACTGTTTGCACAAACTTCAGTTCAATTTTGAGTTTGATCGCGTAAACATGTCCACTGAAGCAGCTCGTTTAGCGATAGTAATTGCTTGTGCTTTGGAAGCGGAAAGACCTGCGAAACCAAAACAGAAGAAGAGGATGTGGATGAAAGAGTGGTTCAAGAAACGGTCTATCATCAAAATTTACTTAGGTAATATCCGAACTTGAGATAAGTTCGACTGTGGACTATAAAAATTATTTACGAATGGATTCAACTACATGTGGTGAAATACTGGAAAATTGATTGTATTCCTCACTGACTATCTATCCGCCTTCTAATCTATTTTCTTCATTTTAGCCACCAATTCCTCATACGCCGCATTTTTCAGATTCCTGTTTTTATAATCTTCACTCTTTACCTTCCACAGTTCAGGTAAATTTCGATAAAGTTCAATAAATTCTCTCCAGAATTGTTGATTCCTATTCATTGACGCTATAACGCAAGAAATAAGCGTCTGTACACTAGGCCTCTTACTCGGAAATAAAGCTCGTGTTTGCACAAACATGCCCATACACGGTCCACGTGTTTGCGCAAACATCATGTTTGTGTAAACAAGTTTTGAACGAGTTCGATGTGGAAAAAGTTTGCACAAATGTTTGAGCAAACAGTTCATACAGCACCATACACGGTCAAATTGTTTGCACAAACAGCCTTGTTTGCACAAACCGTGGACCGTGTATGGGCCCTATAGGTAGGAGACCTTATGTAGAAACGATTATTTCTCGCGCTGTGGCGTTAATGAATAGGATTCAAGAATTCTTGCAAGAATTTATTGAACTTTATCGAAATTTACCTGAACTGTGGAAGGTAAAGAGTGAAGATTATAAAAACAGGAATCTGAAAAATGCGGCCTCACACGTTTCTATAATAATTTGTCCAAGCGTCTGAGATGCAGTGGCTGTTTCAAATTTAAGTCCTCGTACGTGTTTCCGCACGCAAGATAATGCAAAGTGTCAAAGGACCTCTGCTCGCGAGATACTGCATCTTTCATATTTGTATCCTGTTCTCGAATAAGAGGAGTACCCATTTCCAATATTTCACCAAATATAGTTGAATCCATTCGTAAATAAGACCACAGTCGAACTTATCTCAAGCTCGGCAATAACCATGTAGCCAAGGGGGTTTAGGGGGGTCAGGATCCCTCCTTTGAGTCCAGAAATGAAAAAAAAGGGAAGATTAAACAAAATGAAATGAGAAAAAAAAGGATCAGCGTTAAAAATAAACTACAGGAAGCTTTTGGTTACTCTTTCTCATGAGGAAATTTGTATTACTTGCAATACATGGTGGCGAGGTGAGCGAGATATCCTGGAAGAGACAGGGAATTTGCAATTTCTATAAAAGTTACGGAATTGTCAGAATTTCTGCTACTAGTCAGGGAGATTTCAAGCTTCCGAAAGCATAGTGCCGTTGTGTAATTGCGTGGACATTTTTTTAAAATCATAATTTTTCATCGCATCCTTACAGTATCAAACATGTTATTTCAAAAACAATTTTCTACTGCTCTTTTGACATGTTATTTGGAACAGACAGTAGTTGACGGAATAATAAAAACAAAAATTTATGTGGAAAGAAAGTTCTGTTAACATTTGATTCAACAGAGAAAGGAACGCAAATATAGTTGTGTTGAGTTTAGTTTATCGTCCCTTTCAGCAGCAAGGCTATATGAGACGTGGACCTACTGATTAACGTGGAATCCGAACCACATGAGCTCCCGCCGGGAAACGAAGGAACGCAAATATTGTAAAATACTTTACAAGACATTATTGAGTATGTACTGTTTATAATAGTGAATATGTACTTCTTATAATAGTTGAGGTCATAATGAAAGGAAAATTGTTATATTTGAATAAACTGAGGAAGGACGTAAATATTGTAAAATCTTCAATACGTTTTATTATTATTATTATTATTATTATTTTACTCGAGATTTCTTCATAGTTTGTTATTAAATACTTGACAACATATCCTCATTTTATTGTCCTAACAAACCGATATATGTTGATAGTAAAGTACTTTAGATTGATCGGGCTCCTGGGCCTTCAAGTCACGCCCCCGTTACGAAATCCTTGCTAAACAAACCAATATATGTTCCAGTAAAAAAGTTTAGAATGATCGACCACCGTATTTCATATCATGGCCCTCCCCCATTACGAAATCCTGGCTACTTGCCTGTCGGCAATTAAATTTTGATGACTAAACTAGACCGTTTCTTGAACCACTCTCTCATCCACAACCTGTTCTTCCTTTTTGGTTTCGCGGGTTTTTCCCCTTCCATGCACAAGCAATTATTATAGCTAAACAAACTGCTTCAGTGGACATATTTACGCGATCAAACTCAAAATTGAACTGAAGTTTGTATCCTCGTCGCCAAAAGTGCCTTTACATCGCCGTGACGGGTATGTGACAGCGCAGTACATTAAAGAAGGGATGGTTGCATAAGAATTTGTGATTAATTTTGAAGAGTTTTTATTTTGACTAGGAAAATAAAGTAGGTATAGGGAGTAAAGACACAGATTTGAAGCATCAGTGCACTGTCATCTCTGAAAAGATTCGTATTATTGCCTTATATGTTAAGTTAAACACCACAACATCTGTCACTGACAGCGTAGATCATCTTACTTTTTAAAATTGCCTCTGTAGCCTATTTGTCCATACATTAATCTCCAGACATGATGTATAGAGAGGAGAAAGAAAGAGATACAACATCTGTAAGATTTATGTAATTCACTAAGGGACTATAGGAAACGACTAAGCTAATTACTGCTACTAGCGCTTTTTAATCTTCAGGGATTTACTACATGTTCGCAAAACATTATTCTAAGTCCTAAATCTGTGCGTGAATTATTTCATTCGCCTCACTGTAATTATTTTAGAATGGAAACTGATTACGCTGAACGTGAAAATGTTTCTCGTAAAGCAAGGGCCGTAATAAATGTAAATAAGGTTCTCATTATTATATAAAACACATAAGTATTTATTCCGTGTATAGAACAATATAATACAGTAACTAAGGAACATCATAATCACTAACGCCCGCAGGATTTTTTTCAACGGGTGGAGGGGAAGTCCGATATAGAATGTTTCGTTTTATTCCCTATATATATTAACAGTCATAACATTTATCATTGATAGCGTATATCGTCTTTCGCCACTGTAGCTTATTAGTCAGAACATTCATCTCCAGACATGATGTCGAGAGAATAGAAAGAAATAGATATGAACAGTGGTGTAACTAATTTTACTGCGCCCTGGATCGATCGATCATCGATTTACTCATACTCCCCCAGGACCTCTGCCACAGGTATTTCAGCTGCTGCGTTATATATATGGTTCCATGTTAGAAGGGCCAAACAAAAGGGCAAAGACAGAAAGACCCGAGTCAAAAGGGCCCTGCGTCAAATGGGCCCGGGTCGAGATGGCCCCCTCGCTACAAAAGGGCCCGAGTCAAAAGATCTCCGCAACAACAGGGCACGAGTCAAAAGACCCTGCGTCAAACGGGCTCGGATCAAAAGGGCCCGAATCAAAACGCCCCTCATAAAAAGGACCCGGGTCGAAAGGTCTCCGCAACAAAAGGGCCCGAGTCAAAAGGCCCCGAATCAAAACGACCCTCATAAAAAAGCCCGAGTCAAAAGGGACTCCGCTACAAAAGAGCCAGAGTCAAACGACCCTGCGTCAAAAGGGACCGAGTCAAAAGTGGCCGAATCAAAACGCCCCTCATAAAAAGAGTCATAGTCAAAAGGAGCCCACGAGAAAAGGATCCGAGTCAAAGGCCCTGCGTCAAATGAGCCCGGGTCAAAAGGGGCTCTGCCACAAAAGGGTCCGTGTGAAAACGACCCCACATCAAAAGGTCCCGGGTCAACAGGTCTCCACAACATAAGTCCCGAGTCAAAAGGGCCCGAATCAAAACGCCCGTCATAAAAAGGAGCAGAGTCAAAAGGGGCCCCGCTACGAAAGGGCCCGAGTCAAACGGCCGTAAGTCAAAAGGTCGCGGATTAAAAAGTCCCTAGTCAAAAGGGGCCAAATCAAAATGCACCTCAAAAAAAGCCCGGGTCAAAAGGGTTCCACGACAAACTTACCTGAGTCAAAAGACCCTGCGTCAAACGGACCCGGGTCAAATAAAGCCGGAGTCAAACGGCCCCGCGTCTAAAGGGCCCGGGTCGAAAGGTCTCCTCAACAAACGGGCCCGAGCCAGAAGGCCCGAATCAAAACGCCCCTCATCAAAAGGGCCATAGTCAAAAGAGTCTCCCGACAAAAGACCCGAGTCAAAAGAACCTGCATTAAACGCGCCTGCGTCGAAATGGGCCCCGCTACAAAAGGGCCCGAGTGAAATCGGCCCCACATCAAAAGGGACCTGTTCAAAAGGTCTCCACAACATAAGGGCCCGAATCATAATGCCCCTCATAAAAAGGAGCCGAGTCCAAAGGGGTCCCCCTACTAAAGTGGCCGAGTCAAACGGCCGTGCGTCAAAAGGGTGCTGGTTTAAAGGGCTGGAGTCAAAAGGGGCCGACTCAAAACGCCCCTCATAAAAAGAACCCAAGTCAAAAGTGTTCCACGACAAAGGGACCCGAGTCAAAAGGCCCTGCGTCAAATGGACCCGGGTCAAATAAAGCCGGAGTCAAACGGGCCCGCGTCGAAAGGGCCCGGTCGAAATATTTCCTCAACAAACGGGCCCGAGACAGAAGGCCCGAATCAAAACGCCCCTCATCAAAAGGGCCCGGGTCGGAATGTCTCCGCAACAAAAGGGCCTGAGAATCGTTTGTTAACACAACGCAAAAATTTGAGATTTAGATAGCGATAATAAACATAACAATTATAATGATGTCTGCATAATTTTTGTGTATACTGGTACGGAATGACAACCAACGTCAGTAACAGAGGCGACTCTTGAGGGAAGTGACATTGGTAAAAATTAACATTTTACGAACGCAATCCACAAGAAGTTAACTGCACAAATGTATGATGGAATTTCATTTACGGTGGAAAACATTAACGGTCTCAAAACAAAAGATCAATCAAAACTAGTGATGAGCGCAAGAATCTTGGTCTTGCAGTTTTTGCAAGAGTCTTGCATGCAAGACCAAGACCAGGAATCCCGATGCAAGACCAAGACCAAGACCAAGGGGTGCAAGACCAAGACCAAGACCACACCTGCAAGACCAAGACCAAGACCAAGACCAAGACTCTTGCGCAAGAGTCTTGCACAAGTACCGTTTCGGTGGTAGAGCAGTCACATGTGGTTATACGGGTCCCTGGTTGGATTCTAGCATGCGCCATGGAAACTTTTTAGTGGGCAAACACCGTGTGCGTGGGTTTTCTCGGTAGAGACCTGCATGGGCCGGGCCTTGCCCGAGACCCGAAGCCCGGCCCTACCCGCGGGCCGGGCTTGGGCGGGCCGATTCTATTATTTCTTTGAGTCGGGCCGGGCTTGGGCCGATTAATTGCAATTCTTTAACCCTCGAAAAGTCGCGCTGAAAAAGTAACGCGAGTAGTCGCGCGCGGTCAAATGGACCGAACGAACATAATGTGTTGCAAAAATCGTTTTAAACAGTTTTCTTGTATTAGAAACGTAATTTTGTATATTTTCTGATTAAGAGGGAATAACATTTTTATTATTATAGTAAGTTTTACAGTAATAACTATTAGAGAAACCTACAACTAGACATGTTATTTTTTTATTTCTCATTTGGAATAAAATGTTTTTGTCGTTACATATTTCTTTAGATAGATAGCTACGCACTGGTTTTATTGAAAATTCTAAACCTGATGATGATCTTTTGTTTTTGTCAACTTTGGTTCGTCTAAAATTAGAAATGCAATAGTAAATTAGTTAAAAATATACTATATAAACATAACAATAAAACAAAGCTTCACAGCGCATTTTACATTGAATTAGAGCTCAGTCGCAGCTTAGCGGTTAGCATACACGCCTTTGGCGTGGGACTGCCGGCTCGATTCCCGGTGGGACCTCATGTGGTTCGGATCCTTCGTTAAGCAGTAGGTCCACGTCTTACATAGCCTTGATGCTGAAAAGGGCGCTAAATTGAAATCAAATCAAATTTACATTGAATTATTTTAATGTCCTGTTATTTTGAAACTTCACCTATACAGCACTACATTGAATTATTTTATCTTCAAATTTACACTGTTCTACACTTCGTCGTCGCTTATTTCGTCCCCTCTTGCTCTGACTACATTCGGGGAATCGCTGGTCATTTCTGGGTTTAAGGTCTTCAGATTCGCTCGCAGACTCCTCACTTGACCTTTCGTGTTCACTCATATATAAATATTCGTTATGATCTTCCTCAGACAAAGCTTCCACGAGATCATGTCGGCTGATTTATCCAAATAGTCAATCCCTAACATTTCCCTCCGTTGTTTTAAGCTGTTCAGTTCTAATTTTCTCTTTTCTCATACTTGGTATCAGTTTGTTAACTCTGTCGACCTCTCTTCCGTCCATTAAAATAATATTTATGTTTATAAAGCTTAAACACCTCCAAAGCAAAGGTCACGTGCAGAGCGAAACACTGAGAAAAAAACATTACCCGGTTAGTCGCGCGCGGTGGAAAGCACCGCAGAATCACTAAACAATCACTAGTACTTAAACTAAACAACGGATAACGGAGTGATTGAGCAGGAATGTTTGGGAAGGTGAGGGGCAAGATTAGCTAGACGGAGAAGTCTGTCGGACAAACAGAATGGACACACGATCGAAAATAATTTCCCTGTGGTGCTTTTGACCGCGGCGCGACTACTCGAGGGTTAATAATTATTGACATTCGTTAAACGATAATTAGAATAAAGGCAAACGTTGAAGAAGTGTGCCCGTGAAAAATGTTATAAAATGAAACTTCGAAAATTTATCGGGCCCGGGCCGGGCTTGGGCCAAGAATTTTAAAAAACTTATAGGGCCGGGCCGGGCTCGGGCCGAAAATCTCCAAAACGTTTCGGGTCCGGGCTGGGCCGCGCCTACATACATTCGGGCTGGATTGGGCTCGGGCCAAAAACTTCGGCCCGTGCAGGTCTCTATTTCTCGGTGTTTTGATGTTCCCTCCTACTTTCTTCAATCCACTATTTCATTCATTTCTCATGAATACCGTCTCCCTTAGCCCCAATGCATCGTGGGACGTTAAACTAGATATTTCGTTTCGTTTTAAAACATATTAGTGGTGTTTTTCTTCCAAAACTAAAGTGAAATGTAGTATTGAACATTGGTGATACCGTACACCATAGGTGTCGACTACATAGGTATGGCCTTGGCTCCCAGACTCAAGCATCCGTTGGGAATTTTTAATGTGTGCCCATAAAATTAATATCGAAATAACATTTTCATGACATTGAAAAAACTTAATACATGTAACCGCAAGTTTGATTTCATGGGCGGATGCTTATACGTTGAATAATTGTTTATCAATATAACTTTTAGCATCCTTAGGTATACGACACATCGAGGGTTGAGCGATATAACATTATCCTACAACAATAAATCTATGTCATAAAATTGAAAGTTACTATTTTTGTGACTCCTAATCTCTTGAACCACCCAACCGATCTCGATCAAATTTTCAACACAGATGGAGTTTGAGCCTGGGAGTGTTTTCATCATTTCACTTTGACGGTAAGCTTAGGAAAGGGGAGAAGGGGGAGTTATATAATAATAAATAAAACTTAACAACTTCAACCAAACGAGTAATCTCGATCAAATTTTTAACATAGAGGAGGTTCAAGCCTGGAATGTTATATGTCAGTTCACTTTGGTGGTAGAACCTAGGGGGAGAAGAGCGAAAGGGTATATATATATATATATATATATATATATATATATATATATATATATATATATAACTTAATAACTCTTGAACCACCTGACCGAACTCGATCTTATTTTAAGATAGATGAGGATCGGGCCTGAGATGGTTTTTATCAAATCACTTTGATCTTGAAGTTTCGGGGAGAGGGAGAGGAAAGATATTTAAAAATGATGGAAAATGACCGACATTGAAATGGAATCTATAGTTTTGGGGACCGCTAAGGTAAACAATGATACTTCCGGTGCTGTTTAAATCAAAATTCAGCCCCGTAGCTTGGCGGAGGGGAGAGGAGATATATAAAAATGATCGAAAATGGCGAATATTAGTGTCGAATCCATAGTTTTCGAGGTCGCTGAGTTGAATACTGAGACTTCCTATACCATTTACGACCAAATTCAGCCTCGTAATTTGGGGAAGAGGGAGATGCATAATAATGATTAAAAATGACCAAATATTAGTGCCGAATCCATAGTTTCGTGGTCTCTGACACGAACAGTGACACTTGTGATGCCGTTTAAATCCAAATTCAGCCCGGCAACTTGGGGAGGAGGAAGAGAGGGAAACATAAAAATAATCGAAGATGACCGATATTACAGAGCGCTTTACTAATAGTAAAAAAAGTGATTGACTAACGATATATATATATATATATATATATATATATATATATATATATATATATTATCATTATTATTATTATTATTTTAGTTTAACCCAACAAAGTAGATACTTGATGCTAGTAATCCATATTCACAAGTGAGACTTCAAATAACTTGGAGTTTGATGCCCTTATTTTGTATTTCTAATACAGGTCAACAGTATTTGTATAAATTGAGTCTACACAAAAGACATAGACAGTTGAGTTGTTTTCAGTTTTCCCTCAAATTATTCTAAAATATTAAGAGGTTTGATTATAATAATTATTATTTTAATTTTCTTTCCCTCTTTTTTTTTTTTTTTGTCAATATTGCTAAACATATCATCATCATAATAGCTATTCTGCTATTATTGGCAGGTTATTTGCTTCAACAGACAAGGTTTGACGTTCGGTGGTCCTCAGCTGGTCTCTTCGTCTTGACGTGGCAATTTTCTGTTTCAATACCTTCCTTCAACTAGTCTGCTTCGCTCCCTCCCTCTTTTTCCTTCCACAATACTCTCTAGCACGTCCCTTGTAATACAGTTCCTCGTCAGCCAATATATTAAACAGTTCCCTTTCCCCTTCTTAACAATATCTAAAATTCTTCTTTTTTTTCTCCTACTGCTAATATTTCTAACACATTCGTTTTCGTTCAACACGGCTAATTCTCTCCTTTTTTCTCCATGCCCATGTTTCGAAAGTCTGCAATTTTTTCATCGCTTTTGCGTAATGTGAATGTCGCTGCCCCATGGAAATGAAATGAAATCTTTGAGTTTTACGTCCCACGGTTATGCCGGTTAGGCTAAAGGAGACGGTGATAATGAGTGATGAATGAAATGGTGGAATGAAGAAAGTGGGAGGAAACGGGAGAACCCCGAGAAAACCCACGCACACGGCGTTTGTCCACCACAAAGTTAACTTGGCGGGGGCTGGGATCGAACCCGGAACCTCAAGCACCAGAGGTGAACGCTCTACCACTGAGCCACCGTGGGCCCCTCTGCCCCATGGAGTACATATTGGAATCAGTAAAACAAAAATTCAATATTTAATTGGAAGTTTGTTTAATACAAGAATTAGCTAATCGTGGTTGGAAAGAAAAATCTGACGCCTTTAGAGTGTAAAAATAATTTTGCAATTCATGGTATTTCAATAATCTGTGCCGTCTGATTTTCTTTCATGCGAAACAGGGGTAGCCTCCTCAGTTTGGGAACCAGTGGAATGTTGGATCTGTTAAAAAATATATATATAAACAGATTACGAAACCCTGTGATTTAGGCATATCTTATAAGTAGTGAAGCATGGACACCCATTAAAAAGAATAAAGGTCATAACCTATGTTGTACGCTATCATACTTACACGACGTTAAATTATATTACATTTAGAAACATACATTGTATTTCCGTTACCACTGGTGCTTTGTAGAGTTTATTATCCCTTATATCCATAGTAAAATTTACCTATGAAAAGCTTGAGATTTCTTAAATGCAAAGATCTCCTCCGTGGCTAAGCGGTTAGCGTACGCGCCTTTGGCGTGGGAGGCCCGGGTTCGATTCCCGGCGGGAGCTCATGTGGTTCGGATTCCACGTTAATCAGTAGGTCCACGTCTCATATAGCCTCGCTGCTAAAAGGGACGCTAAACTAAAATCAACTCAACTCAACTCTTAAATGCAAGACTTGCAAGACTCTTGCATGCAAGACCAAGACCAAGACCAAGGGTTCCAGTGCAAGACCAAGACCAAGACTCGATGTGCAAGACCAAGACCAAGGCTCGATGTGCAAGACCAAGACCAAGACCTTGCGTTGAGTTGAGTTAATTTTAGTTTAGCGTCCCTTTCAGCAGCGAGGCTATATGAGACGTGGACCTACTGATTAACGTGGAATCCGAACCACATGAGCTCCCGCCGGGAATCGAACCCGGGTCTCCCACGCCAAAGGCGCGTACGCTAACCGCTTAGCCACGGAGGAGCTCAGACCAAGACCTTGCATTTGCTCATCACTAAACAAAACACATCAATCACTTTTTGTTCATTGTTATGCATATTGTGATTATTATTATTATTATTATTATTATTATTATTATTATTATTATTATTATTATTATTATATTACTTTTATTATTATTACCATTTTTATTAATAATAATATGCAAGGTCAGTGGTAGCCCATGCCTTCAAACCAGTACACGCCACTGTTTGAAACTATGAAGTCTACATTAACATAGGTCGTCTTTCGATCATTTTATGTTCGAAGGTGTGCATGGGTGCCTTACCCCTTCCCCCAAAGCATGAAAAGCAAACACAGCCAGGGGCAGAGAGAGACACACACACAGAACACACAGCTCGCTGTGTATCTGCAAGAGACCTATGGGTAACTATAGTTGCCCTCTTGTTACAAGGTGTTGAGTCAGGTAGTATCAAGGTCAGTTCCTGCAGTTGAACACGAAGTTGACTGTTAGAAAACAGAAGCATATAACTAGTCTCATCTGTTTACTTTTCACGAATATTTTTCACCTTCATGTGTACAGATCACGTCTGGCGTACATTTAAAAGGCATGCTGTGTCAAGTATATATTCCCAAAAAGATATGAGTACTCAAAAGGCAAAAGCCTGTAGCTACTTTTGTTTTTCTTTTTCTATTAGCGTGGAAGCGTTGTTTCAACATCCTTCTTGCGGGAGCTCATGTGGTTCGGATTCCACGTTAATCAGTAGGTCCACGTCTCATATAGCCTCGTTGCTGAACGGGACGTTAAAATCAACTCAACTCAACATCCTTCTTGTAGCTTGCTTAGCACTTTCACTTCATCTTTTTAGTTGAGCTTTCGGCTATGAATACTAGGGATGGCCACATTTTTTCGAAAAATGAATTTTTCAAAAACGATTTTTTTTTCGAAAAAACGAAAACGAAATTTTTCCGAAAACCGGAAAACGAAAACTACCGAAAAACGGAAAACGGATAATTTTTGTAAAACAAACTGAGTTTATTTCATTTGTTAGTACTTCCAAACTATAGTATACTATGCATACGTATAGGAAGTCTTATAGAACGGCTATGTTCATCTGTCTGCCTATCCATCCGTTCGTCTGTCAGCTGGTATCAGAGCAAGAGCGGCAAGAAATAGCGAGAAGCATACATGTAAGTTTGCAACACGAATAGATTCATCTAATGCATTTGACTTTTATTTAATAATCCAGAAGTGGTAGAGATCTATCGCTTTCTGCTACATTGTTGATCAACACAGAACACAAACGGTAACATATAGAAAGACGCGATTTTCCAGAACCAATTCAGTGTCCCAAGAATATATTCAATGTTCGCCCTTATTACACTTGCAGCTTAAGCTATGCATAAGTGTCGAAAATCTTGAGAATGGCTTTGTCCGTCTGTCTGTCGAGAGGTGTCAGAGCAAAACAGTAACAAATATTGAGAAGTCGTTTCTTGCGGTCGATTTAGAGCCCCTAAAATAGGTTCGATCTCCTAAATTAACCCTCCATTTAAAACCGTAAGTGGTTCTAATACCATTTTTGGTTTCAATTTGTATCGCTATAGAACGAAAATCGTAATAGATAGCGAGAAGCGATTTGTTGCAAACAATTTAGCGTCTTAGACAACATACAACTATCCACAACATTTAATCAAAACCAGAAATTGTTTATATTTACTATTATTTCCGGTTTTAATACTGAATTACGAGATATCGAGATGTAGATTTTGGCAATCGATTCAACTACCTAGAAATAGCTGTACCTTTTCCATTAATCCTCTATTCAGATCGGAAGTTGTTTAAAATAATCATTTTCGGTTTAACATTGATCGATATAGAACAAAAATGGTAATAGATAGCCACAAGTGTTTTTTTTTTTAAAAAAAAACGAATCTATACAGCGTCTCAAGAGTATATAAGCTATATATCATCTCAACGCACAATACTATCGAAATTGAAAGTGGCTGAATTTACTAGTATATTCAATAGGGATTCAATACGGATTTTTATAAAGCAAAAGATTGAAGAAATAGTGATGCGGTTTTTCGCGATCGACTAAGCGTTCTAAGAATAGACTCTACCTTCTCCCTTGATCTCTATTCACACCAGAAGTGGTTCAAATTAACGATTACAAGTTTCAACATTAATCGCCACAGAAGAAAATTGGTAATAAATAGCGACAAGTGGTTCATCTACAATCGATTCAGGTTCTCAAGAGGAAATACAATTACAATCCACAACACTCCACAAAGGCAGAAATGGTTGAAGGTTATTACTATTTTTGATTTTATAGGTAATACTAATTTCCATAGAGCAAAATCGGTCAGAGATATCGAGATGCATTTTTTAAAATTAATCCAGCATCCCAAGAATAGATTCCACCTTCTTCGTTAACACTTTATTTGAACCGAAAGTGTTCAAATTAACCATTTCCGGTGTTAACACTTGTCGCGATAAAACAAAATTGTAATAGATAGCGACAAGCAATTTTCTGGAATCAATTCGGGGTTTTAAGAGAACATATCTTCATAACCTGCACCACTCTTCTGAAACGGAAATGCTTGATATTTACTACTACTTTCGGTTCCAATACTTATATGCATAGAACAATAACTATAAAAGATATCGAGAAGTTCTCTGAAATCGATTCAGCGTCCTAAAAATAGATTCCGTCTCCTCCCTTAACCCTCTATTCAAGCCGGAAGTGGTTCAAATTAGCCATTCCTGCTTTCAATCTTTATCGCCATAGAACAAAAACGATAAGTGATAGCTAATAATGGCTTTTTGATATGGATTCAGCATCCGAGGAACAGATTCTATCTTTGATTTTATTAACCTATTCCAACCAAGAGTTTTAGTTGTGCTACTTGTTGTACTGAAGTTTTGAATATTCAATTCGCATGGATTGCAAGTCTGCCTCAGTTTTACACTGTGAAACGAATCTCATTTGTTTCTCTACAAAAACAGGAAAAAATGTATCACAATCAGGGGGGATCCAGGGGTCGATCGCCCCCCAGAAGAGAACACTCCTATTTTATATATAAATAAAACCCATCCCAGAGTTGGAGCTCGTAAAAATAGCTCTAAGTAGCAGTATTACAACCCCCCCCCCCAGAAGTCCGTCCTGGATTCGCCCCTGATCACAACCCCCGGTTTCAGTATTGATCATCATAGAGCAAGCGAGAAGCATGAATTCAGTACCTTCGCAATAGACTATGTCCAAGTTTTATCCTGTGGTAGAAATTTACTACTACTTCTAATTTCAATAGTGATCACCATAGAGCAAAACTAATAAGAGATAATGAGATATGTTTATATATATGAATCCAGGATTCGAAGATTGTCATATCGATCGCTATCCCTCTATGTAAACCGGAAATAGTGAGAAACTACCATTTCCGATTTCATAGTAAAGAAAAGGCGATAACCGGAAGCAGTTTTTGATATGGATTCTATGCCACAATGGTAGTTTCCATCTCTAAGTTTAATGCAACCGAAAGTGATAAATACTTACTATATCTCTGGTTACAATCTTTCTTTCTCATAGAACGAGAGAAGTACTAGGAAGCGACAAACGTTTCTTTTCAATATATAATTTTATAATTTCAAGAAAAGATTTCAAGCCCTGCAACTGGTCTAGTGGCTAGCGCGTATTCCTTTGATGCACAGGGTCCCGAGTGGGAAAACATTGAACGTGTTATGGTGGTTCGGATTCCACTTTATAATGTAGGTCCAAGTCTTGTATAGTCTTGCTCGATTCTGAAAAGGGACGCTAAACTTCAACAAACAACCAAATAAAAAATATTTCATCTTAGTAGTATTCTTCTACTGAAGTTAGTAGCAGTAAAAACTAATACGAAAACGAAGACCCACCTATTTAAAATTTGAATTCTCGTTTGATGAGATTATTATAGTCAGATACTTAGTTCTTTGTCTTACCGTATATAAAACATCTTTAGAACAAATAAACCATTCAATAGTATTTTGTTAGTATTAAATTGCCTATTTTTGAAAGCAATCAAATTGTTTTTGATACTGACTTAATTAGTTATAGAAAATAAGATAAATGAATGGGGGATCTTAGTGAGAAGTCTTTAGTATCAGTACATATAATCACTTCATATTTCATATTTTGTTAAAATCAATTGTTAAAAGTCAATTTATTACAGAGTTGCCTGATACTATCACGATCAGTTTATACAGCATCCTTCTATTTGGTAATTTATTAGTCTTTTTTTTACATTATAAAATATAATGTCGGGCTAATTGCTGTATCGCCGGACTAATTTTAGGAAATTTACCGGGTCAATTGGAGAATTTATTTAAGTTTATGATTGAAAGTCAGGTAAGGGGAATAGCAAAAGCTCTGATAGTGATTGCATTTGCTGGTTGTTTTTGATGTTGTAAGCGGCACTGTATGTGGAGACGGATGGACTATTTCGCGGAGAGGTACACTTGTTTTACTATACGAATCCATAGATTGTAAAATGTATAGATAAATTTGAGCAAATCTTTAATTTTCCCATTTCATGTCGAGAACAGAAACCAACAAACCCCTGTGGGGCTTCTAATCCGTTCCTACTACTATCACTACCCCTACTCCTACTCCTCCTCCTACTACTACTGCTACTCCTACTTATACTATGGATCCGTATAGTAAACCTACGCACCTAATAACATAATCTAACGTAACTTAATGTAATCCAACCAAATATAACCGAATGCAGTATATTTTGTTCCAGTTTTTCGATTTTCAAATTGATCCGGCGATTCAGCAGTAATGCCATATTGTCGATGACACATTAATAATCACTAGTAAATAATTATTTTTTAATATTCTGTAAAATATAAATTTTACACTGTTTACCTTTGTGAATTATTATTTCTAATTTATATCCCTCAAGAACCGAGAACCAAGGGTCTGTGGATCACAATATTTCATGCTGAGCTCGCACACGTACTAGACTTGTTAAAGTCTATGACCATATCAACTTTGGCCAATATCGGATGAGATTAACACGTTTTAATGAAATTTATTCATTTAACTAAGTTCAAGTCCAAGTTTTCTGAACAGTATTTTGAGAAAAAATACTGCTACAGGCTGGTCAGAGCATCAATGCAACTCTGTACTGTCAACAGTTGAGCCGTGTTCAAAAAAAAAAAAAAAAAAAAAAAAAAAAGACTCTGGAGCCAGCACTTCTGAATCGCAAAGGGGTCCTCCTCTTACAGGACAAAGCTAAGCCCCACGTGGCTAGGATAACCCGGGACACCATTCTACACTTTGGATGGGAAACACTATTGCATCCGCCATACTCCCCGGACATTGCACCGTCCGATTACCACCTGTTCCATTCCTTGGACAATCAGCTTAGAGGACACTAGTTGAAATCCCTAGTAGAGGTGCAAAATGCACTTGATACCTTTTTCGATTCACGGCCCACCAAGTTCTACCGCGATGGAATACATGGCCTTCCAAAACGTTGGCAGAAGGAGACTATTTTTGATCTTCCAGGTATGTCTTAGGTTAAATATCGATGTTTGAAGGTGTTGGGTGAAAAAGCGACAGATCTTTCTTGGTTACCTTTATAGTTACTAAGCTCGTCAAGATCTACCACCTTACCAAGTTTGGTAAAAATTGGATGAGTTCCATCTTTCGCGCTTTAATGAAATTTCTTGATTTCACTGATTCCAAACCTAACATTGATAGCTAATAACTCAGGAACAAAAAGTCTGCACATCATAATATTTTATATGAGCTTCCATGCATACCAAGCTTGTCAATATTTACGATCCTACCAACTTTAGTCAAGATCATTTGAGTTTAATCAAATGCGACTTGGTGAAATTTCTTGATATCACCAACTTAAAACACAAATTTGATTAGCAATAACTCGGGAACCAAAGTCCCAAACACCATAATATTTAACATGTGTACTAAATACATTGCAGTCCATAACCATACTAATTTTGGTCGTGATTGGATGAGTTTCGTCAATAGTAGCACTACACACTATCCTTTCATTAGATCGAGCTTCTCCGTGGCTTAGCGGTTAGCGTACGCGCCTTTGCTGTGTTAGACCCGCGTTCGATTCCCGGCGGGAGCTCATGTGGTTCGGATTCCACGTTAATCAATGAAATGAAATGAAATCTTTGAGTTTTACGTCCCACGGTTATGCCGGTTAGGCTAAAGGAGACGGTGATGATGAGAGATGAATGAAAATGGTGGAATGAAGAAAGTGGGAGAAAACGGGAGAACCCCGAGAAAACCCACGAGCACGGTGTTTGTCCACCACAAAGTTCACTTGGCGGAGGCTGGGATCGAACCCGGGACCCCAAGCACCAGAGGTGAACGTCCACGTTAATCAGTAGGTCCACGTCTCATATAGCCTCGCTGCTGAACGGGACGTTAAACTCAAAATCAATTCAACATTTCATTAGATCCAAATCCAAGGAGCACGGTAGCTCAGTGTTAGAACGCTTACCTCTTGTGCATTTGATCCCAGACCAAGTAAGTTCGTGGCAGACAACATCGTGTCCGTGTATTTTCCCGGGGTACTCCCATTTCCTCCCACATTATCATTCCAAGAATTCCGAAAACTTTTCGAGAAACTAAAAATCATCAAAAAAGGGAAAACGAATTTTTCGAAAAAAATCTTTTCGAAAAAACGAAAAACGATTTTTTTCGAAAAACGAAAAATCTTTCGAAAAAACGGAAAACAAATTTTTTCGAAAAATGAAAGACGAAAAAATTTCCGAAAAACGAAAGACATTTTTTTTCGAAAAACGAACGAAAAAAACGAGAAATGAAATTTCCGAAAATCAGATTTTTTAAAAAGGCCATCCCTAATGAATACCACCGCGACAAGTCGTGGTTCTTATGATAGTGGCGTATTTTCGTCCGGAGAAATTATGGAAATAATAAATAATGTAGACTCCGATGCTTTTGAGTGGGGCCGCGGTGGCTCAGTGGTAGAGCGTTCACCTCTGGTGCTAGGGGTCTCGGGTTCGATCCCAGCCCCCGCCAAGTGAACTTTGTGGTGGACAAACAACGTGTGCGTGGGATTTCTCGGGGTTCTCCCGTTTCCTCCTACTTCCTTCATTCCACCATTTCATTCATTACTCATCATCACCGTCTCCTTTAGCCTAACCGGCATAACCGTGGGACGTAAAACTCCAAGATTTCATTTCATTTTCCGATGCTTTTGAAACGGACGATGAATGTAGTTTGTACGAAGATTCTAGCATCAATTTATGTGACACACATACCTCTTTTCATATAACATCGCTGTTTGATAACGTTAAACTCTAAATCAAAACTCAACACATACCTCTTTCTATTTAAAAATATTGTGTGGTATACAATATTCGGAATTCAAGATGGCTGCCATGATGTGCACTAAATCATTTATGTCGTTATTATTGTTCTGTCCCAATACTTTTCAGTAACTCTGTATACAGATCCACATGTCTTCTCACAGCAAAATTAATCTAATGTTTTCCACAGAATATTTTTCATACTAATATGTATTTTTATACTTTGATCCAGGAGTACAAATGGAATTCTAGAAGTAAGGGAAAAGTCAGCAATAGATAAAGTTTGATTGAGCTATGTCACGAGAATACAAACTCAGAAAGACGGTAGTTAGGGGCGGACTGACCAGGGCCCTTAGGTCGCAATCGCGGCCTAGGCCCTCTAAGAAAACAATGAAAGAATAAAGAAAGAAAGAGAAAGAAAAGCTAAAACAAAAGAGAGCTAAATAATTCGGTAGCTCAGTGTTATTATGCTACCAACACACACTCCTCTTACACCCTTCCATCAATCAGTAAGTTATCTTTTTTAATAGGGTCCTTTCGTTACTAGATTTGTGGCTAGGTCCATCTTTCACTATGGTCTTTTATTATCAGAAACTGTGATTTAGTTTGTACCTGGGACCTTGGGACCTTCTTTCAATATATTGGACAGTTGGGTCCTTCTTTCATTACATTGAGAAGTTGGAGCCCTGGGCCCTTTATTCATTATATTGGGCAGTTGGGGCCCTTCTTTCATTTCATTTAGCAGTTGCGGTCCTAGGCATGTTTTTCATCATGTTGAGCTGTTGGGACCTGGGACCTTTTTTCATAATGTAGGGTAGTTGCATCCCTTTCACGGTTGAAGACTGGTGCCTGGTTTGTAGCTGGATTCATATTTAACCACAGGCTGGTTGGTTCTTTATGGATGTTAATACACCTTGTAGGTCTATATTTGATAATTCAAAAATGGGAAAACAACGCATTTTTAAAAATTTATTTTCTATCAAAAAGTTTACAAAATAACAGGAGAAAACAGTGGAAGACGCCAAGAAAGCGGGCATTTCAACATAATGGTTGATTCTATCCAAGATGTTTCAGGGCTTAATCAGCTGGCTATAGTAATTCTCTGCGTTATAAACGGTCAAGTATTTGAGCGGCTGTTAGTAGTTGTCGTAAACAGCTTGGGCGTCTCTAGCAGGGGGACGATGGGGACGCGTCCCTCCAATATTTTGAAGTACAAATTATTCAATATTTTGTTCTAATTTAATTTATTTACTAACGGCAGAATAACATATAAATGATAATAATTATATTTATTTGTCATATAATATTCAGGCTGTGTAACAGAGTTCTTCATATGCCTCACGGGGTCCGTGAAGGTAAGCAGAAATGTAACAAATGGAATTAAAGATAATAAACAGGTTGGGCTAGATAGTACCATTTAAATAACTTTCTTTGATGTCCTCCCCAAATTGTATATGCCAGAGACGCCAGTGGTAAACAATGACACTACAAGACAAGTAACTTATAATGAAATCAAAAGAGTACTTTGTGACAAAAATGTTTTGATGCTTGTGATGATATTGTAAGTTGCTTTTTTGATAGAGCTGCTAACTTCAGTGGATGCTATTAAGGAGTTAAAGCATTACCGGAGAAGGATAATCCTGAAATCATTTACACCCAATGCATGGCTTATGCTCTTAATTTCGTTATGACAAATTCGACTGAGTAGATACCTGAAGCTGCAAATTTATTTGAAACCAGTGCCATGTTCTGTCTGAATACTACAAAAGAAAGGATGTTTGTAAGAAAATGATTGATGCAAGCCACGAGGGACATGACAGACTACGAAAAGTTCAACAAGTTGGTACAACACGATGATGGAGCAGAAACAAGGCACTGAATGCAGTAGTGGACACTAATGAGTTTCGCTACGAAACATGAAACCAAGATGAGGATGACTGTCTATCATCAAGATTTCTTTCATTTTTATTGTTCCTCAGTGATGATGTACAGAACAGGGGTTTTAATGCGAAATGAAAATTTTAAGCTAAACTTTGCTGAATAAATGGGCAGAATTTAACACTGTAATGAGGACTTCTATGTTTCAGGACTTATTTACGGAAACGGAGCCTGTTTCAAAATACCTGCAGTCTCACGGATTGGACTATCTTACTACCTGGAGATTTCTAGACAATTTGCAGCAGCAGCTTCAGAAGAAAATAGAGGCAAAAGATGTCTGTTTAATGCTTTACGAAAACACAAAAATATTTTGTGTGAAAATAAATCAACAGCTTGCGCAATCTGGTGTAGAGATAGCAATGGAAAAAACTTTTTGCACAGAAGAATCTTAAAGAAAAAGAAAATGCCAGGAGTGCAGATGAACTGGAAAAGAACTTAAATATAAGTGAAAATGATTTATTCAGAATAAAAAAACTTCAACGAAAATTCTGAATACAGCTGTTACATGTGTCAGTGATAGATTTCAGCAGCCGAAAGAATTCCAAATACTGGAACCTAAGGACTTTTCAGAAATCAAGAAGAATGGTGTATCTGCAAGAGCTTTCAGAGTTCTTCCGAAAAAAAAAAAAAAACTAAATATAAAACAGGAGAAAATATACAAAGAGCTCCAGCAGTTCTCTGTCGTGTATTTCCCTGTCACAAAACGTTCTCGTTTTTGATGATCCTGAAGAGAATGATGCCCCTGAATCCGTAGATGATGATGATTATGCATCTGAGCATGCTATGGAAGATGGAACATCTTTGGACGGGATTCACGGTAAGAGTGATAATGATGCTGCAAACACCTTGTATAAAAATTGTTTGTCATGTGCAGGGGAAATTTTGCACCAATTTCCGTCAGTCTAGTTGCTTTAATAATTTATACATTGTATACAAACATGCGTTGTCTCTACCATGCACACAAGTGACATGTGGAAGGTGCTTCTCAAAGTTAAAGTTAGAGTAAACAAATCTCAGAGCTAGTTTGTGTGAAGACATTTGGACACATTTTTGCTAATGAATATGGAAAGAGACATGTTAAATTTAGTGTCTGTGAACGAAGTTATTCAGAAACTCCGCGATTCATAAGCTGAACTGCAAAGAATCTTAACTTTTTAAAATTATTAGTTGTTTCGTGGTTCAGCAGTGTTTATCATTTTCAGTAAAACTGTCGTGTTCATTCCACAGTCAAAAGTTATTATTAGTTGTTTAGTGTTACAATTTTTAGTAAGCTGCCCTGTTCATTCCATAGTAAAAGTTATTCGCTATTATTTTTTTAGTGTTTCAGCTACTATACAGTGTCTCAAAAGTCCCGTGACATACGGTAACTCTCTTATTATCAGAGTTACAACAAAATATAGGCGGGGAAACGGTCTCCAAATATGATGTTTTCAATCTAAAGTGAAAGAATTTTTCAAATCGGACAAGCCGTTTGGGCTGTACACTATATGCGCCCAATGTTACATGAAAATGCAACGTTACCATTTACCCGGACCCACAACATAAATGAATGAAGTTACTGTCTATTAAAAACATTATATTTGTAGGCGGTTTCCTCTCTTACATTTTGTTGTAACTCTGATAACAACAGAGTTATCCATGTCAGGGGACTTTTTAGACACCCCGTGTGGCAATGCAATAATAATTATAAAATATTCTCTTGAAAGTTTGTTTCTGGAAATTCTGTGCTTGCTGTGTCATCAAATTTTCACCGACCAATGATAAATTATAGCTTGCAAAAACTATCAAGTAACAACCAATTTACAACTGCACAACGCGATGGCTCATCGCAAATGTTGATTGTACGCAGTGGCGCAACCAGGATTTTATTTCGGGAGGGGCCAAGAATATCCAGTACAGTAGTCTGCAAACGACGTGCTGCACCATTTGATGTGGACAAAATTGAAATTTTGAATTCTCCTCATTACAAGCAATTTAGTTATCCTTATTATTAACATGCTAAAAAACCTTAAAATGAAAATTCCAATTCACAAATTTCCTATTATTAACGGTTACAAGTTTTAAAATTTGCGCTATAATAAATATTTTGAACATCTTTATTTTTGCATAAAATGACGCACTCTTTACTAACGTTTATTACTCTAAGAAATTAATGTAGGGGTTTTCACTGGGTATTTCTCCTCTCGTACAGTGCTTTGACTTAATTCAATATTCATTTATGCTTTGATCTATTTTGAAATTTCACCAAAATTTGTCTGCAACGCTGCTGTATAAGATAGATCAGGTTTGCTTCGGAGAGGGCATGGGCCCCCGAGTTCATAGCTCGTTGCGCCACTGATTGTACGTTATTTTAGAAATTGGTGTTATAGTCTGAACTCCCTCCATAGTAACCGCGGCCTAGGCCCTAATACACCCAGTCCGCCTATGACGGGAGTGCAAGCAACCTTTCATGAAGAACGACTTAAGCGATAGCGATTGTTCCAAAACAATCAACAAACAAACAAAACTAATATTATCATTCAAATTTCCTATTTGTTATTAATAACCACAGATATATTTCCTTCATTTGCATAAACACTTCAACTTACTAAGGGGACACAATCCTCTTTTGCATGATTGATCTCCACTCTTGCTTTGATCACAACCTTTTTACACGTGGAACCAACCGTATTTACCGGGCCCTTTGGACGCGGGGTCTTTCTGACTTGTGCCTTTTTGACGCAGGGCCCTTTTGACTCGCACCCAGTTGACGCCTGGCCGTTTTGACCCGTGCCCTATTGTAATGGTGCTCCTTTTGATCAGGGCTCGTTTGACGAAGTTTCTTGTTGACTCTTTCCCTTTTGTCGCAGAACCCTTTGTATCCGGACCCTTTTGACGCAGCGTCCTTATAACTCGGCTCCTTTTGTTGCAGATACTTTTTAACCCGGGCCCTTTTAACGCAGAGCCATTTTGTCGCGGAGAACTTTTTACCTAGGCCCTTTCGACGCGGGGCTGTTTTGACTCGGGCATTTTGTAGCGGGCCCCCTTTTGACTCGGACCCGTTTGACGCAGGGCCCTTTTAACTCGGATCCTTTTGTCGTGGTACTCTTTTGACCCAGGCCCTTTTCATGAGGAGCGTTTTGATTCGGCCCCTTTTGACTCGGGTCCTTTTGTTGCGTAGATCTTTTGACCCAGGCCCTTTTGATAGGGGGCCATTTGACTCGGGTCCTTTTGTAGCGGGGCTTTTTTTCACTCGGGCCCGTTCGACGCAGAGCCCTTGCGACTCGAGCCCCTTTGTACTGGGAACCTTTGACTCGGGCCCTATTGATGAGGGGTGTTTTGATTCGGGTCCGTTTGACGCGGGGCATTCTGACTCGGGTCATTTTGTCGTGGGACCCTTTTGACACGGGCTCTTTAAATGAAGGGCGTTTTGATTCGGGTCTTTTTGACTCAAACCCTTTTATTGCGGAGAGGTTTTGACCCGGGCAATTTTGACTCGGGCCATTTTGACTCGGGCCCTCTTGTA
Source organism: Thermobia domestica (assembly GCF_964235325.1). NCBI lineage: Eukaryota > Metazoa > Arthropoda > Insecta > Zygentoma > Lepismatidae > Thermobia > Thermobia domestica. The sequence continues at coordinate 163,824,410 of NC_137461.1, read as the reverse complement.
CGCGGCACCTTTTGACACGGGTTCATTTGAGGCAGGTCTCTTTTGACTCGGGCTCTTTTGTCGTGGGACCGAGAATTTTTAATTAGAACAATAGGAATAATCAAAACACTACCGATAGAATCTTTACAGGTGCTTGCACTAGAAGAACCAATCCACTACCAAATACTAAGAGAAGCTGTAAAACGATGGAAGACAAATAATGAAACTATAAAAATAATAGAGATTCTAGGTACAAATCCGAACAACGAAGATGAACTAAATATGTTGATAGAAAGAAAATGGCAGGAGGAATGGTACACAACAACAAAAGGAGAAAAGCTCAAAGAATACATACCAACTATCAAAGTAAGGAAAGAAATTGGTGAAATAAAGAAGGAAACTATGGAAGCGCTGTCGGGACATGGACCCTTCAAAACACATTTGAAAAGATTAAATATTGAAAATGACGAAATGTGTACATGTGGAGAAATCCAAACACCTGAACACGTAATATGGAATTGTGAAAATTACGTAACTAGTGAAGAAATAAGGAATCTCAGAGATGAACTTAGTGATGAAGATTGGACTAGCTTACGGCAGGATAAAACAAAATTCGATAACTTTCAAAAAATAACAGAGCATATAGTGAGAAACCTATGGAATGAACGAACCCAACGAAGAAGGTAATTGAACAAATAGCACTTTGAAAAGATACAATTAAATAAAAAACAAATCAAATTCTAATAGAAACAATCTTAAAGTTCTGGCAAACATCCAGAACTATAGTACAAACTTACGTTTCTTTTTATTTATTTATTTATTTATTTATGTCGTTTTTATTTCTATAACCCCTAATAACATTGTGTGTGTGTCAGTGTTGTGCGTGTTAGTGTAATAAACACATATGAGAAACAGTGTGATAAAAGCTTAGAGAATCATAGAAGAAAGAAGAAACTACAAGACAGTTAACACCAAATGAGAAGATGTTTTTTACACTGTGTTTTGTTTATCTTTTTCTTTTTAAATTTTTACTTTTCAGGGTGGTTAATGCGCTGCTTCCCAATCATTTATATTATGTATTAATCAATTATTTTCTTTCTTCTTTCAGGTTATTTTCTGCATGTAAAAGGTTAAATAAAGCAAAATAAAATAAACAAACAAAAAAAGAGAGAGAATATAAGGGCATGGTTTTTAAATATTAGGTGCCATGCTGAAAAGAAGTGTGCCTCACCTCAATCTGCTGAGGTTTGACAGCCGAAAAGACAGGGAGATAATAAAGAAACATCAAGTATAAGAGAGAGAATAAAGGCAAGAGGCAGTTGCGTCTGCCATAAATAAGTCCGAAAGTAATCGGCCAAGGCAGGGGGAAGTGGAGGCATAAAAAAAAACAAAAAAAAAAAAAAACTCGAGCACTTTTGTTGCGGAGTCATTGTGGTCTGGCTTTTTTAAAACATGGTCCATTTTGACTCGGGCCATTTTGACTTGGGCCCTTTTGTTGCGGAGACGTTTCGACCTGGGTCCTTTTCACGTGGGCCATTTTGACTCGGGCCCCTTTGTAGCGGGGCCTCTTTCAACCCGGGTCCGTTTGAAGCAGGGCCGTTTTGACTCGGGTCCTTTTGTTGCGGGCCATATTGACTCTGGCCTTTCGGTCTTTTCCCTTTTGTCAGGCCCTTTTGACATGGAACCGTATATATAACGCAGCAGCTGAAATACCTGGGGCAGGGGGCCTGGGGGAGTATGAGTAAATCGAAGGTAGATCGATCCAGGGCGCAGTAAAATTAATCACATCACTGTTCATATCAATTTATTTTTTCTTTCGACATATCTGCAGATCAGTGTTCTGACTAATAGCCTACAGCGGCGAAAGACGATATACGTTATCAGTGTTATGACTGTTAACGTAATATATATAGGGAATAAAACGAAAAACTCTATATCGGTCTCCCCCCCCGTTAGAAAAAATCCTGCGGACGTTAGTGATTATGATGTTGCTTAGTTACTGTATTATATTATTCTATACACGGAATAAATACTTATGTGTTTTATATAATAATAAGAACCTGATCTACATTTATTACGACCCTTGCTTTACAGAGGACAGAAAGTAGAAGAAATGATAGCAGAAAATGATCTGGTAGTAATAAATGAGGAAGGTCATCCGCCCACGTACAGGAGTAGACAAGGGGGTGAATCAAACATAGACATAACACTAACAACATTGCAACTCAGCGACAGAATAACAAATTGGAGGGTACTAGACGCGGCTACCCTAAGTGATCATAACGCAATACTATTCGAGATAAGCAGCAAAACAAATTCTAACAATCTAAATGAAAACGATAAAACTGTAATATATAACACAAAACGAATAAATTGGACTAAATTTTGGGAGACAATTAAATTGCCACAAATTGAAGACGATAGCGATGTTGATGAAATAGCTGAAACATTGGAAACTGAAATAATTAAAGCAATTAAAAGTTCAACTAAAATACGAACATTAAACGGAAAATCAAATAAAAACAACTCCTTTTGGAATAATGAACTAAAAGACTTAAAACTAAAAACGAGAAGAGCTAGGAAATTATACCAAGAGACGTGGGAAATAGAATTGAAACAAATACGACTAAGAAAATACAGGGAACAAAAAGAAATATATGAAAACAAAATAAAAGAAATGAAAGTAAATAGTTGGAAAAATTACCTTAAAGAAAATACTAACCTAGACATTTGGGGTGAACCATATAAAATAATTAGTCAGAAAATAAAGAAGCCAACAACTCTCTCAACCTTAAGAAAAGATGACGGAAGTTTTACTGAAGGATGGGAAAGCACCATAAAATTTTTAATGGAAAAACTTTTACCCAAGGACGAAAAAGAAGACGATGACGAGGTGCACAAACAAATGAGGGAAGAAATGAAAATTTTACCAATAAACGACGAAATTATGGAAGAAACAACCAATCAAGAAATAAGTAATTACATAAAAATGTTAAAAAAGAAGAAAGCAGCAGGTCCAGACATGATAAAATCAGAAATTTTCCTGGAAAATGCAGATACATGGTCACCATATCTATCAAGACTCTACAATTTATGCCTCAAGACGAAAAGAATTCCTAAAATATGGAAACACTCAAACTTAGTAATAATAAAAAAGAGCGAAGATAAAAGAAATGATGATCCTAAGGCGTATAGACCGATCTGTCTCTTAAATATAATAGGAAAAATATTCGAAAGAGTAATCACTAACAGACTTAGCAAATATCGAAACATAGAGAAAGATAAGCTACAGCATGGCTTTAGGAAGAAGAAAAGTACGGAGACAGCTATAAGGAGGCTTTTAGAATTAATAGAAAATGGAAAAATAGACAAGTACCAGGTAGTAATCTATGTTGATATCAGTGGAGCTTTTGACAATTTGTGGTGGCCATCACTTTTCAAACAATTTAAAAAAATGAAAGTACCTAAATCACTATACCAACTAATGTTAGAATACTGCAACGAAAGACAGGTCACTTATAAGGCACCAAATAATAACATTACCACATATACAACAAAGGGATGTCCACAGGGATCCATATGCGGTCCAACGATGTGGGACATCGTTATCGAACCATGCCTAAAAACACTGGAAATTACGGAAGACACGGAAGGAGTAGTCGGCTATGCAGACGATATTGCAATAGTCGTATCAGCACGATCAAGAGACGAAATTGAGAGGAAAGGGAACCAAGTCTTACACACGCTTCAAAAATGGTGCGAAATAAATAAACTGAAACTATCAGGAAATAAAACTAAATATACGATATTCGGGCAATCTATACAAAGAGATCCAATATTAAAGATTAACAACCAAAAAATTGAACGAGTGAAAGAATTCAAGTATTTGGGAGTATGGATTGACGATAAACTGAACTATGCTAAACATGTCGAAAACGTAACTGACAAAGGAAAGAAAGTTGCACATAAAATACTCACAATTGCAAGAAAAGACTATAAGATACCCAAAAAGACCCTACAAACGTACAACAATGCTGTAATAATGCCAACAGTAAAATACTGTGCCAGCATCTGGGCTCACAGAATATTTGCAAATAAAAAATTAAGGGAACAAATAAACAGAGTTCAGAGAGGAGTTTTAATTAGAACAATAGGAATAATCAAAACACTACCGATAGAATCTTTACAGGTGCTTGCACTAGAAGAACCAATCCACTACCAAATACTAAGAGAAGCTGTAAAACGATGGAAGACAAATAATGAAACTATAAAAATAATAGAGATTCTAGGTACAAATCCGAACAACGAAGATGAACTAAATATGTTGATAGAAAGAAAATGGCAGGAGGAATGGTACACAACAACAAAAGGAGAAAAGCTCAAAGAATACATACCAACTATCAAAGTAAGGAAAGAAATTGGTGAAATAAAGAAGGAAACTATGGAAGCGCTGTCGGGACATGGACCCTTCAAAACACATTTGAAAAGATTAAATATTGAAAATGACGAAATGTGTACATGTGGAGAAATCCAAACACCTGAACACGTAATATGGAATTGTGAAAATTACGTAACTAGTGAAGAAATAAGGAATCTCAGAGATGAACTTAGTGATGAAGATTGGACTAGCTTACGGCAGGATAAAACAAAATTCGATAACTTTCAAAAAATAACAGAGCATATAGTGAGAAACCTATGGAATGAACGAACCCAACGAAGAAGGTAATTGAACAAATAGCACTTTGAAAAGATACAATTAAATAAAAAACAAATCAAATTCTAATAGAAACAATCTTAAAGTTCTGGCAAACATCCAGAACTATAGTACAAACTTACGTTTCTTTTTATTTATTTATTTATTTATTTATGTCGTTTTTATTTCTATAACCCCTAATAACATTGTGTGTGTGTCAGTGTTGTGCGTGTTAGTGTAATAAACACATATGAGAAACAGTGTGATAAAAGCTTAGAGAATCATAGAAGAAAGAAGAAACTACAAGACAGTTAACACCAAATGAGAAGATGTTTTTTACACTGTGTTTTGTTTATCTTTTTCTTTTTAAATTTTTACTTTTCAGGGTGGTTAATGCGCTGCTTCCCAATCATTTATATTATGTATTAATCAATTATTTTCTTTCTTCTTTCAGGTTATTTTCTGCATGTAAAAGGTTAAATAAAGCAAAATAAAATAAACAAACAAAAAAAGAGAGAGAATATAAGGGCATGGTTTTTAAATATTAGGTGCCATGCTGAAAAGAAGTGTGCCTCACCTCAATCTGCTGAGGTTTGACAGCCGAAAAGACAGGGAGATAATAAAGAAACATCAAGTATAAGAGAGAGAATAAAGGCAAGAGGCAGTTGCGTCTGCCATAAATAAGTCCGAAAGTAATCGGCCAAGGCAGGGGGAAGTGGAGGCATAAAAAAAAACAAAAAAAAAAAACTCGAGCACTTTTGTTGCGGAGTCATTGTGGTCTGGCTTTTTTAAAACATGGTCCATTTTGACTCGGGCCATTTTGACTTGGGCCCTTTTGTTGCGGAGACGTTTCGACCTGGGTCCTTTTCACGTGGGCCATTTTGACTCGGGCCCCTTTGTAGCGGGGCCTCTTTCAACCCGGGTCCGTTTGAAGCAGGGCCGTTTTGACTCGGGTCCTTTTGTTGCGGGCCATATTGACTCTGGCCTTTCGGTCTTTTCCCTTTTGTCAGGCCCTTTTGACATGGAACCGTATATATAACGCAGCAGCTGAAATACCTGGGGCAGGGGGCCTGGGGGAGTATGAGTAAATCGAAGGTAGATCGATCCAGGGCGCAGTAAAATTAATCACATCACTGTTCATATCAATTTATTTTTTCTTTCGACATATCTGCAGATCAGTGTTCTGACTAATAGCCTACAGCGGCGAAAGACGATATACGTTATCAGTGTTATGACTGTTAACGTAATATATATAGGGAATAAAACGAAAAACTCTATATCGGTCTCCCCCCCCCGTTAGAAAAAATCCTGCGGACGTTAGTGATTATGATGTTGCTTAGTTACTGTATTATATTATTCTATACACGGAATAAATACTTATGTGTTTTATATAATAATAAGAACCTGATCTACATTTATTACGACCCTTGCTTTACAGAGGACAGAAAGTAGAAGAAATGATAGCAGAAAATGATCTGGTAGTAATAAATGAGGAAGGTCATCCGCCCACGTACAGGAGTAGACAAGGGGGTGAATCAAACATAGACATAACACTAACAACATTGCAACTCAGCGACAGAATAACAAATTGGAGGGTACTAGACGCGGCTACCCTAAGTGATCATAACGCAATACTATTCGAGATAAGCAGCAAAACAAATTCTAACAATCTAAATGAAAACGATAAAACTGTAATATATAACACAAAACGAATAAATTGGACTAAATTTTGGGAGACAATTAAATTGCCACAAATTGAAGACGATAGCGATGTTGATGAAATAGCTGAAACATTGGAAACTGAAATAATTAAAGCAATTAAAAGTTCAACTAAAATACGAACATTAAACGGAAAATCAAATAAAAACAACTCCTTTTGGAATAATGAACTAAAAGACTTAAAACTAAAAACGAGAAGAGCTAGGAAATTATACCAAGAGACGTGGGAAATAGAATTGAAACAAATACGACTAAGAAAATACAGGGAACAAAAAGAAATATATGAAAACAAAATAAAAGAAATGAAAGTAAATAGTTGGAAAAATTACCTTAAAGAAAATACTAACCTAGACATTTGGGGTGAACCATATAAAATAATTAGTCAGAAAATAAAGAAGCCAACAACTCTCTCAACCTTAAGAAAAGATGACGGAAGTTTTACTGAAGGATGGGAAAGCACCATAAAATTTTTAATGGAAAAACTTTTACCCAAGGACGAAAAAGAAGACGATGACGAGGTGCACAAACAAATGAGGGAAGAAATGAAAATTTTACCAATAAACGACGAAATTATGGAAGAAACAACCAATCAAGAAATAAGTAATTACATAAAAATGTTAAAAAAGAAGAAAGCAGCAGGTCCAGACATGATAAAATCAGAAATTTTCCTGGAAAATGCAGATACATGGTCACCATATCTATCAAGACTCTACAATTTATGCCTCAAGACGAAAAGAATTCCTAAAATATGGAAACACTCAAACTTAGTAATAATAAAAAAGAGCGAAGATAAAAGAAATGATGATCCTAAGGCGTATAGACCGATCTGTCTCTTAAATATAATAGGAAAAATATTCGAAAGAGTAATCACTAACAGACTTAGCAAATATCGAAACATAGAGAAAGATAAGCTACAGCATGGCTTTAGGAAGAAGAAAAGTACGGAGACAGCTATAAGGAGGCTTTTAGAATTAATAGAAAATGGAAAAATAGACAAGTACCAGGTAGTAATCTATGTTGATATCAGTGGAGCTTTTGACAATTTGTGGTGGCCATCACTTTTCAAACAATTTAAAAAAATGAAAGTACCTAAATCACTATACCAACTAATGTTAGAATACTGCAACGAAAGACAGGTCACTTATAAGGCACCAAATAATAACATTACCACATATACAACAAAGGGATGTCCACAGGGATCCATATGCGGTCCAACGATGTGGGACATCGTTATCGAACCATGCCTAAAAACACTGGAAATTACGGAAGACACGGAAGGAGTAGTCGGCTATGCAGACGATATTGCAATAGTCGTATCAGCACGATCAAGAGACGAAATTGAGAGGAAAGGGAACCAAGTCTTACACACGCTTCAAAAATGGTGCGAAATAAATAAACTGAAACTATCAGGAAATAAAACTAAATATACGATATTCGGGCAATCTATACAAAGAGATCCAATATTAAAGATTAACAACCAAAAAATTGAACGAGTGAAAGAATTCAAGTATTTGGGAGTATGGATTGACGATAAACTGAACTATGCTAAACATGTCGAAAACGTAACTGACAAAGGAAAGAAAGTTGCACATAAAATACTCACAATTGCAAGAAAAGACTATAAGATACCCAAAAAGACCCTACAAACGTACAACAATGCTGTAATAATGCCAACAGTAAAATACTGTGCCAGCATCTGGGCTCACAGAATATTTGCAAATAAAAAATTAAGGGAACAAATAAACAGAGTTCAGAGAGGAGTTTTAATTAGAACAATAGGAATAATCAAAACACTACCGATAGAATCTTTACAGGTGCTTGCACTAGAAGAACCAATCCACTACCAAATACTAAGAGAAGCTGTAAAACGATGGAAGACAAATAATGAAACTATAAAAATAATAGAGATTCTAGGTACAAATCCGAACAACGAAGATGAACTAAATATGTTGATAGAAAGAAAATGGCAGGAGGAATGGTACACAACAACAAAAGGAGAAAAGCTCAAAGAATACATACCAACTATCAAAGTAAGGAAAGAAATTGGTGAAATAAAGAAGGAAACTATGGAAGCGCTGTCGGGACATGGACCCTTCAAAACACATTTGAAAAGATTAAATATTGAAAATGACGAAATGTGTACATGTGGAGAAATCCAAACACCTGAACACGTAATATGGAATTGTGAAAATTACGTAACTAGTGAAGAAATAAGGAATCTCAGAGATGAACTTAGTGATGAAGATTGGACTAGCTTACGGCAGGATAAAACAAAATTCGATAACTTTCAAAAAATAACAGAGCATATAGTGAGAAACCTATGGAATGAACGAACCCAACGAAGAAGGTAATTGAACAAATAGCACTTTGAAAAGATACAATTAAATAAAAAACAAATCAAATTCTAATAGAAACAATCTTAAAGTTCTGGCAAACATCCAGAACTATAGTACAAACTTACGTTTCTTTTTATTTATTTATTTATTTATTTATGTCGTTTTTATTTCTATAACCCCTAATAACATTGTGTGTGTGTCAGTGTTGTGCGTGTTAGTGTAATAAACACATATGAGAAACAGTGTGATAAAAGCTTAGAGAATCATAGAAGAAAGAAGAAACTACAAGACAGTTAACACCAAATGAGAAGATGTTTTTTACACTGTGTTTTGTTTATCTTTTTCTTTTTAAATTTTTACTTTTCAGGGTGGTTAATGCGCTGCTTCCCAATCATTTATATTATGTATTAATCAATTATTTTCTTTCTTCTTTCAGGTTATTTTCTGCATGTAAAAGGTTAAATAAAGCAAAATAAAATAAACAAACAAAAAAAGAGAGAGAATATAAGGGCATGGTTTTTAAATATTAGGTGCCATGCTGAAAAGAAGTGTGCCTCACCTCAATCTGCTGAGGTTTGACAGCCGAAAAGACAGGGAGATAATAAAGAAACATCAAGTATAAGAGAGAGAATAAAGGCAAGAGGCAGTTGCGTCTGCCATAAATAAGTCCGAAAGTAATCGGCCAAGGCAGGGGGAAGTGGAGGCATAAAAAAAAAACAAAAAAAAAAAAACTCGAGCACTTTTGTTGCGGAGTCATTGTGGTCTGGCTTTTTTAAAACATGGTCCATTTTGACTCGGGCCATTTTGACTTGGGCCCTTTTGTTGCGGAGACGTTTCGACCTGGGTCCTTTTCACGTGGGCCATTTTGACTCGGGCCCCTTTGTAGCGGGGCCTCTTTCAACCCGGGTCCGTTTGAAGCAGGGCCGTTTTGACTCGGGTCCTTTTGTTGCGGGCCATATTGACTCTGGCCTTTCGGTCTTTTCCCTTTTGTCAGGCCCTTTTGACATGGAACCGTATATATAACGCAGCAGCTGAAATACCTGGGGCAGGGGGCCTGGGGGAGTATGAGTAAATCGAAGGTAGATCGATCCAGGGCGCAGTAAAATTAATCACATCACTGTTCATATCAATTTATTTTTTCTTTCGACATATCTGCAGATCAGTGTTCTGACTAATAGCCTACAGCGGCGAAAGACGATATACGTTATCAGTGTTATGACTGTTAACGTAATATATATAGGGAATAAAACGAAAAACTCTATATCGGTCTCCCCCCCCCCCGTTAGAAAAAATCCTGCGGACGTTAGTGATTATGATGTTGCTTAGTTACTGTATTATATTATTCTATACACGGAATAAATACTTATGTGTTTTATATAATAATAAGAACCTGATCTACATTTATTACGACCCTTGCTTTACAGAGGACAGAAAGTAGAAGAAATGATAGCAGAAAATGATCTGGTAGTAATAAATGAGGAAGGTCATCCGCCCACGTACAGGAGTAGACAAGGGGGTGAATCAAACATAGACATAACACTAACAACATTGCAACTCAGCGACAGAATAACAAATTGGAGGGTACTAGACGCGGCTACCCTAAGTGATCATAACGCAATACTATTCGAGATAAGCAGCAAAACAAATTCTAACAATCTAAATGAAAACGATAAAACTGTAATATATAACACAAAACGAATAAATTGGACTAAATTTTGGGAGACAATTAAATTGCCACAAATTGAAGACGATAGCGATGTTGATGAAATAGCTGAAACATTGGAAACTGAAATAATTAAAGCAATTAAAAGTTCAACTAAAATACGAACATTAAACGGAAAATCAAATAAAAACAACTCCTTTTGGAATAATGAACTAAAAGACTTAAAACTAAAAACGAGAAGAGCTAGGAAATTATACCAAGAGACGTGGGAAATAGAATTGAAACAAATACGACTAAGAAAATACAGGGAACAAAAAGAAATATATGAAAACAAAATAAAAGATATGAAAGTAAATAGTTGGAAAAATTACCTTAAAGAAAATACTAACCTAGACATTTGGGGTGAACCATATAAAATAATTAGTCAGAAAATAAAGAAGCCAACAACTCTCTCAACCTTAAGAAAAGATGACGGAAGTTTTACTGAAGGATGGGAAAGCACCATAAAATTTTTAATGGAAAAACTTTTACCCAAGGACGAAAAAGAAGACGATGACGAGGTGCACAAACAAATGAGGGAAGAAATGAAAATTTTACCAATAAACGACGAAATTATGGAAGAAACAACCAATCAAGAAATAAGTAATTACATAAAAATGTTAAAAAAGAAGAAAGCAGCAGGTCCAGACATGATAAAATCAGAAATTTTCCTGGAAAATGCAGATACATGGTCACCATATCTATCAAGACTCTACAATTTATGCCTCAAGACGAAAAGAATTCCTAAAATATGGAAACACTCAAACTTAGTAATAATAAAAAAGAGCGAAGATAAAAGAAATGATGATCCTAAGGCGTATAGACCGATCTGTCTCTTAAATATAATAGGAAAAATATTCGAAAGAGTAATCACTAACAGACTTAGCAAATATCGAAACATAGAGAAAGATAAGCTACAGCATGGCTTTAGGAAGAAGAAAAGTACGGAGACAGCTATAAGGAGGCTTTTAGAATTAATAGAAAATGGAAAAATAGACAAGTACCAGGTAGTAATCTATGTTGATATCAGTGGAGCTTTTGACAATTTGTGGTGGCCATCACTTTTCAAACAATTTAAAAAAATGAAAGTACCTAAATCACTATACCAACTAATGTTAGAATACTGCAACGAAAGACAGGTCACTTATAAGGCACCAAATAATAACATTACCACATATACAACAAAGGGATGTCCACAGGGATCCATATGCGGTCCAACGATGTGGGACATCGTTATCGAACCATGCCTAAAAACACTGGAAATTACGGAAGACACGGAAGGAGTAGTCGGCTATGCAGACGATATTGCAATAGTCGTATCAGCACGATCAAGAGACGAAATTGAGAGGAAAGGGAACCAAGTCTTACACACGCTTCAAAAATGGTGCGAAATAAATAAACTGAAACTATCAGGAAATAAAACTAAATATACGATATTCGGGCAATCTATACAAAGAGATCCAATATTAAAGATTAACAACCAAAAAATTGAACGAGTGAAAGAATTCAAGTATTTGGGAGTATGGATTGACGATAAACTGAACTATGCTAAACATGTCGAAAACGTAACTGACAAAGGAAAGAAAGTTGCACATAAAATACTCACAATTGCAAGAAAAGACTATAAGATACCCAAAAAGACCCTACAAACGTACAACAATGCTGTAATAATGCCAACAGTAAAATACTGTGCCAGCATCTGGGCTCACAGAATATTTGCAAATAAAAAATTAAGGGAACAAATAAACAGAGTTCAGAGAGGAGTTTTAATTAGAACAATAGGAATAATCAAAACACTACCGATAGAATCTTTACAGGTGCTTGCACTAGAAGAACCAATCCACTACCAAATACTAAGAGAAGCTGTAAAACGATGGAAGACAAATAATGAAACTATAAAAATAATAGAGATTCTAGGTACAAATCCGAACAACGAAGATGAACTAAATATGTTGATAGAAAGAAAATGGCAGGAGGAATGGTACACAACAACAAAAGGAGAAAAGCTCAAAGAATACATACCAACTATCAAAGCAAGGAAAGAAATTGGTGAAATAAAGAAGGAAACTATGGAAGCGCTGTCGGGACATGGACCCTTCAAAACACATTTGAAAAGATTAAATATTGAAAATGACGAAATGTGTACATGTGGAGAAATCCAAACACCTGAACACGTAATATGGAATTGTGAAAATTACGTAACTAGTGAAGAAATAAGGAATCTCAGAGATGAACTTAGTGATGAAGATTGGACTAGCTTACGGCAGGATAAAACAAAATTCGATAACTTTCAAAAAATAACAGAGCATATAGTGAGAAACCTATGGAATGAACGAACCCAACGAAGAAGGTAATTGAACAAATAGCACTTTGAAAAGATACAATTAAATAAAAAACAAATCAAATTCTAATAGAAACAATCTTAAAGTTCTGGCAAACATCCAGAACTATAGTACAAACTTACGTTTCTTTTTATTTATTTATTTATTTATTTATGTCGTTTTTATTTCTATAACCCCTAATAACATTGTGTGTGTGTCAGTGTTGTGCGTGTTAGTGTAATAAACACATATGAGAAACAGTGTGATAAAAGCTTAGAGAATCATAGAAGAAAGAAGAAACTACAAGACAGTTAACACCAAATGAGAAGATGTTTTTTACACTGTGTTTTGTTTATCTTTTTCTTTTTAAATTTTTACTTTTCAGGGTGGTTAATGCGCTGCTTCCCAATCATTTATATTATGTATTAATCAATTATTTTCTTTCTTCTTTCAGGTTATTTTCTGCATGTAAAAGGTTAAATAAAGCAAAATAAAATAAACAAACAAAAAAAGAGAGAGAATATAAGGGCATGGTTTTTAAATATTAGGTGCCATGCTGAAAAGAAGTGTGCCTCACCTCAATCTGCTGAGGTTTGACAGCCGAAAAGACAGGGAGATAATAAAGAAACATCAAGTATAAGAGAGAGAATAAAGGCAAGAGGCAGTTGCGTCTGCCATAAATAAGTCCGAAAGTAATCGGCCAAGGCAGGGGGAAGTGGAGGCATAAAAAAAAACAAAAAAAAAACTCGAGCACTTTTGTTGCGGAGTCATTGTGGTCTGGCTTTTTTAAAACATGGTCCATTTTGACTCGGGCCATTTTGACTTGGGCCCTTTTGTTGCGGAGACGTTTCGACCTGGGTCCTTTTCACGTGGGCCATTTTGACTCGGGCCCCTTTGTAGCGGGGCCTCTTTCAACCCGGGTCCGTTTGAAGCAGGGCCGTTTTGACTCGGGTCCTTTTGTTGCGGGCCATATTGACTCTGGCCTTTCGGTCTTTTCCCTTTTGTCAGGCCCTTTTGACATGGAACCGTATATATAACGCAGCAGCTGAAATACCTGGGGCAGGGGGCCTGGGGGAGTATGAGTAAATCGAAGGTAGATCGATCCAGGGCGCAGTAAAATTAATCACATCACTGTTCATATCAATTTATTTTTTCTTTCGACATATCTGCAGATCAGTGTTCTGACTAATAGCCTACAGCGGCGAAAGACGATATACGTTATCAGTGTTATGACTGTTAACGTAATATATATAGGGAATAAAACGAAAAACTCTATATCGGTCTCCCCCCCCCCCCCCCCGTTAGAAAAAATCCTGCGGACGTTAGTGATTATGATGTTGCTTAGTTACTGTATTATATTATTCTATACACGGAATAAATACTTATGTGTTTTATATAATAATAAGAACCTGATCTACATTTATTACGACCCTTGCTTTACGACAACGAAACATATTCATGTTCAGCGTAATCAGTTTCCATTCACAAATAATTACAGTGAGGCGAATGAAATAATTCAAGCCCGAACATGTCCCGAACATGTAGTAAATTCCTGAAGAGTGAAAAGCGCTAGTAGCAGTTGTTAGCAGTTTTTAACTTAACATATAAGACAATAATTTGAAAAACTGAGAATACAAATCTTTTCAGAGATGACAGTGCACTGATGCTTTAAATCTATGCCCTTACTCCCTATACCTACGTTATTTCCGTAGTCAAAATAAAAACTCTTCAAAATTAATCAAAATTTCTTATGCAACCATCCCTTCCTTAGAGTACTGCGGTGTCACATACCCGTCACGGCAATGTAAAGGCACTTTTGGCGACGAGGATACAAACAGTAGAATTGTGTATGGCAGAGAGTTTGCGCAAACACAGTGTTTGCACAAACTTAATGTTTGTACAAACCATGGATCGTCTATGGGTCCCTTTAGTTTTGTGCCATAGTAGTTATGCCCATGGGTGGGGGATGAATGTAGATCGGATGACATTACACTAGAACAGGGGTGTAGCCAGCAGGTTTATCTAGGAGGGGCAGCTACTATATACAAAGGTTAAAAAATTTGAGGCCTGAAAAAACGGAAAATTTTAGTTTCCGGCCGAAAAAATCTATATTTTTTAGTTTTTTCTTTTTTTTTTCTCCATAAATATTATGTACCAGGTAGTTTTTTATTATGCTTAACCAAGAACTACTACCCCGGAAAAAACATAAATTTGTGTATAACTATTTCAATTTAAGCCCTTGTACACAGAACCTATCTACATAAGACTAAGATTTACTGACAAAAATATTTATTTATTATTCGTGATTAAAAAACACCATATATTTTTATTAACAGCTATATCTCACTTCCTGTTTTACACCAAGTAGCAAAAAAAAAAAAAAAACTGCAAAACAGAATAAAAGCGTTTTTCATCAAATTTTCCATCCAACAAAAAATATGTTTTTTAAAACACTAGTTATAGCATATAAAAATATAAAGTACTTATAAAGCAGTTTAGTACCATTGTTTTATGGCAGTATTTATAGTACCTTGTTAAAACGTTTGTCTTCAAACTGTCAATAAGTCAAATAAATTGTGTAATCTGCTGTCAAAAAAGTATTTTTCAAAGTCCATATGTTTATTATGCAGTTTATGTTGACACAAATCTAAAGAAGAATTACACACTCGAAAAATTATAAATGGTATGCAATAATATAGTTCCATTATCTAAACCTTTTCCTTTAAATTTGGATATAATTGAAGCACAAGTTTTTTTTTTTTTCATTTGGGTTAAAGAAGCTGCAACTTCCGTAAATTATTAATTATATGTACACTTTGTTATTTTTTAATAACTGAAGCAAAGTAATCTTAGGATAATGTTTTAGAAGTCGGTCATTTGTTGGATCCAGGGAATCATTTGGGGGACACGGATCTCTTCTTTTATATTTTTGATTTGATTTTAATTTAGCGTCCCGTTCAGCAGCGAGGCTATATGAGACGTGGACCTACTGATTAAGTGGAATCCGAACCACATGAGCTCCCGCCGGGAATCGAACCCGGGTCTCCCACGCCAAAGGCGCGTACCCTAACCGCTTAGCCACGAGAGGGCTCTCTTCTTTTATATTCTTTCCACCTCCACTTTCCCGGGTTGTGTAATCGCCGAAGAACCCAGACGCAGAAATATCTGCAGAAGATAATCACTATTGGGTTAGGCACGATTTCTTATAACTTAGTACAGGTACAAGGCACTGACTCAAATTTGTATCGGTAACAGGTACAGGTAATAGATAGCCAAAGTACTACCCAAGATAGGTACTGTACATGTACTGACTAATCAAAGTACCTAAGGTACTATTCTAGGTACAAGATTTTAACCAATTATCTCCATATCTGGAATAAAAGTAATAACAGAATTCGTCAAATTTTAAATATTTAATAATAATTCGGGGTACAGAATATACTGATTTATTTTACTTGTGTAAGTAATAGTTCCAAAAGTGGAAGTTATCAAAACGCTTCTGGCGGAAGGAAGATATACACAACGACAAATTGCTAGTAGAGTTGGTGTAGGGCAAAAATCTTTGAGTAGAATCTCTGTTGCAATGAGCAAAAAGCAAATGTATAAGCAAAAATCTTTCTTATTTTGGCCTTGCTTCTGCGCTCATGTAGATACATCCCTACTTTCTTCCTTGGCTTCATGCTGGGGACTTCAGTAAACTCTTGAAATGCACACGTCAAAAAATATTACACCTGTCACACAATACACACAATAATGCTGCTTTTCCTTGCCAGCAGACGTCGCATGCGGATCTTCCCTCGCGAACTACTTTATTGTATCCCTCCGAATTCTACTGTGGGTGGGGCTTAGGCCCTGTCGAACTTTAAGCACAAGATGTCGCTACAGTGCAGAGAAACTTTACGCTGTTACAAGGGTTTCGTTTTCCACGTACAGTATCGATATATCAAAACTGACTTTACAAGTTATAGTGCGAGTGTCAAGTGCAAAGATCAATGCACAATTCCTTCAAAACGGATTTTTATTAGCATGTGGGGTTCTGGAGATAATTGCATGTGAAAATGACGTTTATTCCCCATTTTTATACCAAATTTACTCATTAAGGATGAAAATTTTTAAATTTTTGTTCTGAAGGATTTGTGCCGACATGTTTTGTGAAGAATATAAAAAAGACTCCATAGTTTTATCTTTAGTCGTAACTGAGAAAAATGTTCAAAACGGAAGGTCTGTTCTGCGCGTTTTTGTGGAGGTATGAAGTCCTCTTAACCCGCGTATATTCGACGATAACCGTTCGGGATAAAATCTGCTCGCCATGTAGACCTAATTTTATAACAAAATGACGACTGTCTATTTACTTTATTTTATAGTTCTTCCATATTCACTTTCAAATGATCGGCACCAGTTGCCATCTAATAAAGTTGATGCGTTTGTTGCTTCTAGTACACAACCGCTTTGAAAAAGAAGCAATAAATGCATCAAATGTGGGAGATGAATTTAGAACACCTAAATGGTACATGTCTAGCACATCTTGTGCTGCTAGGGTTTCTTCAGAAACATTTTGTAAAACAATTGAAAACACATCGCGCGGTTTGTATTTTGAAATTTTGCGTATACTTGGATTTGTTTAAGTATTTCTTTCTACTGTGTTTGCCTGTAGCTTCAGTTCATAAGCCTTTATAATTAGATACCCAACATATTTGGCAATCACGCAGAAAACAACACCGAAGATTCTACACTTGTGTTAATTTAACACACAGGCTGTGTGTCATTTCAACTAGCGGCATTTGACACACAACTCCAAACGGAGAGTGAGTTGTTCTAACCACTTGTTTGTGTTATATTTTAACACAATCGTGCTAACACATAGGCATGTCGTTGAAATAATACAACGATTTTTTACAGTATAGGCACTTCCAGTAGAACTACAACGATTAAATTTGGCAACGTCTTTAGCCTCCTGGGACTATATAGAAAATTTCCAAAAGTGAATATTTTCCATTTTTAGCAGCTTTAAAGAGACAAAAAACTGTGTAATTTAAATAGACTTTTTGGATGTACAAAATCTCATATTTTAGGTACCGTAATTGAAATCAGAATAAAAAACTAGGAATTTTGGTATGTTAGTAGGTTTATGAGGCGCGAGGCCGTAGGATGAGAAATTTTGTATCTGGCGACAAATTCCCACCTACTTAAAACTAAACTGATTATATAAACATTCAATTGTGCCAATTGCCAAGTTCATAAAGAAATTGAAAATCACAGCAACTGGGTAAGTAAGAAAATGCTAATCCAAATGTCAATTGAAAGAAACGGAAGTCTTTTAAGTAAATATTGGCAACAACGCATTCTAATTTTCCAACTTGGTCAAAAGTTAGCAGGGTTGGAGAAAATACAGTTAAAAAAAAAGAACAAAACGCGTGTTTAAAACATGAAAAAAGTGTTTAAAATGTTTTAAAGATGTTTTAAAACACACACGAAAAAGTACATGTTTTAAACATTTTGAACAGTTTAAAATATGATTTTAAACATATTTCAAAATCGTGTAATCACGTATTTATTAAAACTTTTTGCTCTTTCAACCGATCTTTTCATTTATTTTATTCTCTTTAAGACTACACAGTGTTGGGTACAGAACATTTCCGTATAGATTAGTAATTTTCAACTTATTTCATATAACGACCCCTTTTATTACACCCTCTTGCCAGTGACTCTCATACAGTAAGTATTTTCTTGGATATAGTAAGCTTTTAAGGTAGATTTTAAAATTTACCAACTATAGAGGTTTCACACAATCTATCAATATACATGGCAAAACAAAAGTCCTCACCATCCTTGTGCGTTGAGAACGGGTTGAGAGAGAATGATGAATCTTGGAAGTGGTCTGACACATCAGATGGTGCTATCAATCATTATGGCGAACATCTGTGCTTAGTATTCGAAATTTCAAATGCAAATGGTGTCATGTTACATGAGGGCTAGAATTTTACCAGAAATGCTGTTGTGCGGTTATTTTAACCATAAAGAAAATCATTTCGAGTTACCGCTTCTAAAAGTTTTGTAGTTATGCCTTTAGGGGCTAAGCTAGCGTTTCGTGGAGGCGGGTGAGATTTTTGTTGCAAAATTTGATTACTATTTCATAACACTGGTGCTAATAAAATTATTTTATAATAATAGGGCTACGTTTTCGAAAAGTAAAGTTTGAAGCACACTTCATATTGTGCTAACTTTATATTTTCTGCAAGTCTATGTAATTGGTTGTTTTTTGAGTCAAAAATTTATTGACGAAGGGTAATATTTGGGGCGTTCAGAGCACAATAGATCCAAATCCATTTTCAATAAACTTCAGTTTTCCTCAGCAAATGAATTCTATTTCAAAAAATAATACTTCGCAGTCAAGAATCCAAAACAAATGTAACTAAAACCATGCGAAAAGGCGTGGGATAGTTACATATGACAGCCGCTAGTAGGGGCGTCAGTGGAACAGGAGGGCAACCACCCTCATCCGCACCCTGCATTTCAGATTTTGGGGACGGTAAGACAGTTTTAGAAATCTTTTGATAAGCAAAGTCCAACAGAATAAGCCTGAGGTAATTACACCGAATAAATACGAAGAACATACAGATGATTAAAACTGGGAAGTTGCTTAGGTCCAATTTCCTGAATTTTAAGCAGGCCCGAAACTCGAAAGTAGAGCCACCTTTGAAATCCTTGGGTAAAAAAAATATACAAGAAAGCAATATAGGCCTATAGCTCCTTACGGCCAATAATCAAAATCCGTGTTTATTCGGTGCAAGGACTTCAATTTTTAAATGTTGGACTTTGTTAAGCAAAATGTTTCTAAATCTGCATTACTGCCCCAAAAATCTGAAAATCAGGGTAGAAGACGGATGACTTCTAAACGAACGCCCCTATCTAGCGGCAATCATACAAAATTCTAGATTCCTTTTTTTCAGGTAGTCTTTCTTTCTTTCATCTCGGATTCGTGGTTGTTAAAATATGACATTTTACGACGATGTATTCTTTTGGACACATTCTGCATTTATGTAACGTAATTATGCATCATTGACTATGCCATTCGGAGCTTGACTTGTTAATCATTCCAACGCTGCAACATACACAATACAAGTATAATGTTAATATCTTAAATGTATGAGCAAGGAGGGGGAAGGGAAAATTAGCCCTCCTCCCCATTCCGTCAACGCCCTTGTCTAGCGGTTGTCCTATGAAACTCTAGTCCACAGGCTTTCCCGTGGTTTTTGTTTCATTTATTTCATACCCTATGCTACGAAGATATTACGTTTGCTGAGCAAAAGTGAACCTTTCTGAAAATGAACTTGGATCCCTTGTGCTCTAAATGTTGAGTTGAAGCCAAATTTATCCTGCAACCCAAGTTTGTTCGAAACATATAAAATTAGTTTGTTTAGTTTGATTGATTACATCTTGCATCAGTAGCAAGGCTATATGAGACAGGGCTTTTTGTTTAAAGTGGGATCTGACCCACTAATTTTGGAATTTTACGTGGGATCGCAGTCAAAATCTATACAGCAAATTCCGACGCCTCGTGTCTCTATCCTCAAAAATTAATGTTAAAAGACTGAATATTGCACCCTGTAGCGTGGTACATACATACAAACAAACAAATTGAGATCAAATTGTCCCAGACCTTGACGTTCAGCACTAACGTTATAATAAGTATCACACTTGGTTAGTTACACGATCGACTGCCATACCTTGCGTTTCTCATCTGGTCTCTTCATACAAGCTATGCCAAGTTGTAAAGTTTCAAAGAAAATTTAGAACTGTGGTGGGGAAGAGGTACGAAATAAAATTTTCATAATATAATGAAAAAGATATTGTTGATACAAAATTAATTGTTACCTGAAGTTTCCAGTTGCATCTCAGCCACACCACTGACGTTAGATTCATCAGAAGCAATTTTCGGATCAACATTTTTACCATTTGTTTGGGTTTCCATTTTTACCAAGCATTGCATTTTTCATAATGATTTTCGTTCTTGGAACTAAACCACCCATTTCTTTCTTACACGTTTCGCAACAAACTCGTTTGATCGTTTACTTACCTGATTGAGTTTGAGTTACTCTAATAAATTTGTACCAAATCATGTCCTTCTTTTCTTCACGTATAATCCATGTTAAACGATTCCATGTTGTACGGAGACAGAACTAACATGTACTGTACAAACGAATGCTTGCGATATTTTAATTTCAGAACCTCAACGTCGCAATGAATACAACACAACAGTTTGTTTCCGTGATAATTATTTTATTTATTTTTTAATATCAGTTCTATAAGTAGTCCAACCTTCGACTACGAAACTTTCTCGCAAGTTAACTGAGAAGCATTTAAACAATACAATATACGTTAAAAATAAGGGGGAAAAGAGACAAAATAAATTGTAGATCACCACATTGACCTGCTGTAGCCACGAGAAATCAAACCATTCACATGGGAAGAAAATAGTCTTCTGATTGGGGAGCACTTTTGGACAGTTCTCTTGCTCTGGAATTTTTTTTTTACGAACATAAAATAAAATGCAAATAAACATATGTTTAAGACAAGTCTTCAAAATACACGTGTTTAAAACAAAATGTTTAAAACATAAACAAAATTTGTTTTAAACAAAATCAATTGTTTAAAAAAAAGTTTTAATCATTTGTTTTAAATATTTTGTTTTAAACAAAACAACCCTGGAAGTTAGTAAATTTGGGACGAAGCCCAAACTAGCAAAAACTTGAACTAATTATATGAACCTTCGATTGTGCCACCTGCAAAGTCTATGAAAGAAGTGACAATTCACAGCAAGTAGGTAACTAAGAAAATGTTAAGCTAAGTCAATTGAACTTAACGGCAATCTTCTGAACAAGGAATTTGCCAACTTGATCAGAAGTAGTGGCTTTTGGGGGGAGGCTTCTCCTTTCTCCCTGCTGAGACAAGACTTAGCTTTTTTGGTCCTCCTGAATAAGTCATAGTCCCCCAAGAAAAACTTCCTGGGTATACCCCTGTATGATTATTTAATTATATTTGTCACTATTTTATTTGTCAGTTTCGTTTCTATGCAGTTTCGATCGTACGCAGTTTCGACCGTACGCAGTTTCGATCGTACGCAGTTTCGATCCTACACAGTTTCGACGCTACGCAGTTTCGATCCTACGCAGTTTCGACCGTACGCAGTTTCGATCCTACGCAGTTTCGACGCTACGCAGTTTCGGTCGTATACAGTTTTGATCCTACTTCGGTTTTTCCCTATATAACTTCAAAAAAATACTATTACTTAATATTCTGTGATTATAAAATAATTGTTTTTTTATTGTTCGATCATATGACCTTATCTGTTTTCGATCCTACGCCGGTTTTAGTTTCAATCGTACGCAGTTTCGATCGTACGCAGTGTCGATCCTACGCATGTAACCCTGGCTTGAAGGCCCCGGGTTGAGTCTCGGAAGGTCATGTGTATGGATTTTAACAGCATTTGTTTTTCCGTATTGTGTCAGGGGCGAAATCGTACGGGATAAAAGGATTTCAGTCTGAAAAATTTGGAGAGAATATCCTCGTCTGGTTACTTTCATGGGAGTAAGGAATTAGTAAAAATATAGGATATACATTTTATAGCAGGGTTTAAAATATGGTTTGGGTATCGTATTTCTTTTCTGTTAATTATGTTCTTCAATGTTCGAATTTTGATCATTCTCATGATATTTTCTGCTTTCAACGGAGTTCCATGAATATTATACTAAATGTTCTTTACACTTATCAATTTCGAAAGGTTTTATGCGCCTGTGAGAAACCATTTTTGAAGATAATTCAGGTTCTAATGAATGTTATTCACTAGGAAAGGGAAGTATTCCCCTCCTCTCAACATGAAAGCAGAGGGCAATTTCCCACTCTGATCAGATCAAACATTTCCGCGTAACAAAAGGAAGGCCCCCCTTGTAAAACCTCTTCACCTCCAGTGTTATTGTTAGTACCATAAATTTGCTGAAAGCAAACAATTTGAAGGGTTCGTCGACAATGTCTTTGCTTTCTTTGTCCTTCGCCCGACTTCCAAACGAAGAGATGAATTTTATAAAATGACTGCTGTATGCGAGCGATTTGTAAAATGGTAAAAGTGTGTTTTTATGTGTGTATGTGTGTATGTGTGTGTGTGTGAGAGAGAGAGAGAGAGAGAGAGAGAGAGAGAAGACAAAATTTTAGTTGCAAGATGACGTACTTCAATTGCCGTTTTCAGTTCATTTAGCAAAAAGAACACCGCCACCAGAGAATAAAGACAAGTGTAGTCTGTTCTCTTCCACCACCTCAGCCAGAACTTTCAACTACAGCCTGTGATGAGTGTAGACCTTACCCAATTTTCAAATTGAATAGATGGTGGTGGTTGTTCGGTTTCTTGACCTTGTAAAAATCTTTCCTGTCTTTGTTTTGTTTGTCATCATTCCAGCCAGAATAAAAAAAATGAGAATTCCTCAGTTTACAGCAAGGGGGATTTGGGACAAGAGATTATGGATGATTTTCCTGGAGGCTCATGTATCATGATTGTTTCAATCAATAGACAGAGGACACTTTTCTATGAAGGCTTTTCAACATGTTTTCTCACAAAGGGGATTTTTCTTTTGCAATCTATATGACCACTGGCAGTTTCAATCTTGGCCATTCCCGCCAGCGTTTTCATTTTCGAAACACGAGACGAGACATTTCACGAGACGCCTCGTCTCGTGTCTCGTCTAAAAGGGTTCTGTCTCGTCTCGTGGCAACACTAATTATCATGTATCAAAAGTACTGTATTATGAATGAATGCTGTCATAAACAGAATTATAAATAGAAATTTTAATTTAGAGAAGTTTATTTCAGTGTTGCAAATATCATCTTTTTTGATTATACTCTAAATCGATGTGCTGGGCAAACTAAAGCTTACAACAGCTCTTTTAGGGGTGCAATCATTTAGTTTACTTTGAGAGCAAACTGAATGATAACCTACAGAAAAAAGCCTAATATTCATTAACGCATTTCGATACTTAAGCATCGCTGGTGGAAGCCAACACGTAACCTTTCCGCCCCTCCTATTCCAAAGAAGTTGGGAATATTAGTCTTTAAAAAGAGATTGAATGAATTTTGGTGACACTTCAACACATATATTTTAACAATGCTTGACCCTAGCCATAGGAGCTAAATACATGGTTCTGATTGGTTGAAGTTATCCGTTTCTTGCCACGTAGCATACATGTAGCACAAATCAATCGCCAGCTACAGTCAGTCCGCACATACTAGCGCACGGGCTAGTAATGAAAGTAGTTTTTTTTTGCGTGGGTTCAAACCTGGCCCAAGCAAAGATTTTTTTATTTTAATAACACTTTTATCATTAAAATAAGATAAAAATAATATTCATTTGCCCTTGTACGTAATATATAATGCACAAAATGTGATTTACATACGTTCCGAAACATAGCTAAGCGAGCGAAGTGGGTTAAAAGTCCCGCAGGGCTCGCTTTGTTCCTCCTTGACCCGATGATAATACCACGTGAAATTACGTCACACTCGGGTGGTGCAACTTCGATGTAAATCCATCCTCACCTGCTTGTTTGTGAACTTAAAACAGTTGGCTAGGGTAGTGCGTGAAAAAAATACGCCGCTTTGGCGATTTCGGTGGCACAGGAATTCCTACTGAAGATATGGGGGAACTTTTGTGGAAGAATTCTAGAAAAAGAAAAGCTGAAATGAGTCCGTTTAAGCAATTGAGTCTATTCTTTTGAACCGCACTTCTATTTCCTTAAAAAGTACTTCTCAACAGTCTTCAGCATTCGAAATTAGCCCTTTCTCTTTAAACAAAATTTTACTTTCAAAGCATGCTATAAGTAAGTACGAGTACCAAAAATATTATAGTATGGCTATAGCCGTCAGTCTGTCTGTCGGCAGATAGAGCAAAACCGGTAAGATATGGAGAGAAATGGACTTAACGTCCCAATAAAGGTTCTATCTCTGTCTCAATGCTTCTGTTTCAACCGAAATAGCCCAGTAAATAAAGCGTTGAGCCCAAATAATTTATAAAAAGCTGGAAATTTCAGGATTTGTTTTTCACGTTATATGAAGTAACATACTAAAAATCGCGTGGGTGCATCATCCTCAAAATGGCGGACAAAGATGGCGACCAGTCAATATGATTACAGAGGTTGTGCAGTCTACATCTGGCCAATTTCGACTTACCTAAAAATTTAGAAGAATCCATGGCGCCAGGTCCGTAAGTTATCGATGTGTTTCCCTTGGTTCCTAACAATAGCCAGACAGCGTAATTTCCACTGTAATCGGCTTCTCTGAAGAACTGGGATGGGAATCTTGTTCCATTCCCTTTGCACTGATTTCCAAAGTCCTTCCACAGTTGTCACATGCCGTTTTCCCAAAGCCCGCTTCAGCAATCCAAATCCACAATAGTCCATAGGACTTGCATCTGGAGATTTAACAGGTACCTCATTGAAAGATATCACCTGTATACCACTCGTCCAAACCCCTGTAGAATGCGAGGGACGATCGTGAGGTATGTGATGAGGCCTTGTCCATGTGAATGCGCACCAGATTGGCGTCATTTCCGTACATTGTTGGAATCTCATGCTCGTAGATCGGCCGCATGATCTGCTCATGAAAATACTGCGAATTTATTTTGCAGTTCTTCGCCACCCTACGAATCTTCAGTCTACCTCGGTAACAGTAGCCAGTAACGACCATGAACCCTTTTGGGAAGGATTCTTTACAGACACGGACTCACCTTCTGAAGTACTTGGTGCCTTTCTCTCGGTACATGATGGCACTCGGTTTGCCGCAATCGGAAAGGTAATTTCATGCTTCATCGAGCGTTACGACGTATATACATCCACCTCTGTTTTGCCAGATGTCGTTCGTACAGCTTCCGGGCGTTACACTTTCGTTCCTTTTGGTGGGCATTCGTGAGAAGATGGCCGCGAGCTTTCATGACTTTTTCCAGCTTGAGTTGATGATGTAACCTCCGGCTCAGTCCCCAAAGACACGTCAAGACGATTAGCCATACACCTTTGTATTGGCGAATTTTCTTGCATTCCATTTTGCAAAGTTTTCTCTACATGGTGGAGGTGGCCTTGGTGCATTCCCGCTTCCTAGGCAACTTCGTTGGTGATCCAAATGGGGGAGCTTCGTTGCCCTTGTACTTTTTAATAACCTTTTTTTATTCCACTTAAACTCATGTTACAACCATTCTTCTTGTACTGTTTTCTAATGACAGAAACATTAAAGTGGGCGTCATAAAGAGCCACAACATAGCCTTCCCAAAACCGACTTAGTTTGGGCGGCATTTTGGTCACAGAGCGGAAACCCACATACTTGGAAACAAATTTAACACAACACTCACAACATTGGTCCTGTTTTGTGCGTTATTGTCGTCCGCGCGGAAAAACAACTCCGTTCCCAGGAAGCCACTGCAGAACACTGCAGGACGCCAGGTCGGGTGAGTCCATTCTGCCCAGGAAGGGGAAGGAAGGAAATCGGCCAAACGTAGGCTGAACAACCTCTGTATAGTTCGCAGTTTTTGGCGTAGTTCAGAAACGAAAAGACACAAATCATTTGAGTAAAATTATTTGAACTCTAGAAAGATCTAATTTCAATTCTAAGTGTACAAATTTAAGTCCAGGAACGTTTAAAGAATTTACATCCATTTATACTTCAAAAATTGTGGGGATTTTAGGCCTTACTCTGATAGTTTATGTAAAAATACTCTTATGGATGCAGAAATAGACGTTAAAGATTTTAATATTTTTAATAAACTATTCATTATCTATAGTTTAAAGAAAAGCTCGTTCAGATCGTACATAAATGAACTGAGATTTTTAATTTTGAAACATTAGAAAAGAAGAAATTATAAGAGTTCATTAATTACCTTACCGATTGCATCAGCAAATAAGCCATTGTCATTGACATATGGGTTTTCTAGAGCGGATGTTCGTCATCATCTATATCAGATTCGTCTTCCGATTGGCCGTTGGCACAGGAACTTCCTTGGCAGAAGGTCAACAACTTTGAACACCTGAGATCAGCTTTTTTACACTCACATATTGCTCGTTCACAATCCTTTCTTGTAGTCATTTTTTGCACCTACAGGCAAGTAAGCTTAGTACTCCGGCTGGAGCTGGTGGTAGCTCTGTGGGTACTGGAATTCGCATATCCTCTTTGACACACCAACCCCATTCGGTTGGGTTCATGCTTCGACCGTTCCACTCCTGGACTTGGAGGAACACTCGAAGTGAATGCTGCGCAGCTGCCGTGCTAGTAGGGGGCAAAGTGGCCAGTTGAAATGTGAAGACAGCTTTCTAACGACTTTCTTGCTATACCAGATATGTCTTAGACTGTCTCGAGAGGATACGTTTCCTCCTCCATACAGGCGAATAAGAAATGCCTCTCTAATCTCGACCGCTTTGTCACGATTGAGATTTGGTTGGTTGAAGACAGGGGTGGACTGGCCATAATCAAGTACCGGCCCGACGGCCGCTGCGCCCTCCTCACATCAATGTCTTTGCGCCCTCCTCAGGAGGGGCTAAGACCCGTCTTAGCCTCGGGAAGCGCACAGTTTACTCTCTGAACATATTAAAAAAAAAAAAAAAACAAAGCTACATAATTATTTTATAAATTCGCTAGCCTTTGGCCAGCTAGGGCTTCACCCCAGACCCCGGTATTTGCTCGGTCTGCGGCCTCGCTCTTTCTGTTTTTGTCTTTGGAAATGTCATTATAATGATCTTAGGGACCCTGAAATTTATAGATTTGACTCTAATCTCGGTCATTTTGGATCTTTTTCACATGTCTCTCCCTCCCATTCCCGCCGTTAGGGGCGCTAGTGGCGTTATATAAGGCTGTTTAATGTCAAACTATAACTTATATATTTCCAAAATTTCGTCAAAATTATTTTTCTCGTTCTTACGTTATACCATTAAAACCATTCCTACTATCCATTTCATAAAGATAGGCCCCTGACTTCGCGGTGCTTCCGTGACGTCCAGTCAAAACTTAAATTGCATTGTCGTACCTCGTTGGAATTGTTGGAATGTTGACTTTTCAATACTTAAGACATACAAATTTTCTTTGTATTATGTAGTGAGTAAAAAATAGAAATTAATTAAAAAGTGCGTAATTTTTCGTACTTTTTTGGTAAATCGATGTTTATAGGACTATATTTCGGAAAGGAGATAACATGAAATAATCTCCTGTGCACGATATGTAGATGCATATATTACCTGTAGGTTCTGAAAATTTCATTACTCAACACGTAGTAATGTTCTTGTTATTCACTAAAAAGTGAGACATCATTATCTCTGAATTGCTGCGGTGTATCACAATCTGAAAAACTTTTAGAAAGATCTTAAAGTAGCTTTTTCAACCAAACTGTTTTGACTTGTTTTAAAAGATAAACAATCACAAATATGACATTATGATTTTCTATGCTTTGCGCCTTTCGCTATCGCAGTATATACGGAGTGCTACGTTGCCACATTTTCTTGGCGCGTATACACTTTCAGCCGGACGGGTATTTAAACTTGTCACCCGGCACTTTTTAGAGATATTTGTAAAATTTAATGTCTCCACAGATTTTAAACCAATTTCTTAGAAATTAACAGGATATACAGTAAATGTGTCAAATGTTCAAAATTAGAAAAGCGAACTCTTATCTTGTTTCGATTTGCATGCAATGGTCCTCGAAAATTTGTTGCTTTTTATCAGTATTTCACTTACTGCACGCAGTACAAAAAACACTTGCATAGAAACAAATACACGCACAAAGTGTATTATATGATACAACCTTAGTTGATATGTAATATTGAGTTTCCACTTCACAGAAAACCTGTTTTCAGATCTAGGAGTCCCAGTACTTCTCTTTAGTGTTGTACATTTCGAAGCATTTTTCCACGCAAAGTCCAACTTAATATATCAGACAATGAACCAGGGATGCAAATAATCAATAGAAGTTTACTCGTCCAAGGAAAAAGTTACTAGCTAACATCACAATATAAATAATTTACTTAACTTCCGTATGATGTTAAATACTCGCCCGCACCGATGAACCACATGCCCCAGGCGAGTGGTTATTTGCATCCCTGAAATAAACGCTAATATTTATTAAAAACTTCCTTTCACCGTGCGGATGTTACGCACTTTGCATCTCGTTTGTCCTACTCTGTTAGAATTTGTAGATATTGGGGGGAAATGGCCCCTTGCTACCAGCCTTCTACCGGGTGAAGGTCTCTGTACTTCAATGCCTGGTGAGTGCAGCAGTTTATCTGCTACATTCGCATAAAAAGTTGGAAGTCCGATATGTTTTCCTGTTTTCTTCCTGTACAGTATATGAGCATTGACATGTGTGATAAGTCAAACAGCAGAAAAAACATCTTCTTCCACCACTTGACAGAGATACTAATAGCTCTTGCATAGTTGATTTGTAAAAATTCACTACTATTCCTGGCGGGAGCTCATGTAGTTTGGATTCCACGTTAATCAGTAGGTCCACGTCTCATAGCCTCGCTGCTGAACAGGACGTTAAACTCAAAATCAACTCAACTTTTATTTCTACTATATAACTTCATCGGTAAAAACAGCTGAAACATTTTTATGTAAGCCCAGCATTTTGATCAATTCCCGGGACACCACTAAACAGGGGTTTTGCATTTACTTGAATATTATCGCTCGAAGCTACATCAGAATCTGCCTTTGAATAGGAACGACGCGTTTTATTCTCTCTTTCCCGGTGCAGCCTCAGATTTACTTGAAACAGAGTTACTATCTTGTTCACTCCCGGATACGCCACTGAGCACAGAATAATCAATGTCATTACTATTAATTACTAACTCATAACCATCTGAGTCGGAGTCATTAATCAGTTCTGCAATTTCATCATCGCTAAACATTTTGCCTCTTCCTTTTGTAATACCGCCGCTCGTAAAGGAATATCCATATTTTCTTTTCAATCAAAAAGCACGAGATATACTCCGGAAAATATAAATGCCCATTCGTCCATCTCATTGGAATGAGCCCACATGATGTGAGTGCGTGTGTAAGTTTTTGACGCCTACGAACCGAAGGGAAGTGGTGAAGACGTAATCAGTGTGACGTGATTAGACCCAAAGCCCTCGTCACCTACTCATTGCTTTGTTTTCTTTCGTTGAAGCAAAACAAAAGACCCATTGTGTGTTACTGTACATTCGGCAGGGGAATTGATCGCAGAACTTGGGTGAACACTTGATTGCCAAGGCTACAATACATTTCTTTTTAACCTTTAAGCTGGAAAGTGTGTATACTGATAGATCTTGTGGTAGAAATGGAGCCATTTTTAATAAGTATTCAGGAAGATACCAGGAGCAGCGATGAGTCAACAAAGCCATGAAGAAAGTAGATGACGTATAGATTAAGAGATGAGTTTTTGGATGTGTTACTCCAACGTTTTATTTCGATTACATTGAGATGTGTACACTCATGTCCAAAATTATTGTCGCATATCTATAACTGTATTCTTGTAAGAATATAATTTGATAATGATTTTGCAGGGTACTTTTAATACTCATACTATATGTAGAGTTGGGAAATGTATATTTGTGGTAAATTTCATAGGAAAAGAACTATAAATACGAAAATTAGCACGAGTAAAACAAAATGTTGCTAAATGGACAAGAAAGTTTTATTTTCGTTTTATTGTTCTTATTTACTGCGCTTTTGACATGAAATTTGCCACATACGTGTCTTTGCCGATTTTACACATGCTAACATTATAAGAAATACCAGGCGAATTCGTTATCAAATTATATTCCTACAATAACATACGAGGGACACTACAAAAGTTTTGAGATGTGAAATAACTTACATACTTAAAATCAATTTAACACTTACATTTTCTCAGAGTGTTCACCATTACACTGTACACACTTTTGCATCCTCGGAAACTACTTTCGGAAGCAGTGTTGCCAGTCTTTTTCTTCAAGTGTTGAAAGTTCATTCTCGTAAGCCACTACAGCTTCTTCAGGGATGCAAAATCTCTTCCCACGCATGTGATCTTTGATCGTGGGAAACCGAAAAAAATCACACGGGCCCAGGTCAGGGTTATACGGCGGATGAGTCATAAGTTTGACCTCCGTAGATTCTAAAAACTGAATTTTGATGTTGGCCGTGTGTGCATACGCGTTGTTATGATGAAGCAGGATCCCACGCAATCCAGTTCTTGGACGCCGTTCCCGAAGCTTCTGGAACATTTTGTTAGGCAAACAGTGGTGTACCACTGAGCAGTAACAGTCCTTTATTCTTCAAGTAGAACAGTTGCAACATGGCCAGATTTGGAGAACAAAGTTGCGACCATCTTCTTCCTCACACTTAGCGGTCGCTTCACTTTCGTGGGTGGATTTTCGTCTGGAAATATCCAAACTGTAGACTGGCGTTTATTTTCAGGGTCAAATTGATAGATCCAAGTCTCATCACAAGCAACAATGTCAGAGATGCGTCAAGAATTGCCTGCATCAAATCTTGCAAGCATTTCTTCACACCATTCCACACGCATGCGCTTCTGCTGTTCAGTCAAAGTGTGATACACCCAACGAGATGAAACCTTCCTGAGCCGAAGATGATCATAAAGAATTTTTGTTACTGCTGGCGATCCAATGTTCACTGTAGATTCAATGTCCTTGAAAGTTGTTCGAGGATTTTCTCGAATCATTTGTTCCATAGCAACAATGTTTTCATCTGACACAGCTGTTGTCGGACGGCCAGCTCTCTCTTCATCTTTAAGCGATGTCCGGCCTCTTCTGAATTCACCAAACTACAGAAAAATTATAGCACGGGAAGGAGCAAGGTCACCAAATGCCCCCTGCAAACGGTCAAGGCCTTGTGTCTCGTTCAAACCACTTTTGAAATCGTAAAGGATCATTGCCCGAAAATGTTCCATTTCGAGCTCAATTCTAGACAGCCGAATTCTGCTCACATCAACAAACAAGTGAAGGCGATACGGCGACGCCGATAAGCGAAGCGAGTTGAAACTTGCTTCGCTTCTTCGCTCTGGAAACCACTACTGAACACAATTGTTGGAATTCAAATAATGTGCCACAACAATGCGTATCTCAAAACTTTCGTAGTGACCCTCGTATTTATAGACATGCGACAATAATTTTGGACATCAGTGTACATGCATTATTATTATTTTTATGATGTTGCGAAAGGTTATAATAAATGATTTTTCCTAATACATTCTTATGAAGTAGGGTTCGCGCTACAAGCTTCCTGAACGCGACAACACTGCACGACAGCGTTGCCGCACTTCCAATTACTGTATGCTGCTTCTTCATATAAGCGCGGGGAATATAAAGATTGGGCTGAACATGGCTCACCGCTTAACGCAGAGAATATGTTGAAGTAAATATTTTTTTAAAAAATAAATAAATACTCTACCAACGAAACCCTTTTTTGTTAATAGTTCCAAATATTTGGAACACTAGACTTCAAATTTTCGAACATTGTTTTGTATTATCTGGCAGGAAAATAAATGCACACCAGCGGTGTAGCGTAAGGGAACGCCGGTATGCTCGGCATCCCCTGTTAATAAGAAAAAGTACGTATCTCATTGTTTATAAATTGTTTGCTTGTAATTATCACAATTATTTCCACTGCAATCTTCTGGATGTACTCTCTCGCCTTACTTTGATTACCGGAACCTACGCATGCGCGTCACTCAAATGCACATTTTCTATCTTTCCTCTTGTCGTATGCTATGTTCCTTGGGCATCCAGGCCTACTGCAAGAAACGGGGTTTTCGTCTGTTTTCTGTCGAGTGCGCATGCGCAACTACTTGCTTGCTTAACTCTCTTCATCCCTTGCAACTCTACATTTTGCTGTAGATATACGCTGGCATATCTTCAAGTATTTCCAACTCTATATATTTTGAACTAAGCTATAGTTTCTGTACAGAACGTACGAGCGCTAACGTCAAGGAAATAGAACAAAACAGAAATGGCTAGTTCAATGCCTTTTTGAAGCATGTTGGTTATGTAAATAATAGTATAAAAAATAGTTATGCTTTAATCGTAATTAAATGCATCGTAATTGTAATCGTAATTAAAGGCAAACTATTAATCTTCATCATAAATACATAGTATGTCCAGTGGCGTGACCAGAAACTCTATGAGGGAGCTCACACACACAAGCATAAATATAAAGAATTCTGTAAAATCACGGTCACCGATCTGGTAGACCAAGAGAGCCAGCATTCCCGCCCCTCGCAAAGATTGCTTGGGCTCTTCAGTCATTGGCACATATCCCGAGGAGATGAGGGGGACATGTCCCCTCCATCCGACTTGGAATTGTGATGATTTGTAACGGAATGCCACAAAGCAAAGTGGGATGAAATTGAGGTCTCTTGACTTCTTTCATTTTTAAAAAAAGAATCGTGTTTTTTAATATTTCATTGTCATTAATTATTGTTAGTCTATTTTCAACTATTTGTTTAATTCCTGTAACGATTCCTATAATGCTATTGTGATCATCATAATTTTGCTCAAATAAAAGTATTGTTGCGACATTCATAGTTGATTTTCTTTCATAGTTTTGGGGAAGTCATTATTTATATTATTACAAAACAAGTGTCCTAAAATTTTAATGCGGATCATTGTGGATGCGTAAATAGAAACATATCAATTATATATATGCTTCAAAATTTGAAAATGAGAATGTAGGTGCAGCTATTTACGTAAAAGAAAGAAAGATTACTCAAAAGTTTCAACTTCCAAAATACCTGACCATTTTTGATGGAGAAGCATTCGGCATACGACAAGCTTTATTATACATCAAAAAGAACCATATACGCAAAGCAATAATATGCACAGACTCCTTAAATGTAATCAACGCTCTAAGTAATACTCACTGGAATTATAAAGTTTCATGGATTATTCTTAATATTAAATATCTTTATTCATCTTTGACTAAAGAGAACTACTCAATACGTTTTTTATTTATGAAATCACATGTAAACAAAAAAAAAAAAAAAAAATTGCGACATAATAGACCAAGCTGCTAAGAAATCATGTACAGAAGGAATCAGAATATCACTAAAAATCAGCCCTCAAAATCTAAATTCAGAACTAAAAAGCATAGTAGAAAATGAAATTCAAAGTTACAAAAATCAACATACAAATCTTCCAGGAAGGCTTTATTGGAGTATATATTATAATAGAAATAAAAATTTCCATCAAATTCTACAATCCTGGTCTAGAAGAGAAGATATTATATACTATAGATTATTATTTGGTACTGCTTTGACTCCACACAAATTATATCAAATCAAAAAAAGGAAACCTACCACTGTTGGTGCGATAAAGGTAT
Organism: Thermobia domestica; assembly: GCF_964235325.1. Lineage (NCBI taxonomy): Eukaryota > Metazoa > Arthropoda > Insecta > Zygentoma > Lepismatidae > Thermobia > Thermobia domestica. The sequence continues at coordinate 163,790,294 of NC_137461.1, read as the reverse complement.
TGGAACTATGAACCATATATTATTTGAATGTGAATTGTACCAAAATCTAAGAAAAAACTTATATGAACTTTTGATCAAAGCTCATGAAAATACTCCAATCTCATATAAATTTATATTGGCATCTCATAATTGGAATTCAATAAAACTGATTATAAAATTCTTGATAGAAACTGGTATCAATTTATAAAAGAAAATCATTCATTTCATACTATCAACTTTACAGGCATAAGCATATAGAAATCAACAATAATTATTTAAAATTAGCATTATAACTCAAGAGGAAGAATTATGATAAAGGATCAGTTAATAAGAAAAAAAGAGAAAAAACAATACATATCTATATAAAATAGGAACTTAAATTCAATGAAGCTATATTATTATCAAGAAAAATGTAATCAACACATCTGGAATTAGAAATCAAGTTAAATTTGGACAAGGGCAATTTGGAAAATAAATAAATAAAATCAAAACCTCTTCTCTCAATATTAGCAATATAGCTTCAAAAAATTATCATTCAACTATGATAAAGAGGACACGGATTTACTAAACAAACACATAGCATACTAGCTTATAATAGCTGATGCTGTATAAGGAACACCGATAATGGTGAAGAAGACAACACAAGACAAATAGCTTGAAGGGCGGTCACGAATCAAAGAATAATTTGAAAATGATATGTTGTGACTTATAAAGAAACTTTCTAATATATTAATAGACTTTGATACGACTTGGTAAGTACATTGTTAAGTATAATGTAGTATTGTTATTTTCGCTGATAAGTGGCTATACAACCTTATCAAATTTGGAGTGCAAAGGTTCATGTTAGTTAATGATTAAGGGCCAATCCTACCATCTTCTGATATCTGTATGATATAAATATCTTCCTGACATTTTTCCGATAAGTGTTCTACAATGTCCTTATAACAATCAGGTGGCTGATAAACCCTATCAGCTGGTTGGTACTTTGACAGGAAGTTCAATTGCCTGTTAACAGCTATCAACTACTTGTTAGTTGTCGTGTAGTGAATCATGGACGAAATCGAAGAATTGTTGATGATGTCAGATGACGATGAGGAGATTGTTCAATATATAGCGAGGCCTAGAAGACCATTTTAGCTCGAATATATGCCAATTTATAACGATAAGTAGTACCCGTTGGCTACAAGTGCCCGCACATAAGCGCCATGTAATTTGTGTAGTTAGAAGATGAAGAAAAATATTCTATATAAAATATAGAGTTTAATTACGGAAATTGAATGATATATAAAAACATATCTAAATTATTAATCTAATTTACATATTTTTAGAGGTGGAATATCAAATAAATGAATTAATTAAAAGCTCAGATTATGTCCAAGCATGGCGCCTGATATCCTCAACTCAAAATAAGTTGAAAGAAGCTAGGGGCCAATTTGAAAAAGTCTACAAAGCAGCAAAACACTTTGCAACAGAAATGTCAAATAGTATTGAAGGACTCATTACAGATGTTCCTAGTCTAGAACAAGTTACAGAAACAGAATTGCCTGAGGTAAGATGTAGAAAAAGAAAGAAAATGGCAGGGGCATCAGCTTCTGATGAAGTAATTGAAGACAGTAAATACAGATTTGAAGTAACAGTTTTCAACTGTGTTCTAGACCAAATTTCTAACAGCATGCAAGGACGATTTGCTGAAAATCAAAGCTTATACTTAGATTTAGAATGTTTTGATCCTAAGAAGTTCAAGAGTTTACGTCTGGCTTCGTTGTCACTGAATTAATTCCTGATTGTGAAGAGAGGAAACTTAACGAAGAGCTTCTTTCGTTTTCATCAATGTGGGAAGAGTTTTCAAAACCCCCTTATGAGAACCAAGTAAAGAATCAAGAAGCTGTTGAGGTTCGTACGATTGAAGATTTGATTGAAAAGGACAAGTTTTCTGAAGATTTCATGGAGGATGAGGAGGAATACTTGGGGCCGACTGACGATATTGTGGATTTAAGGTCTATAAAATGTGATGGAGGGAAGCGTAATTCTTGCTTTAAGTGCGCCTTCTATGTGATTCTGCAGTACAATATGTACTCAAGACTACACAGAATTATTCAAAGTTTATAAATATCTTTTTACATTACCGGCAACACAAGTGTCCTGTGAGCGAGCATTTTCAAAGCTCAGATACATAAAAATAAGACTCCGATCAAGACTTACAGATGAACATCTGGAATCCGGTTTTTAACTATTCGATTAACAAATAAACGGTTTTGATCATATTTATCAGTGAGTGAAAAATGTTGAACGAAAATGTTAAAACCAAGATTTTTAAACAGTAATCGATAAATTTTAAACATAACTTAAAACTGAATGCAGCAAAGGTTTGGAAATCATCAACCAATCAGATTGCGTGTAAGATAGTAATCAACTAATCAGATTGCACGAAAGATAGTGATAACCCAATCAAATTGCATCAACAATAACTTTGCCAGTGTCAGATTACATCACCTTGTGATTAAATTTCAGTGTTATAGCATGTATTGCCTTTAGACTATGAGTCATAAGCAGAGCCCGTCAAAATATAGCTCTTATTTTCTTGAAATATGGCATAGCAAAATGGCTTTTAAAAATTAAAAACATGTCTTTTATATATATCTTTTATTAAAAATATGGCTTATATGTACAGCTTTTTATCTTTCCATTACATTCCAATACTTACATATTAAAAACTACAAATGGCCATTCTGTAAACAAATATTATTCTTTATTGAACATTGTAATCAAATAGTGTTCAATGTTGGCTGTTGACAGACACAATCTCCTGTCGTTGAGTAAATACTTCAACTTTGAAAAGGAACGCTCAACGTCTGCTGATGTCACTGGTACAAATTTACACGAGAGCACGTCCAAATGTGTCCAATTATCTGGAAGTGGTTCCAGAGTGTTGAATTCTGCTAGTGTTTGAGCCATTGCTCGCAGGGGATTCCACCCATAATTTCGCCACAGAACAGCTTTCATCTTCTTGTTTATTGTTTCGCCTACATGGCCAGTCCACTTGTAAGATATGAACTTTTCTACCTTTGAAATGGCTGTGGTTAGTTGTATAGACTGACTCTCAGTTTCTCTATTATTTGTGGGATCTCACCGTAGTTGTGTTCTATTGAGATGAGCTGTCTCTGCAGGAGGGGATTCTGAAGAATACTCTTAGCTTTCTTCACACATTCAGCATCCCCCTCCAATTGGAAAAGAAACATTAATTAGGAAAAAAATTATACAATACGACTTGCTTACTTTGCAGAATATCTATTGAAAATTGCTTTAAACTATTGCTTTTAATCGGAAATATGTTTTTTATCGCGGGAACAGACAAAATATAGCTTTTATGGCTTTTTAAATGTATGTGGGAAATATGCTGGACCCCACAAATCGCCTACATACGAAGTTTCAAGATGATCAAAACGTTAGGGCAAAACATGGCAAAATGGCATTTGACGGGCTCTGGTCATAAGATTCAATAAGGTTAGCTATCAGATTTCTAAAGCTCAAGGTCAAATCAACCACCACCAATGATCTTAGACTATGAGCTGTGACTAAAGTTCAAAGTATTGTTTCAAATTTCGCGCCTTATGTTAAAATTCTGTTTATCACAATTCCCAACTTTAAAGAATGGTCCTACGTACCTCTCTCGATATACCTGTCTTAAAATTAACCATATCATTATATGCTCAATAAGGTCAATAATGTCCGTCAATTGTTTACCTTAGCAGAACCAACTGTTTTCTAGAAGTGTGTACTCAAACTTAAGAAGTACAACAACAAAGGAAATGAATCCCTGTACACTAACTCATCAAGGTCCAACACGTGGTACATCGTATTGCTTACGTGTATATTTGGTCCATAGGCAGGAATAATTAAAACTAATGACGTAATTTCATTTTGACAATTCTCAGATTATCCTACAAAGTGTCAATGTACCAATGTCCTGGACTCCTAATCCCATCATAGGTCAATAACTGACCACGTGATCATAGTAATATTTGACAATGATTTACTCAAAGAATGGGATATCAGGTATTTTTAAGAACAACTACCAATTATTGATATGACAATAAGAAATGTACCGCTCGTAAAATTTAAGATTGGTATACAAATACACCTGTGTCTTATGAAAAAGTAATAAATCCTGTACTCATTCAATGATAAAGCCGTATCAAAGAAGATAAAATAGGTCAATTACCTTCGAAATTTTAATATTTGGCCATAAGAGGGACACCAAAATTTTTCAAAGGGTCCTAGAAAACGTTTACCGAATTTTGTTATTTGATAATTCCCAAATTTAAGGAATGGTTCTATGTACCCCAAAAAATTTAAAAGGGAACATAAAAATATAAAGATAATAAACCTCCGTACATACCTATATAACGTGCTAAATCCTTTGTAAATTGAGTCAATAATCGAACACGTGGTCATACTAATTTCTGGTAATTTTACCCATGAAAGGGAATGAGATTTATAATTTTATATATTAAGAACCTATATTATTATACCAAATTGGGCAATTTCCTAAATTTAAGGGTGAGCCAATGTACCTCTACCAAATTTTAAGATGAAAGCATCGATGTGCTCATGCCTTATAAAAGAAAATAGACCCCTGAACACATTCATATGTTAATATAAGGTAATAAAACCGCATCGAAGGGGGTCAATAACCTACGAAATTTGAATTTTTAACATTTTTTATCCATAAAAGGGAACCAAAATGGACCACCCAAATTTATACTAATACATATAAGGGTTCTATAGTACTATATTAAATGTTTACATTTGGCAATTTCCAAAATTTAAGGTGGGGGCCTATGTACTCCTTCAAATTTTTCAACTGATGCACCAATGTATCTATATCTTAAGAAATAGAATAAACCCCTATACATGCCCATATAATCATATAAGGTAATAAGACCTCATCAAATGAAATAAAATGGGTCATAACCTCCGAAATTTGATTTTTGTAGTTCTTTACCCATAAAAGGGAACGTGATGGATCATCCACATTTATAGTGATGCATATTGATGTACTATACTATAATACCAAATGCTTATATTAAACAATTTCCAAAATTTAAGGGTTTGGGCCAAGGTACCCCTCCCTAATTTTAAAAAGAGTGCACTAATATACCTATGTCTTATGTAAGACAATTGACCCCTATACATACCCATATAACCATATAAGATAATAGGATCTCATCAAATGGGATAACTTAGATCAAAACCAAACACGTGGACATACTAATTTTCGACAATCTTTTACCCATGAAAGGGAACGAGGAGAACCATCCAAATTTATCATGATACATATTGAGGTCCTTACTATAATACCGAATACTTAAATTGGACAATTTCCAAAATTTAAGGGTTGGGCCAAGATACACTTCCCAAAAATTTAAAGGGGTGCATCAATATACCCATGTCTTATGATTGGAAGTGAACCCGTGTATACGCCCATATATAACCATATAATGTAATAAAACCTCATTCAAGGGGATAAAATAGACCTACGTGGTTGTACTAAAAGTTAGCAATTTTGTACCCCTAAAAGGGAACGAGATGGACCACCCAAATTTATAATAATATATATTAGAGTCCTATACTATAAAACCAAATGTTTAAATTGGGCAATTTCCAAAATTTAAGGGCTGGGCCATGGTGGGCCAAGGTACCCCCCCAAAATTTAAAGGGGTGCATCAATATACCCATGCTTTATGATAGGAAATGGACCCGTGTATACACCCATATAACCATATAAGGTAATAGGATCTCATCAAAGGGGATAAAATGGGTCATAAACCAAACACGTGGTACAACGTATTGTTTACGTTTATATTTTGGCAATTTTGTACCCATGAAAGGGAACGAAGTGAACCACCCAAATTTATAGTGATCTATATTAGGATTCTATACTATTAAACCAAATGTTTAAATTTGGTAATTTCCAAATTTGAAGGGGTGGGCCAAGTTACCCCTCTCAAAAATTTAAAGGGGTGCATCAATATACCCATGTCTTATAAAAGGGAATGGACCCTGTATACGCCCATATAACTATATAGGGTAATAACACCTCATTGAAGGCGATAAATTAGATAAAAAAAACTTTTTGGCAATTTTTTACCCATGAAAGGGAAGGAGATAGACCCCCAATACTAATAGAGGTACATACTATGGTCCTAGGCTACCATACTAAATTTTTAGATTTGGCAATTTCCAAAATTTAAGGCTGGTGGTCCTAGATACACCAGTCAAAATTTATGGTGTGGGCCATTGTACCCCTGCCAAAATCTAGAGGGGGTGGTCCTAAATACTCCTAGGTCATTGACTCCGGGCCAAGGTCATTGACCTTTGACCTATGACGTCACAAAGGTTGGGGTCAAAGTCTAAAACGCGATCAGGCCCAGACAGCACAATGCACGTACAGTATCCGTATAGTACATGTACAATTGCACGGATGCAACATGTGCATCATCTGTATAAATGCACGCCTGTACATGTGATGCACATATACATGCCAGGTCCTATTCAACATCTTCACGTGCACAGAACATGTGCAATGCACACGTACACGTCCTGCACAAGTGATTTACACCTACCGCGCAGGTGATTTACAAGTAGCATGCATTCGATTTACATGTAGTTCACAGGTTATTTACATGTAGGACGGCGGTGATTTACATGTAGCACACAGGTGATTTACACGCAGTAACCAAGTGATTTACATGTAGGACAGAGATGATTTACACGTAACACAAGGTGATTTACATGTAGGACAGAGATGATTTACACGTAACACACAGGTGGTTTACACGCAGTACCCAGATGATTTACATGTAGGACAGAGATGATTTACACGTAACACACAGGTGATTTACACGCAGTACCCAGATGATTTACATGTACGATAGAGGTGATTTGAAGCAGTACCCAGATGACTTACATGTAGTGTACAGGTGATTTCCTCGTAATACAGAGGTGATGTAAAAGCAAATTCGAAATGCAACGAAAAACAGCAGTTTATATATTTGGTGTCTTACGCAGTAACACCATCTATAACTGCAAAGACATCACCTTCAAAGTATATAACAGTTAACTAATAATTGTCAGTGAGAATTTTAGTTTTGGAGTTTATTATTTGCAACGAGCAAAGCTTTAGGTAGTATCTGACATGTTTGCCAAGTAACAAATAATGCAACATATTCTGATGTAAAAGGTCACGAAAATAATTTTGTAAACCTATGAACTGTCTGACGGTATTTACATCAGTACAATGCTGCCACCTGTTGATCTTGTATCCAGCTCAACGGACCTTATGTAGTTTTTACAATCATTCAGCTGTTATTCGTCGAAAAGTCTCTATAACACCGTCTGGAGGAAAAACATCTACCAAAAATGGAGGTTACTTTCTGTTGATGAGAATGAGAGTAAAAGAATGAAAGTAAAAGTATACACTTGCACGGTATTATGGACGTCTCATACACACGTGCAGTAGCCGTGCAAATACCCATGTGCACAGAACGGCTTAAGCACCGGTAATTTAAATGTGCTTCATCCACGCAAAAGCACATGTGTACATAACGGCTTAAGCACGGGTTATATAAATATGTGCTTCATCCATGCAAATGCATATGTGCACATAACGACTTAAGCACGGGTTACGTACGTGCGCTGCATCCATGCAAATGCACGTGTGTGCATAAGGGCTTAAGCACGGGTTATATAAATGTGTGCTTCATCCATGCAAATGGACATGTGCACATAACGGCTTAAGTACGGGTTCTGTACGTACGCTGCATCCACGCAAATGCACATGTGTATATAACGGCTTAAGCACGGGTTACGTGCGTGCGCTGCATCCACACAAATGCACATGTGTATATAACGGCTACAGCACGGGTTATATAAATGTGTACTTCATCCATGCAAATGCACATGTGCACATAGCGGTTTTAAGCACGGGTTCTGTACTTGTGCTTCATCCATGCAAATGCACATGTGTTTGTAACGGCTTAGGCACGGGTTATGCAAATGTGTACTTTATCCATGCAAATGCACATGTGCACATGCATGTCTTAGTCCTAGTTATGTACGTGTGCATAACCCACGTAAATGCACATGTGCACATACACGGGTTATGTATGAGTGCTTCATCCACGCAAATTCACGTGTACGGCTTATGCACAGGTTATGTATGTGTTCATCATCCACACAAATGCACATGTGCAAATGTACGGCTTGTGCATGGATAGTGCACATGTGTCGTACACGTACGTGTTGTCTGGGAGTGGGGCCCTTACTACTTCGGCGGTGGCTCAGTGGTAGAGCGTTCATCTCTGGTGCTTGGGGTCACGGGTTCGATCCCAGCCCCCGCCAAGCAAACTTTGTGGTGGACAAACACCGTGCTCGTGGGTTTTCTCGGGGTTCTCCCGTTTCCTCCCACTTTCTTCATTCCACCATTTCACTCATCTCTCATTATCACCGTCTCCTTTAGCCTAACCGGCATAACCGTGGGACGTAAAACTCCCACGAATAATAAGATTTCATAATAATAATAATAATAATAATAATAATAATAATAATAATAATAATAATAATAATAATAATAATAATTATTATTATTATTATTATTATTATTATTATTATTATTATTATTATTATTATTATTATTATTATTATTATTATTATTGCTCTGAAAACTTTTAGATATGTTTTTTCAAACAAAAATATTTCACATTCAAGGTTTGAGTGAAAGAGATATTGCAACTTCATTCGCATTCACAAAACTTCGGATGTAGTAGAGGCACATGAATTCGCAGTTCGCATTCGTATTCGCGTTCGCAGTCATTCGGATGCAATAGAGGCACGGCCTAAGGGTCAGGGCGTCGATTTCTCTGTAACTTTTGGGGTGGGTCCATTCATAAAATAATACATATAACAATATATATATAACAAAAATATATAAATACATATTCATAAAAATACAGGGGCCCACATGATGTTTGTGGGGCCCGGGCCTCCCCTTCCTCCAGGATCGGCGCCGTTCATAAGGGTTCGAAGAACCTCGCAATGTTAACGAAGATGACGCCTGACCCCAAAGCACCGATACTCTTATTACCGTTCACTTAACGTTTAAGAAATAGCCTATAAATAGATTTTATAAAATAACCTTTTCTTAGAGGTATGAATAATTTCAGTTTACTGTGGATAAGTTTTTTAAATTTATTATCGGATAAAAACAATTTGTAACATACAATTTTGAATAAATATTGGGGGAGGCAATTCAATATTTGGGTGTCCAGTGTCCCCGTGCTCCCCCTTAGCTACGTCCCTGCTCTCCGTTCTTCATAAATTACATGGTTCTAGCCCTTACAATTTGGATTCTTTATTTTTCACCTTACCTGCACCCGTGCTTCATGTCTATTATCTATATTTAAAACGCTCTGCTTTATTCCCCTTTTTCTAAGCATCCTTAAAGATTCATCTCGATTAATCACCTTTTTCTTTCGAATACTCCGCTTTTAATTACCTGAAGAGCCTAACCCCTTTAGATGAAGAAGAAGAAGAAGAAGAGCAGCTCACAGCAGTGAGCAGTGTCATTTTTCCTGGAGCATCAGTATTGGGGATGGTTTTGTGATCTGTTTGATGGAGTCAGTGGCAAATGCTTGGAAAGTAAATAAAACGAAAGAAATAGGTGGTTCAGGTGTGGGCTTCACTTGTTAGTCGTTATCAAAAATAGTGTGCTTCACACGTATGAATTGTGACAAATTTAGTTGAAGTAGGAACAGAGAGTAGGAAATCCATTAAGAAGAATACCTTCAGAACCAAATATTAATAAAGGTTAGCTTCGGTTTTGCTATAGTAGAGCAGTACAGTATTTTTGTAGAATATTTTCCAGAGGTGCGAATCGTGAATACAGATAACTATGATCTAAAAAAAAAAAAAAAAAAAAAAAAAAAAAAAAAAAAAAAAAAAAAAAAAACGTGCAAACGTCACTCACCTTTTATTACAGGTAAGTGCTTTGATAAATTATTATAGGGGAATATGTAATTATATGAGTTGAGTTTTGTTGAGGTTTGCATGATTGACATGGAAAATTCAACACTCCATATTTGTAAGGAAGGGGTTATGTTTAGCAGAAGGGGTCCAGAAGCACGTAAAGAGCAAAATTTACAGGAGAAATGAATGGTGCAAGTACTAAGACAACATAACGTAACAAAATCTACGCAAAGGTAACCTGGGGGTATGTTTAGTACAAGGGGTCCAGAAGCACGTAAAAACACAAAATTTACAGGAGAAATGAGTGATGCAAGTACTTAGACGTAACATAACGTAACCAAATCCAACCTAACCTAACATAAACTAACGTAAGCTAACCTGAACTAACCTAAACTAACGTCATATTAGTAGAAATAAGCGAAATTCTATCATTTTTTGGAAAATTATGTGGTACTCCTACACTAATATAACATAAACTAAACTAACCTAACGTAACCTAAACTAGCCTAAGCTAACTTAAACTAACCAAGCCTACCCTAAACTAACCGAATATGAACAGAAACTACCAAAATTGTAACATTTTTTAGAGAAAAGAGCTGGACCCCTTCTGCTAAACATAGGCCGTAACCTGAACTAACCTAAACATGATATTAGTAAAAATGAGAGAAATTCTATCATTTTTGGAAAGTTGTGCTGCACCCCTACACTAACATAATGTAACATGAACTAACCTTATGTGGACAGAAATTGGCGAAATTGTAAGATTTTTCTTTTTTAGAAACAATTGCTGGAACCTTTCTCCTAAACATTAGCCTAGGGGGTGTATTTCGATTGTATCCTGGTTGGAGAGGTTCGCTCAGTATTAAATAATTTCAAAGTTTAATCGCAAGGTTGCTGAGGTAAAGGTATTGACTTTTTTACTTATATAAAATATTTGGGTTAAGTTTAGAGATGCCTCTTGGTTTCTTTATAAAAATTAATAAAATTTACAGGAGAAATGAAGTAAGAGATCATCATTTGGAGTTTTTATGTGATGTTTAGGTGTTCAAGTGTGATAATAAAGTTGCATTTAACACGAGAAAAGATAGTAGAAGTGGGTACTACTTACAAGACGCGAAAGCTTTCGATGACTCAGCAGCATGGTAGTTGTATAGGATGGCGAGTCGGTGTGTTGAATGTGCTATTTCCGTTGTACATAATTATATAAGAATAATGAAGAGAATCATTGAGAACCACGGATTGTGATTGCTAAATTTAAGTGATAATATAAGCTTCTATGAGAACCAGTTCCAGTCACTGTTCTACTCAAACTAAAGTCTTAACGTAACGCAACCTAACCTAGCCTAACGACTTAATGTTTCAATGGCTTTTTGGGTTTGAAACCAGAGCAGCATCTCAAAACTTCAGTCAAATATTTGTATAAACTTGCATTAAATATTTGAAATTGGTATTAAAGATGGCTAAACCTCCGTGGGTGGCGTCCCCGTATTGAACCCACAACAACCTGTTTTTAACGTTGTATTACTAGTTATGTGTTGTTGTTTTCATATACCTTATCTAGAGTTACTCCTGTTTAATTTCCGTCGTTTACTCTTAACTGTTAATTACAATTTTTTTTTTTATTTTGATGCTCTCTTTGCTTCCACTAAGTACACTTATCTCCAGAATTACATAAATAGAAATAATTATCTTTCTTGTGATAGAAAATGTCACATGTCTTTTTGGAAATAAGCAGAAAAACAAAACACATATTTCCAAAAAAATATTTCAATAAAAAATTTATAATGATTTTCATAACCGAAATGAGAAACTTACAAATAGTGGAATTTTAATTAACATATGACTAAACTTTTATAAAACAGTACTTAAATAAAACATTTACTCCGAATAGTTTCTGCAAGTAATATGTAGAAAATAGACAGAAATAATGAACGTAAACTATTAGATGTCGATTAAAAGTATAATAGGGATACTTCTAAAGGCAAGTAGAAAATTCTCACTGCTTCATGAAAATAATAAACATTTTACAAAAATAATGGTATTTTTGCTGTATCGAAAATTTTAGTAAATAAATAAATAAAATACAGTTATATGATTCAATCACTCTGACTCGGTAGCTTGAAGAGAATTTGTGTCGGCCGCGGTTCTTCGGCTTTCTTCGGAGCACACAAAGGGACACGAAGTTGATCCGAACCAAGGGAAAGGGTGTAGAAAGAAGTAACGGCACTCAGGGCCGGATAGGTATTGTCTGTCACACAAGAAAATTCATGTTCTCCGCAGGATAGTATCTGTTGCTTGTTGACACGATGGAAGATACGAGAAAATCGGTTCAGAGCTAGGGCTGTCCAAAATCGCGAAAAAGCAAAACTTCAATATGTCCTATTTCGTATTCCAGAAATTGTGGATGGTGGTCCTTATCAAATAAATTAAGTCACGCATACGCAATCCAGAAATGCATATTTCATTAATTTTCAGTGGGTGTACAGAGTATTCCATACAGGCTGAAATTCCCAGCCATACCGTCAACCGAATTTTGAGATATGCTGTGACTTCATGATCGGTCCAAAGTAGACAAATTATAAGCCTTGATAGCAGTGAACACAAAATTCTTTAGCGCGATGTCGGAAGTGTTAAGGATCGTCAGCAGCACGGTTTCTCGTATCGGGAAAATGCGTGCTGCAATGTTTTCTTTCACGCTTATAAGTGAAGAGAACGTGAAATATACCGTGACGAAATACATCCATCACACATTATTGTGAACACAAAAAACCTGGAGCTGCCGGTTCCTAACACTTTCGACTTCCCTCCGAAGCATTGGATGTCCACTATTGTTAGGGCTTGCCTTCTGCCTACTTTGGACCCTTCTTGAAATAAGGGCACATCTGAAAACTCTATTGAGAGCATATCTAAGAATTACACCCTGTAGGGAATACCTTGTATACCTATTAAAAATTGACGAAATATGCACTTTTGGATTGTGTAAGCGGGCTTCCATTACGCTGATAAGGACCACAATCCACATTTTCTGGAATTCGAAATAGGGTCTGTTGAAATTTGGCTTTTTCCCGATTTTGTTCAGCCCTAGCTCTGAAACGATGCACTTTTCGCCATAGGCCCATATGAACTTTTTCTCCTATTTTGATGTGAGGAATCATCTCTTACAGTTTGTCGGTATAGTTAATTAAAATCCTGTATATGGTTTCATTTTCTTAGATTTTTTCTTGTTCTTGTCTAAGGTAATAATATAAGGCTGAAAGTATGATTATGCCTAGGTAGATCAAAAGTAACGGTGTTGTAGATTTTTTTCCATTAATAAAATATCAAAATAAGCTTACATCCAAAACTAAATATACAAGTAATTGAAATGAAAGTAGAAAGTTTGGTAAGTCACCACTGAGCAGAAGAGCAAAGCAATATAACCTGAGGCTCTTTCAAGTGCCTCTCTTATCTATGTGGCAACTGTGAACTGAACACACCTTTTTTTTTTTTAAAAAAAAAAAAAAATGTTATCAATGAAATACTTGTCTGTGTGAAAACATAAAAAGAAGAAAAAGAAACGATATTAGTATATTTGTTTATTATTATATGTTTCAGTATGTTGAAAAAAGAAATCATGTTCACTATTTAAGGAGAATATGGTTAATAAACTAGTGTTCATACCGAGTGGAAAGACAATATGTATTCTGGAAGGTCATTTTCTATTTTGGAATACCCACGTGAGAATGAAAAGAATGCAACATTTATGGAATCAACCCTATCAAGAGATTGATCCTGATGGGAGTTCATTTAGTTTAGGATCCCAAAGTTAAGTGTAGAACCATGTCTCATATAGTCTCGGTGCTGAAAGGGATGTTACACTCCCAGTGAACCAACTGATCAGTCTTACAACTATCAGTTTGAGGGAAGATGATTGGTTTGTGAACTGTGAAAGGTCTCTATTAATCTACAAGCCATGCACGGAGGAATTTCCACGTAATCCGAAATAGATTAAAGTAACAAATCTGTGTAGAGAAGTTGATCACTCGCTGAATTATTGTGACACTTGATTTTTAGCTTCCTAAAATTGTGCTTCTAGGTTCCTAATACGGGTTCAAAAGATCAGAAAATCTGTATTATAAAATTGAAAGTCCCTATGTGACTCTTAATATCTTAAACCGCCCGACCGATCTCAATCAAATGTTTGACGTAGATGCGGTTCTGGACTGGGGGTGTTAGCTATTCATTTTGACGGTAGAACTTAGGGTTGAGGGAGGAGGGGAAATAGAAAAAAATAAATAAAACTTAATAACTCTTGAATCACCAGCCGATCTCGATCAAATTTTCAACATAGATGAGGTTCGGGACTGGGATAGATTTTATCGTTTCACTTTGACGGAACAACGTAGAGGAGAGGGAGGAGGGTGAGATATATAAACACCAATATAAATAAAAATAAAAGTGACTAGGTTTGTGACTTAATAACTCTTGAACCACCTGACCGATTTCAGTCAAATTTTCAACATGGGGAGAGCAGGGGGATATATAAAAATCATCGAAAATGGCCAATATAAAAGAGCGCTTTAGTAAAAAGTGACTGACTAGCGGAACTATGTTTTCTTAATTTACCCCAGCGAAGCTGATAATTGATTCTATTATATTCTAAGAATCAAAAATAGAATTCACAATTCGTTTAAAAATGTAGGCTGGGGCAGTCTTTAAAGGTCAGATGCGAACTAGTGAAATGGCCATTCATCGAACGAAAAGAATATGTTTATGGAAATATTATTTGCGAAATATTCAAACCTGTTCCCCAATAGAATAGCGTATCAATCGAAGTGAAATAAAAAAGTTCCAAGTGAATCCAACTGCTAACTAATTTCTAGATTTAATTTAAACAGCTAAAATGCTTACTCACTTTGGCCAGTTTATTTACACAAAATGGGAAATTAAGATATTGTAGCAGTTACCTTACTTTCTTTGCAAGAGTTGGAATTTCCAAAAACAATGAATCACGTGGTCACAGATTTTTAAGGAGTAGTTTAAATGCCGAGTTTCATCTTCCTATGATGAGACATTCGTCAGAAACTTTTTTGAGTATATTTTTAATATTTCCTTTCCTCTCTTAGAACATGTATTGTATGAAAGTAACATGAGAAAAGTCCGGCCAGAGTTAACTAACGAGGGGAAAGCAGAGTTTGATAAATGAACTTCGAGGCCATCGCTTGCGAGGCAGTAGTGCACATTTAAAATGTTAATATTACAAGCTGGAGGAGCGCAATAGTCAGAAATAGTGGGAAAAAAGCGTCCTAAAGATTCTAACTCAGCGCATGTATGACACTACGTATAAAGTTACCAAGTGAGGGCGTGGCAAACTTAAGAGGATCCACGGCTCCCGTGCAAAGTGTCCTGGGTTCGATTCCTGCTCGAGTGAATTTTTTTGGCTTCTGCTTTAACCAATAAAGTAGCCATGTTTAACAAGTAAAATATTAATTCATCATTTGTTTATCATACATAAAACAATAGAATTGTTCAAATCAGTTGTAAAATCTTTGAATATTCCATGTTAACTAGCAATAGAATGTAAACTATTCCGCGTTGTATATTGATGCCACGGGTTATATTATGAAATGAAATGAAATTTTTGAGTTTCACGTCCTACGATTATGCCGGCTAGGCTAAAGGAGACGGTGAAGATGAGAAACGACGGGAGAACTCCGAGCATACCCACGCACACGGTGTTTGTCCACCACAAAGTTCACTTGGCGGAAGCAGGGTTTGAACCCGGAACCCCATGCACCAGAGGTGAACGCTCTACCACTGAGCCACCGCGGCCCGGAGTTATGGTTAGCAGAGTCGTGTAAAAAAAAGTTTTTCACGTTTCGTGCCTATATCTGTGAATAGTGTGCGAATTGATAGGACTTTTGCAAGAGGGGATAGATTGTAATTTAGACGATAATAGCATGGCAAACTGTGACAGTTGTAGCCAGAGGCGTCATTTAGGGAGAGCAGGAGGGGCAATTTTTCCTCAAGAGTTTGAGGAATATATATCCTTTAATCGATTGTCTGCTAATATACGAGTACGAAACGTGAAAGTCTTATGTCGGTGGTGCTCGTGACCTCCTCAATTGAAGTCTGAAATGACGTCGCTGATTACAGCATACATCCAGTATTACCAAAGGGAATTTCTCCCTCATCCCCCTTGTAATTCCCACACTGTCCACAAATATAGACACGAAACGACAAGAAAATTTTTGGCACAACGACTGTGCTAACCATAAAATAACGCGTGATATCAATATACAACGCGGAATAGGTTACATTTGATTGCTAGTTAACACAGAACATTGAAAGATTTTACAACTGATTTGAATATTTCTATTGTTTTATGCATTATAAGCATATGGTGAATTAATATTTTATGGCTGCTTTATTGGTTAAAACAAGAAACAAGAAAAAAGTTGAATCGAGCGAGAATCCAACCCGGAACCATTTGCATGGGGTCGTGGATGCTCCTAACTCTGGCACGTCGTCACTTGATAACTTTACGCGTCGTATCATATATGCGAGAGTCAGAATTTTTAAGACGCGTTTTCTCCACTATTTTGGCTATTGTGGTCTCCCAGTTTGTAATATATACACTTAAATGTGCACTACTATCTCGCGAAGGATGGACCCGAAGTTCATTTACCAAAGTCTGCTTTCCCCTTATTAGTCTTGAGATACTGTTTTTTAAGCATAAAGTTTACACGCTACTTCTCTATGGACTTGAAACGAAAGTTACATAATAAAACTTTCGTTCGAAAACGGTGATAATTTTGTGTTAAAAACTAGTTTGAAACGGTTTGCAATGTTTTTTGTGATGATGCAATAGATAACAAAATAATATGAGTAAGACAATTGAATAAATCCTCTCTACTTCTTCTTGAAGGTGGAATTTTCGAAAATGTTAGGATATATGTCTACTTATTTTAGGATATATGTCTACTTATTTATAATAAGACATTTGTATGGAGTTTCACGGTCGTAACTTGAGACGCTCTGAGGTATTTTATTATTGGCATAATATTTTAATCCTTTATCCCCTTTAATATACACGCGTTAATTAAAGTAAAAAAGTACAAAACATTGTTAAAAATTACCTATCTTTAATATTTTTGTTTTATTGGATCAAAAGATTCAATATATTTCAGGGAAAAATTTCATTTAGGCCTTATATCTGGAGAACTACATATAGTGTACCCAAACTCATACTATCATTTAACTCAGCATCATTTGCTTATTTCGAAAGAAAAAGAAAAAAAACTCGATTTACGGGCCGCTCAAAAATGTCGTGACCCCTGATAAAAGAAATCTATTATATTTCATTCAATCAAAATTTTTCTTGTACACCTTATATCTGGAGTACTACATATAGTGTAGCCAAACCCAAACTATCACGTAACTCAGTATGATGTGCTTATTCCGTTGAAAATACGAACACTTGATTTAGGGACCATTCAAAAATTTTGTGCCCCTGTTCCAGAAACTAATTATTGGCGTAGATCGCAATCTTTTGATTCATTTTTTGAACCATTCCTAAAATTCTTCTTTTATTTTTTGTTTCGACGCTGTAGTTAAGGTTGATTTGATTTACGCAATATACTAGTTGAAGTGCCGGTTCTTGTCACGGGAATATTAGATGTATGGAACATATTTGAAAGGTATATTTGAGCACCCTTCCCCCTTTAGGATGCCCTTATGAATTAAAGTGAGATGATAAAAACTCAGGTAGACGGAAGTCACAGATCCATTTTAAATGATGTAAACATTTTCACATTTTGGTTATTTTATGAATAGACTATGAAAGACTAGAATAATATGGAAATTGATATCCCCATACCCAAAAATCGAAATGCTCGAAAGCGTTGGGACTCATGCCAGCTTAGATTTAATAAGGAACTTGTATACTGAATTTCATCTGTTAAATTTGAGTGATTTCCAAGATATATTTTTGGCATACATTTTGAATATCTCTAATCTTTTGACCCCGCGACACGGTGCGCCAACGTGCAACCTTGCTTTCTGTTGCTTCCTTGCTTATCCACGTAACGATGTAACAACTGAAAGGAGCCAGTACCATTGAAATCAGGTGGATGGTTGCAGACTTATTAAGATAATGCATATGATTTCAAATCACAAATCTCTTATACATTTAATCAGATCATTCATGAAATGTACTTAACATTGGGTCTCGTTCATTAGTGACATTCACTAAGTTCACTAGACATAACGATATTTGTAGCCATTGCTAAACATTACGCATATCTGGAAATGTGCTGACTGTATTCGCTATCGTGCTATTTGGGGGTTTCCTTTGCATCAAGTGTTTTCACAATTTCAAGCACTCTGCTTCGTGTAATGCTGTAGCAACACCGCACGTGCCTCACTACGAACCTTCGACTACATATTCACAGTACTTCATATTCCGAAATTCATTATTGGGCATCATCCGTATGTGGCGGTTATGCAACCACACACAGCAGGTATACAAGTGTCCATTATTTTCTATCCGTTTGAGTTATCGTCTTGGTACCAGGAAGTACTGTTAACGGGTGAGGAAGTCGTCCATCCATACCCCTTTCGAGCCATCTTCACTCGGCAGATTATCCGGGAATCCCTATGCTCCTTTGGGGAATCCCTTCCGCAGGCATTGCAAGATTATGAAACATGCATTAATTAATTTACCAATTAACTCGTTAGACAGGAACCTCTGGTATTTTCGTCACTTAGAATATAAATGTCCTCAGATTTCTGAATTAAGAATTGCAATTAGGAATTCCTCAAAGTATTTTGAATTTGTTTAAAGTTGTCTCAGTGCTCAACGAATTATTTTTCAATTGAAAGTTTTGAATAAAAATCTAAAGATGACACTGCTTTTTTACTTTCTTGTGCGCTCCCCTTACGAACAATTGTTCGGCATAACTTCGTACTAGGTATCCCCTCTAATCCGTAATGTGTAGGAAGCATGGATTTGAAGTCATCCTTTGTCTGAACGAAATTCTATTCAGCGTAAATTATGACTACCACCTCAGCAGATATGTATACAAGATTAGAAACAAAAATCCGTATTCGGTGAAAGAACTGTTTCTTTCAGAATTAATGTTCCGGGGGGGAACACTTCAGTATTACGGGGGTCACTGTCAGAGCTTGTCCGGAAGAAACACTGGGTGAAAGATAACGTGTTAAATATGAAACGTTTAAGATCAATCATTTAAACACTACTGAAGGGGGAGTTCTAACTTAATTTCATATACATACCTTAAAATAAAAGATTTCGACTAAAATTGCCACTTTAAAAACTTCATTTCAGAGAATGACTATGAGAAACAATAAGGTCACTGTAAAATACATTATAAAACACACACACTCAAGACTCTATCTACCTTCAAAATGACATTTCCAAAAGTTCAGACGCAACTAAATAGGTTTTTCATAACCCAAAAAGTTAACCTTTCTGAAATTCGTGCAAATATTTAATCTTTCTTTCGAAATAAACTCTCTCAAGTCACCCCCGATTGGGATTTCTCCTTGAAATGAAAACTGTTCCTTCGTGATTATAAGGTTCACGTACGTCTTTTCGACGCAAAACGTCCGGTTTGGATTCCCGGTGAGAGCGCATGTGTTTCGGAACCCACATTAGGCTGTAGATCTACGTCTCATATAGCCTCAGTGCTCAAAGAGACGACAAACTCAAGATCAGCCATCAAACCGAAAACTTATTTACGTCGCCTTTTCACACTCATCAAAGAGTATTAAGCGCTTTTTTTAATATTACATTTACAATCTAACAAATTAACTTGGGAGTGCTGTCTTTAAAAATATTTAATTTTAATTTCACACATATATTAGACAACTTCGCGTAAAATGATACTTGTAGATCTTCATGTTGACCAAAACTTTTTTTTTTATCGCCAATTGATATATATTTTTTATATTAATTATTTCAACCACATTTACGTATAACTTGCAGTGCATACGTGGAGTAAAAAAAAAAAAAAAAGCAATCTTATTATGGTCATTTTTATGCAACAAAACATTGAATGATGATTTTAAAATATTCTGCATTGAATTAGAAGAAATTTTCGATAAAATAATTTTGATACTTTCATACTTGTTTATGTAGTAATGTAACGATTTATCACAACATTGTGCACAAAAGGAATTAACAAATGTAGTTACTTTTTCTAGAATATTTAAATTAAATTGTATTGCAACATCATACAACAAATATAGTTAGCACTACATGATGCATAATAAATAGGAAAGTAATGATTTATTAAAGTTGCGGGTATGTTGGCTAAACTTTTATTAAAGTTTCATTTTCAGGTTGTGGCAATTAAATTCCTTCTTTTTATTGTAATCTTGCCAATTGTAATATTTGATAAATATAAAAGTTTGAATTATACTTTATGCACATATTCAAATTGAACAGCATGAAATTAGTAATATTGAGAAATATTTTTTGGATAAAAGAGATTGTTGAGTTGAGTTTAACGTCCCGTTCAGCAGCGAGACCATGTAAGACGTGGACCTACTGATTAACGTGAAATCCGAACCACATGAGCTCCCGCAGGGAATCAAACCCGGGCCTCCCACACTGGATTAAAAGAGAGTTGTTTAACAAAATATCACTAACAAAATGTAAACATAATAATAAATAAAGATAAAAAAACTAGTATACCGGATCTGAACTGCTGATCATCTCCAAACTTGAACATTTAGTGAGTGCACACTAACGAACTGCTCCACGAATGTTAGCTTATTAAATACATCTTGATAACACATAAACAAGTTATAAGAAAAGGGGTGGTTGCTTCATTTTTTAGTTTAGTTAAATGAGGAGACACTTCTTCAACACGTATATATATGTATTTGTATCAAAGTCGAAGCTAAAATGGGAAAAATTCAATTTTTCCACATACCGTTAAAACTTAAGTGTCTGATCCATTTAAAAATCTCCTGAATTAGTCGGTAATCCTAAACGCAATATTTACTAATTCTGATGCTAAGGGGACTACAACTGTACAAATAAGGGAACGCCCACTGCAACATATGGAATATAGTTAAATAAATAATTTCATATTTCATTTAATTCAAGAGGTTGATTTAGCTGTTATAAATAAAAATTAGTTACGCAATTATATAAATAATTCTTTCAAGATGGGGAAAATTGATTAGTCTGCAAAATAATTTGGTAAATTAAATCTAAATAAATTTGAATTGATTGTATTCCTACTTCTGGCATGGTATTAAATCACATGACGTCATCATAACAGGAAAAATAGAGAAATTATTTTAAATTAAATAAAACTAATAGTAAAAACAATTGTGGGAAAGCGAATAACCATGAGGTTAGCCACAAAGCCCCCGCTGGGGAAAAAAATAATTTCACATGCAATCTAACATAATTAGTGAAATGATGAAATTATTTTAAATTCTTCTAACATTAATTGCATCTATTTGTCAAATGCTGAATACATCACAAATGTAATCTTAAACATAACTAATGTAAACTGTTTCTAATAATTGTTTTTTTATTCAGAGCAGCATTCCTATAAAGCTAGAATTAACTTACTTTTCCTCAATAATACAATAGCTTTTCTATCTAAATCAGGGCTTATAATCTTTCAGTAATTCATTCTTCTTCTCTTCTGAGCAGTTAAAAAGCTTCAAGTTTGTAAAATTCTGTGTTCCTATTTCATTTCCTTTGAGATCTTTGAGAGTGGCTCTATTCCTTAGTATTCTATATACGATAAATGGACCACAATAATAGTAACAATATTTATGTGTTTTTTGTTTCAGTGCAGAAGATAATTCGTGCGTTTTTATTAGCACGAGATCATTTTCATTTAAGGTTACCTCTCTTTTATTTTTATTTTTCTTACTTCCCTGTAAGTTTGGAACATGTATTTCTGCTTGAAAATGTCTATCCTGCAATGGTGTTTGTTCTAATACTTTTGGCCATGGATATTTTTTTCTCAGATGCATATCCGTTGAGTAGGAATAAAATAACTCCGACGGGCATTTTCCTGTAGTTTCACACATAGAATAATTTAACATATCTTGAATCTCTTGTAAAAATTTAGACCAGGTTGTATGATCACTGTGGCATCGAAGTCTTATCAATTGATTCAAATTCTTATGAGCTCTCTCTAGTATTCCATTAGAGAAAGGAGAATAAGGAGATGTCATTATATGTTTCATACCAGTGATTTTACAAAATTCTTTCCAATTCTTAGAAGAAAATTGTCCTCCTTTGTCTGAGATTATCATCATTGGATATGGCACTATGTGAAAATATCTATTTTTTAGTACTGTAATTATTTCTTTAGAATTTGCTTTCCTCAATGGCAAGAAAACTAAAAATCTGGAGTAGACATCTATTATGGATAAAATATAATTATAATTCCCACTTTTAGGCAATTTACCTACAATATCAATGCAAAGCTTTTCGTGGCTATTGACGGCTGTAATATGACATTCTTCCTTTGAAATAACTATATTAGTATGTTTTATTCTTGAACATTCAATGCAATCATTTATATAACGACGTAAATCTGCTCTGATATTTTTCCACTTAAATAATCTCCTTATAAAATTTAAACATTTATTCAAACCGAAATGAGCTTTGTTGTGAACTGTTTCTATTATTTGTTTAGTCATAGTTTTCGGTACTACCAACAACCAGCTATTGTTACTATCATCTTTAAGGAATAATATTCCTTCATGTAAACATGTCTTATCTAACTGTAATCTCCTTAACTTATTACAGTATTCATCCTTTTGTTGCTCTACTTTTAGTTCCTCCCAATTAAGCATGTTGTAATCACTGACTGTTATAAAATTAATTAAATGTTCTTCTGTATCTAGTGGTGGTTCTGGAGGATTTCTGCTCAAAATGTCAGCTATTTTATTGTCTTGTGTCGAAATATGGTGATATTCTATATCAAAACGTTGTAATCTTAACAACATTTTTGTAGTTCGTGGATCTAAGTTTTGTACTTTTAGCGAATGAGTTACTGCCATATTGTCCGTATGAACTATAACTTTTCTGCCTAAAATAAACTGAGAAAATTGTTCACATGCATATAATATTGCAAGCGTTTCCAGTTGGTATATATTTAAGGAATACTCATGCGCTTTTATTCTCCTGCTTGCGTAGGCTATTACTTCTGGTTCCTTCTCCTCTTTACCTTGTGGAAATTGTGCCAAATATGAGGATAAACTCTGAGCACAGGCATCTGCATATAAATGGAATGGTAAATCAAAATTCGGTTGAGCTAACGAGGGCGCTTCACTGGCTAATATTCGTAATTGGTCAAATCTTTCTAATAGTTCAGGTGTAAATCCTACTCTCTGCTGTTTCTTTAGGAGATCAAATAAAGGCGCAGTAAGCTCAGCAAACCCCTTTATATGTCTCCTTCTCCAAGAGATCAAACCTAAGAACTGTCTAATTTGTTTCTTTGTTTTTGGCAATGGAAAATATCTAATCGGTTCATTAAGTTTTGGATTAACTTGTATTTTTTCTGCAGTCACAATATGGCCCAAAAACTTTATCTCTGTCTTAATGAAATCGCATTTTTTAAAGTTTAAAGCAAAATTTGCTGAGTCAAAAATTTGCAATACGGTTTCCAAATGTAGAAAATGTTCTTCTATGGATTTACTGAATATAAGTTGATCGTCTAAGAAATTAATAACATATGACTTAAATCTTGGCCCAAAATATTTGTTCATAACCTCTTGATATACTGCAGCACTAGATTTTAGTCCCATAGGCAAACGACAAAGACAATACTGTCTATTTAAGTATACGAAGCTTGTACACTCATAAGAAGAAGGAGTTAAGGCTATTCCATAATAGGCTTGGGTTATATCGATACTGCTATAGTATTTCGATCCTGCTAATCTCATAAGTAACTCTTGCACTGGTTCTACTTGTACCTTTGGACTTATTACCTTAACATTTAGTAATCTTAAGTCAATCACTGGCCTTAGAGAACCATTAGATTTTTTCACGCAATGAATGGGGTTTCTGTACGGACTGCTTTTTTCAACAGCGATTCCCAATTCCAACCATTTTTCTAGCTCCTTTTCAAAAGCTGGTTGTAACGCCTGAGGAATTGGGTATATTTTGCCTACAACTGGTTCATTATCAGTTAATTTAATTTCGTAAGAGTCTGTCTTTATCAATCTGGGATCACTCGAAAATAAATGCCGATAACGTAAAAGCAATTCCAATAGTTTAGCTTTAATAGTTGGCGTCAAATCCTCTCTACTTCCAATACTCTCCCTTATTTCTTTTTCTGAAGTTATACTCTCATCGTCTTGCAATTTATCATATTTTATTTCAGTAGTGACCGACTTTATATACAAGGTATGATCTTCGTCTAGATTAATGATAATGCTTTTGTTGAAATTGTCTGTAATATCTAATGTTTTAGTTTTACAATTCAATATTGCATGATGACGTATAAAAAATGGATATCCGAGCAAAAAATCTACTTTCAAACTTTTTACGATATAAACTGGTACCTCAAAAATGCTTCCCTTAATTTCAATGTTCAAAACTAAAAATCCCTTTACTTGTACCTCTTCTTGTCCTGCAAAACCTTTAAGTGATAAAGAAGTCATTGGTTTTAACTTAGCAGATGGAAAATTTTCGTTAATTTTCTTCCAAATATTGTAATTGAGAATATTTAAATCACTTCCGCTATCAAGGATGGCTTTTAATTTAATATCTGCTATATTGCAATGTATGATTGGTGAAGGGTAGGTTTCTATCACATTCGTTTGTTTTTCTTCATCATCAATTACAAAATGAATATTCAAAGCCATACTATTGTTCGACATCTTAGTTTTAATTAAAGTTTCATTCTCATCCACCATATTAGCCTCATGTAGTTCCCTATCAGAAATTATGTTCGATGGGGAAATCATATTTAGGCAGACAGGATCCCCATCAGAGCTCACTGACTGCCGGAGGCATTTTCCAAATTTTGCGGGATTTCCGGATTTTCATTCTGAGTTGTTTCCTGATTATTCCCTCTATTTCTCCTGAAGTCACTGAAATAATTAGGATTATTACCCCTAAATCTAGATTGAGAAAATTTCCACCAGTTAACTCCCATTGGGAACCAAGGAAATGGTGGAAAAGGATGCATAAGTGGGCAATTTCTGGTAAAAGAATTATTCCATTTATATCTACCATCTCTATCCTGTCTATTCTCTGTGTTTCTATTACAATTATTGAAATTCTCAGTACTATTTCTGTCACTTAAGATTCTATAATTATTGGTTAAATTCCCATTAAAGTATTTATTTCTATCACTTACGAATCTGTCACTACTACTCTTGCCAATAAATCTATTGTCTGTGCTATTGTTAACAGATGCATTTACAAATCTAGTCTCTGTCTGACAACTACTATTCATACGATCAGGTTTTCTTTCCTTAGTGGACGTGGATTTTACCTGACGCACATTAAACTTATTTCTAGGCTTAATCGTTTCATTAAAACTAGAACTATTTTCTTTCTGCGGTTGCAACTTAGTCAGATGGCAAATTAAGTCATCTACTGATTTAGGTGTTACTATCTTTAAGAATCCAAATCTCTCGTCAGGAATTGCATCTAAGACAATGTCCACTATTTCTCTCTCTGTGGGATTGCTGACTGCATTTTGATATCTACCTATTAAATTCCAGACGTAATTGATCAACGACCCATGCCTAGATTTATCATATTTCTCGTTCTTTAGCTGTTTCAACTCCCAACGCTCCTTATAATCTGAGCAGAAATTTTGTGTGAAACACTGGGCAAAATCATAAAAATTATTTATTCGGTTTTCCGCCGAAAGAAACCAGATCTTAGCTGCTCCAGTTAGAGTTTGATTTAAAACGAACATTAAATCTCGTTTTTCTGTAATTTGAAAATAATCCAGGCTTTGCTCTAGATCTCTTAAATAATTTCTAGCGGATTCCTTAATAGAATTTCCTGAAAATTGTGGAAAAGCTCTTAAATCACTAGCTTTAAGTCTAGGAACTGTCTCTGAAATTCCACTGACTTTATCTGTTCTACAACTATTGGGAATCATGGCATGATACGGATTTTGGAAATAAGGATTATTATTACTATGATAATCTTCCATTGGCATTCTGAAACTATCGTTCTGACTTACGTTCCTTTCATCTACGAAACGTGGAAATTGCGGTTGAAATTTATCAGATAACCGATTAAAACAAGTATTAAAGGTAGGGAAAATTGTCTGTTTAATTGTCGAAGTTTTAACTGCATTACTTGTAGGAATTTCTTTAATCTCATCCTCATTCTCTGAGTGATTGTCTCCCCCCATGAAAACAAATGGATCTTGGCTATACATATCAAAAGTTGTTCGTTTGCGTTTTACCGATCGAGCATGATTCGTCTCGCGTGTATTCCAATTATCTGAATCTTTTGCCTTATTAACATCTACCTCTTCCAGTCTATCCTCTAGCTTGGACATACGCTCTTCCAAACTAGCGGATTTCACCTCTCCGGATTGAATCGCTCGTTCTATCCTACTTAAGTCGGTCTTATGCTTAGTAACATCCCGAATTAGATTCGATACCGGTTCTTTCCATTTCTGATCGGCATTAAGTACATCTTTCACAATGTCTGTTATCTGATTTACCCTAGTATCTAATACCGTCATTCTATCGCTAGTCTCTTTTACAGTGTTCTTTAATTTATCTATTACCGAACTATGAGAAATTAATTCGGCATTCACACTATCAAATTGTACATCAAACTGAGATAAGGCTTCCGTGGTATTCTTTTGTACAATTTGAACCCGCTCAATCAAATCAGAATGTACTTTGTCTATTTTCATTTGTACTTCTCCTTTGAAATTGTTGAAATCCTTTTGTAACTTTTCCATTTGATTCTCTAACCTAGCTTGACTTTGTTCGATTTTATTGTTTACATTTTGTTCCAGTTTGTCTACCTGTTCTTTCATTCCTTTTTCTAATTCAGTTTGCGCTATTCCTATTTCCGCCAGTTTATTCATCAACACCTGAAAAGCATCACCATCAATAGTGAAATTACCAGTGTTTTGGCGTACTTTATCACTACCTCCTTCAGAAGTTACAATACTTTCTGTATTAACAGTTGCATTAATTGAAGTAGGATTTCCGTTCACTGTCGCCACTAAACCTAGCAGATTTTCTGAATCCGCAAAAGATTCATTCTCAGTATTGTCGTCGCTAATAGGTGCCGCTTTTTCTCTACAAAACTCACAAAACCAAATTAAATTTCCAGCCCTGTACTTGTCAAACTCTTCATCACTAATAACAATACAAGTACTGTGATAAGCACTTGAACAGCTTTTGCACTCAAGCACCGAATCATCCTTTTTATTATCGGAACAGCACTTTAACGCTATTTCTTCGTTAACTTTAGCTTTCCTAGTACGTCGCATTGTGTTATTCAATACACAAACTAAGAAAATATCTAAAACATTAAATGTCGTAGATAAACTTCTGTTTGCTAAATTCAAGTTCTTCACTTTACTAACACTAGCTTTGTTAAGCTTTATTTCATGGAAACACAGCCTATCCCGCTTCCAAGAACCCAACCTAAAACCTGCTACTTCGCAATATTTACCTGCATTTGATCTTGGCTGACTTCTTTCTTTATCTAACAATAACAACAATAGAGCACAGCATCATAAGATATGAGACGATCCTGGCTGAAGGGGAGCCACTTATTGTAATAGTTACTTTCTACTATCGAAAAATAATACTAATAATTGATTACAAGAAATAGGTCGCCAGCGGCAACGGAAAAAAAACTACCGCAAAAGGAAAATAATTGTGCAATCTGACTAAAAAAAAAAAGTAAGACAAAATTGATTACAATGTTCAATTACCTATCTAGGCACTCTCACATCTTAGTGGGTACTCTATAGCTGTTTAAGAAAGTCAAATTGTTATATATATACTGAATCAATGCTGTCTAAGAAATAATATAATTCTTTTTTTTTTCAAATACCATTTTATTATGACAGTCGAAATTCATTAAAATCAGTAAATTCTGCTTTTGCTACTTCATAACAGAAGTTACAGAAATTATTAGTTTATAGATTTCCAAAAGGGAAAAATAAATGAGATTTTTAAGCATGCACAATTTTCAAGGGATTTAAAATTATTGCCAAATAATGTAGTCGAAACACAGAACAGTTATGTCTTTTGATACAATATTCAAAATTCATAGAGTTTACGTATTATTCAATTGTACAGATAATCATGTGAACAAGAAGGAAAATTTATACTAATTATAGGTACAGATTTACTTTGCAGTGGCCATTAAATTATTAACAACGTGTTTCATACATACATTACGCGAAAATTGTCTTACGTTAGGTTGTCATAATTCTTTTCTTTTATAAATTATTCATTTTTCATACATAAAAAATTAACTACATTTTTATTTCACGAAGAAATTCTTTAATTATTCTTATTGTTTTTATAAACACAATTATATCAATAAAATAATCGTAGGCCACATATCTTGCAAAGTTCATATTTTTTACCGGTAATCAGAAATAGAAAGAAATGTTATTATCGAAGAATTATTCTGCTATTGAGATTTGATCAGGAAAAAAACACTAAGCAAAAGAGAACTGCGATTCGAAACCGTAAGAAATGATTGAATGTATGTATTTGCTGAATCATTAACATTTCAGATAATTTGGATACGATACTAATTTGGAATAAAACGACATGCAAAAATCAACTAGTAAATACTCATGCTTTTAAGATATATTTTACAGATTATTTTGAAATAGCCAAGATCTCTCTGTTTCACATTGCTTATTAGGTTAATTTAACTAATCGAAAACATACTGTAAAATTCGTATTACAGAATTAATCGGATGTACTATTACGAAATATGCAGGTAATCGGTATTAGGTTTGAAAGCGGGAGGCTGTAAATTTCTTTACACGAGCATTGTGTTTATTACGTAAATATCAGGAAAAAATACTGTAAATGTATTTTCCATCTTTGAAGACAAGTATACTGTCAACACCACCGATAATTATCAACCACTAAAATGCAACCAAGTAACTTCTTAATATCAATGCTTCTATTGTTCTAATCTTACCGTTAAAGATGGATCATACGTAGAACACTCAGTCACTTAGTTTATCTCGTCATACTGTGTGAATTGTCAAATATTAGGCAATAACTTATGCCTAAAATAAGGAGACACTTCTTCAACACGTATATATATGTATTTGTATCAAAGTCGAAGCTAAAATGGGAAAAATTCAATTTTTCCACATACCGTTAAAACTTAAGTGTCTGATCCATTTAAAAATCTCCTGAATTAGTCGGTAATCCTAAACGCAATATTTACTAATTCTGATGCTAAGGGGACTACAACTGTACAAATAAGGGAACGCCCACTGCAACATATGGAATATAGTTAAATAAATAATTTCATATTTCATTTAATTCAAGAGGTTGATTTAGCTGTTATAAATAAAAATTAGTTACGCAATTATATAAATAATTCTTTCAAGATGGGGAAAATTGATTAGTCTGCAAAATAATTTGGTAAATTAAATCTAAATAAATTTGAATTGATTGTATTCCTACTTCTGGCATGGTATTAAATCACATGACGTCATCATAACAGGAAAAATAGAGAAATTATTTTAAATTAAATAAAACTAATAGTAAAAACAATTGTGGGAAAGCGAATAACCATGAGGTTAGCCACACACTTAGCTAGAGTTGAGTTGATTTTGAGTTTAAAATCTCTTTCAACAGCGAGGCTATATGAGACGCGACCTACTGATTAATGTGGAATCCGAACCACATGAGCTCCCTCCAGGAATCGAACCCAGGTCACCCACGCCAAATCACTTGGCTAGAGTCGTGATTTCACCACCTCACTGTCGCCAAAATATATATCCTAAAGCGGAAGGAGATTCAAAATACATGATAAAAATAGTGTATCCTACGAGTGCGTCATATTAGGGACTTGAATCTACTTACATAAATTCGTCAATGAAGTAAGTGAAGACTTATCCCAGCGTTTACGATAGCTTGGCTTGTAAAAGGAGAGAGGGCATTTGTAAAAATTAAGTTGATGTTGATTGCCTCATCCCCACGTACTGATGATTTCAGGAGGTAGCACAGGGGCACATTTTCTCCCGGGAGCAATGAAATTCTTACCACCCCCGTCCAAACTTCCGAAGAAACCAGTATCTTTGCAGTGCTACTTTAACCCTGTGTATTGAAATTCTCCCCCGGGGGAAATAGTTTGTACTCATCACTTCCATCACGGATAATGACTGAATCGTTTGAAATTAAACTTCGAAGATAGTCGAATCAGTTTTCTTTTTTATCATATTGCTTTCATTAGAATCGGTATCCTAAGGGAGAAATCGGCTTCAAATTTGTGATAAAAAATATAGTATCTTCCGAAACTAGGCAGATTAAATTTTGTTTATAAACTCCTTTTGAAAAGTAAGATGACACTTGTCCCAATAAAGGGGTATGACACACATGGGAAATTCTTGGCCATCCTCCGTATAGCGATGGTTTAGCCCCTTCGTGATAAAAACGAAAGTATTGTTTTATTAAAATTAATGATATGTTGATTAAGTTTTATTAAAGTTTCATTTTCGCGTTATGACAATGAAGCTGCTACTTTTTATAAAACTCTTGATAATTTTAACACGTTTAAAGGCAAAAATTTGAATTGTTTGCCCATATTCAAATTACTAACATAAAAAGAATAGTATCAAATACCTTTTATTAATAGAAGAGAGCTGTATAATGAAATCTCGCGACCAAAATTTTAAAAATACTGTAGGTACGGAGCTGGAACTAATGATCATCGAAAAAAAAAAAAAAAAAAGGCGGGGCACTAAATCATGCTTTAACAAATCACCCTACTACTTGCTGGAAAACAGTATAACGAATAGAGAGAAGAGGAAAAAAAAAACTGTACAAAGGCAAGTTAAGAGTGGACTACTTACAGACGCATATAAGGGAACCACTAACACAAAATGTGTGATTGTTTCGCATATTTTGTAGCTTATTTCTATTTAGTCCTTTGTTTACGTGTAAAATGCTTAATATCATTATTAGAGCTATGCCATATGTATAGTAACTAACATTATGATAGATTTACTTTGCATTTTTAACAATTTTTGAACATGGATCTTTGAACCTTATGCGCTCTGAAAGGAGATTCAAGTATAGATCTTAAAGATAAAGTATGTATAAAATATCAAAAGTGAACTTGACTAGGGTAAATGTGTCAGTCCTCGACCACCTAACTCATTTTCTTATGGTCCTTAATCGTTTTTCACTCAATGGAACAACTTAGGAGGATGCAAGTAGCTCACATGTGTTCTTAAAACTATATTTTATCTATACTTTATCCAAAACTGAGATAACTTATACCATTTATGTAATATTAGTCGGAGAAACACCAGTAACCGATTTCTTTTAGTGTTCGACCATTTTTCGTTAATGTTCGACCGCCTACTGTTTAGTCATCGACCACTACTCGGTTAATGTGCTTTTAATTACAGTATGAAGGCTAAAGCACAGCTTTACCAAACTAATAGCATCTGTAGGTGTTACATCATTAGTTTTTCAGGTATCACTTCGCAGTTTCGCACAATAGTCGCTGAGATTAAGTAATTTTGTGATAGTTTTGTCAAGAAAGGGACCACCAAATTCATTTTAAGGTTCAGTGGAATGCAGCACCAAACATGCTTCGTCTTCTCTCAGTTGAAGGGGTAGAAACCCCATTTTCTAAATTCGTTTTTAATTACTAATTGTGTTGCTACCTTGTATATCACTCTTTTAATTAGTGGAAGCCGCGGTGGCTCAGTGGTAGAGCGTTCACCTCTGGTGCTTGGGGTTCCGGGTTCGATCCCAGCCCCCGCCAAGTCAACTTTGTGGTGGACAAACACCGTGTGCGTGGGTTTTCTCGGGGTTCTCCCGTTTCCTCCCACTTCCTTCATTCCACCATTTCATTCATTATTCATCATCACCGTCTCCTTTAGTCTAACCGGCATAACCGTGGGACGTAAAACTCAAAGATTTCATTTCATTTCATTTTCATTTTCTTTTAATTAGTGGTGCAGAAATAACACATGTAACATTTTACTCAGTTTCCATGTAGAACTCTCGCAAACGATTTGAACACTGATACCGTCGCAGGGTTGAAGAATATGTGTGCTATTTGGTGGAAGGCAGTAGAGTACTATAGCATGGCTGGAACAAAATTCGCCGACTTCCATTGCCAAGTGAGTCTTGTGGCCGTCGATTAGCAGAAGGACTGGTTTCTTAATAGAGGGATCATTCACCCATTTTAGGAAGCCGTTTGCTATTCATTCATAGTGTTTCACTTCGCATCCAGTCGCTATCTGACCTGACCTGCCTATGAAAATATCTGAAGAAACTGCACTGATGACGTCCTTTGGAAGATGTCTTACATACAGATATACGACCGTCGGGGATACAATATCTCCTGCTGCGGAAAAAGTGCAAAACAGTGTTAATGTTTCTTTCTCGTTGCCCTTCACCTCGTACGTATTTTTCCACGCTTTGCACCCCAACGCCTTTCCTGATTTGGGACACAGATTAAAGCTGGATTCATCAGCATTAATTCGCTCAGAATCATTTAGAATATCAGATTGTCCCGTTTGTTTGAAGTATTTTTCAAGGTCCTAAAACCACAAGCGAATGTTTTTCTCGGTTACATCGTATCGCACCTTGTTCGATGTTTAGGGACACGATTTGTGGGTGTCTCCTCAAGTAAGTGTAGTACCAGGTTTCACCAGCTCGATTGTCTTTGAACGGCGTTTTGCGTTTTTCTGAATCGACATTTTTTTAAACACTGTTCAGAAGATCGTATTTCTTCTGTAGAAAGCCCTTTTGCTTACATTAAGGAGCCAGTTTGCTAATCCTTCTTCTTCTTTCTGTGTTAGGTATGGTTCTGGATCTATTTTTCGCTTTTTGGGACTGTGACCATGAAATTTATCCATCAGCGTTACCCAAGGAATTCCATAGATTACTGATGCCTTTCGTATGGAGCGCTTTTTTTTTTTTTTTTTTTTTTTTGCGACAAGCCTCGAGAGCTTTTTGTAGATCCACGTTTGAATAAGCTGGCAGTTTAAGCTTAGGCCTACTCACTCATTATCTCTGAAAGAAACAAAAATTCTTAAGGACATGCAAGGAAAACAGATGTATTCCAGACGTAAGCTGATAGTAGCTATTCCGCTAACAATATTTGAATGCGTTCCAACGCAAAGCGAGAATAGTGTAGTTCAGTATTAAACGAATTAGACCAAATATAATAAATTTATTATTGAAGTTAAATGTCATACCCTAACAGTACCGTTAATTTTCCATGAAAATGTTGGGAAACTACATGAATATTCAGTTACTTGAATTTGAATTTATTTTATGGCCTTTAAGCATCTAGGTTCCGACAATCCCAGCATTTGCCTGGTGTGACTGAGGAAAAATCCGAAAGAACTCAGTCAAGATGGTCGACCGCAAGGATCGAACCGAGGACCTTCTGAATGCTAAGCCAGCGCTTTACTATTTTTTTTCAAAGTTCGTCTCAGCCGAGACATTAAGCCTGAATGCTCCTCGAGCCAGTTGGAGGTAATCCAATCCTGACAGGGACACGAACACAGAAATATCGAGGACAATTAAAATACCTTTGCTCCTGAGAGGGATTCGAACCCTCAGTGGATTGCCTCCTCACCATTATCACTGAGCCACGGCCATTCGGTGAATATTCATGTATTAACGGTAAGACTCAGCAGATGATTATACAAATGTAAATTGATCACTGAATTAGTGTTTTAATCAAGAAATTCTGCGAGAAAATACAAACGCAAAGCATGGTCGGACACTGAGAAAGAAACAGCTCATCTTCGACCAGTACAAATGTATTACGAAAAGTAGTGGTCGAACACTAGTAAATGTTTTCGTATTCCATTACAACTTCAGAATTGGTAACTAGGCACTCATTTCATGCAGATAGATCGAAAGTTAATCGTTATTGATATTTCTACAATTTTTCAGTGCTCGACCACCCTGTGGTCGAACACTAGTTAACAAAGAATATTTCATAAGTCATTGTCCGACCACTACATTTTATTGATTTATTCTTCATACCTTACAGTTATCACTAAAACTTAATTACTAAAATGTGCTCTACAGTTCCATGTAACAGAATAATATGTGCATTTCTTACCTGGTGAGATAAAACTATGGAAAAGCACGAAAAACAGGGCGCTGTCGTTCCCATTTTGCAACTGATTAAAGTTGTCGAAAACTCAGTGCGTCTTCCGTAGGCACACATTTGATTGGCTGTTACCGAATGCATATGCAATCTATTTTGACAGTATCTTTGTGATTGGTTCAGAATAAGCTGCAATTCAATTATAACGAAAAAGCATGCTTTTTAATCGGAAAATAAGCCTAATATATGGTTTTAAAGTGAAAAGTGGTCGGCAACTAGGGGGTGGTCGAAGACTGGCACAACCACCCTACCTCGTGCACTGAATGTGTTAGTTTTCAGTTAAAGATCAATTCACACATAGTGTATCGTGCCCATGCCATTTCCCTGCCATAATCCGTCCGTGTCACTGCCATGACCATTCACGCATGTCATGCCGTTCTGTGGCGTGCCACTATTTCTTTCTACACCCTTTCCCTTGGTTCGGATCAACTTCGTGTCCCTCCGTGTGCTACGAAGAAAGCCAAAGGATCGCGGCCGACACAGTTACTTTTAAGCTATCGAGTCAGTGAGATTGAATTATATAATGTGTATTTTATTTATTTATTTATTAAAGAAATTTCCGATACAGCAAAAATACCGTTATTTTTGTAAAATGTTTATTATTTTCATGAAACAGATAGAATTTTTTTCTACTTGGCTTTAGAACTATCCCTACTATACTTTTAATCAACATCTAATAGTTTACGTTCATTATTTCTGTCTATTTTCTACGTATTATTTGCAGAAACTATTCGGAGTAAATGTTTTATTTAAGTACTGTTTTATAAAAGTTTAGTCATATGTTAATTAAAATTCCACTATTTGTAAGTTTCTCATTTCGATTATGAAAATCATTATAAATGATGCTTCCACTTTTTATAAAATTCTTGATAATTTTAATATTTTTAAAGACATAATTCTAAATTATTTGGAAATATTCCAATAAACTAGAATGAAGAGGATAATACTAATAAGAGCATTATTAGAACAAAACATTGTTGCTTAAGGAATTCGCAGAATCAAGCTTTCCTATAAAAAATATAAATAAATAAATACAGATTTTAGTGCAGGGTATGGGATTCGAAGTGATGATCGTGGAAAAATAAAGTATGTAAAGAACAAGCTTCAACCGACTACTTTACAAAGGCACGGCAAGAGTTGCCCCTTGGCTGACGCATATAACGAAACCACTAACACAAAATGCCTGATCGCTTCGCACATTTTGTAGCTTATTTCTATTTAGTCCTTTGTTTAAATGTAAAATGCTCAATAGCGATGATTGTTAGAGCTGTGCCACATGATGACAGATTTACGTTGTATTTCCAACATAGCATAAAATTCCTTCTCTTTGTAAATTTCGCTGCGCGTTTGCCACGTTTACGAAAATGGAACTTAGAATTTTTCAATGAAAGTTTCGGAGATTTCTTTTTTTTTTTTTTTTAATTATAACTTGCTAATTTCTTAATTTTTTATTGAAATATTTTTTTGGAAATTGTGTTTTGTTTTTCTGCTTATTTCCAAGAAGACATGTGACATTTTCTATCATAAGAAAGGGAGCTATTTCTATTTATGTAATTTCTAAAGACATGCGACAATAATTCTGGACATAAGTGTACATATTTGTCTGTGTTATATCACTGAGCAAAATTAGTACCTTTCAACTGTTAAGTGTTGCAAATTACGCACTATTCAGAAATAATGGAAACTCTAAATCCTTACCTTTTCCTGTTTACAAACAGCACGGTTACAAAAATAAAGGTTTTTTAACTGCTGTATCGCCGGACCAATTTTAGAAATTTTACCAGATGAATTGGAGGATATATATATTTTGGTTTGTGAGGAAGAGTGAGTGAAAATAAGGTGAGGCGAATGGTTGAAGTTAAGAATATACTTGTTTTTGTTAATCGTTTTTAATGTTGTAAGCGGCACTATATATGGAGGCGGAAGGGACTATTTGCGGAAAGGTGCACTTGTTTAGGGAAAGGCAATGGGCAGTGTGGATATATTACGTAAATGACAAGGTTATCATATCGTGTTTGAGTTTTATCGACAGAATATCAGTTGTTGAAATGTGTGAAAGGCATGGTTTAATGAACAGGCCAAGAGTTCATCGTAAGTGTGGAAAGGATTTGAAAGTACAGAAAATAGGAGGAACATCCAACCAAACCTAATCGAATCTAACCTAATTTAGTACGTTTTGGTACTTTTTTAGATGGCATATATCCCACAAACCTGTTTATGCGCATACCCACCGCCGCTGACGCGCCTACTACCTATGGACGCACCCCCTCACTACCGCTTGGGCCCTCTGCTGTGCTCGTGCGCTGATTCGGCTAGATAGCATTCTTGGTTTTTTTTGTGGCCACCTTGTGCAAGTTGGTTTATGTTTTATGTCATACATCCACACTGTAATTTGAACAATAATCAATACCAAGTGACCCAAGGTCACAACTTGAGTAAGAAGCTATATTCCCTTTTTCTGTGATTTTCGTGTGGTGCAGCGATACAGCAGTAAGGCCAAAATAAATAAACTTTTATAGGGGGATTGAGCCCTCTTATCAAATACATTTCCCAGGACATCAAAAATTCAAAGACACATAAGAAAGCAATTCTTTTCTGTACAAGATTAACACACAGGGAGATACTTATATTCATGAAATAGAACGTAACGTACCAGAAATGCACTTCTATGATTACTTTGTACATTGCCTTCCCATAGCAGTCCACTTCATGTTTTTCTTATGGAGTATTTCGTTGTAAAGAGCACACTTCCCATTTCGTATCTCTACCAAATCTACATATAAGAAATAATTTCATTATATCTACATATAAGGAATATTTTCATTACTTGTTGCAGTCCTATTGTGAAATCAAGCAACATATTTCTTCCGTAGATTTTACTAATTAATAATTGCATAAACTGGGATAGCCCAAAATTTTCCTATGTTTCACCACATTTGATTCAGATGCAACTCCCCTTTTACTAGACCTACATTTCTGTTTTCCCTTTTGTCCTTTAGTTATTAAGACAGTCGGTTTGCAACACTGCCATATTATGCTGTATTGCCTGTTTACTTAATCAATAGACGAACTCACATAGGAGTGATTCCATTTCAAATCGTCCAGGGTGGTCCACACGACTGTCTCAGATTTAGTTCATTTTTTAAAATAAGAAACTACATACAAAACTATTAGACCCATATTTTTTCTTTTTGCTGAAAAAATTTTTTTTCTTCGACATACAGCCTTCCAAAATGGCCGCCCTCCTCTCAGATTGCTTGAAAAACTGAAAAACATGTCAAATTAAAAATTTTATTGTAGAGAAACGAGTGTACTTAGTAACGTAATCGTAATAGCAGGAAGAGTATAAAGTTGTATGTTTCGTTGGAGGGCCAAAATTCGTCTATTGGTCCAATAGGAATCGCGCAATTCACTCGCAATGTTCCAACTTTGATGAAATTTTTGCTAACTTCAAATTTTTTTTTCTGTCCTCACGAGCAATATGAACCATCTGCTTCTAGCATCGAAATCTACTCCATAAGGTCTCTTGAAAATGTAAAGGACTTACGTTTCTGATTATTACATCCCACGTTATAGCATGATGAAAAGCTGAAAATTGCATTAAGACGCCATATTTGGACGCCATTTTCTCAAAAACCCCACCTTTTAAAAATCTGAATTTTTTACATGTATTGGAGAAGTACCTAAGTATTTAAAATCCGTTAACCGTTCATGCGGCTGCAGCCCCTAACATTCGCAATTAAGAGTGGACTGGAGCTTTGCGAGGATGCCGTGAAAAATGGGATAAATTTAACATAGGATTTTTTCAATTTTGCATGATATCACGACCTACACTGCTCGTTTGGAGAAAATCGTAAAGCAGGGTTATACATTTAACAATATTATTCAAATTCATGAAGTATTCATAAAGTATGTGTGTGTAATTTGCTCAAAATTATTAATTTCATTTTTTAATTCCCCATAAGGAAATCAAGATTTACCACTAAACCCGATACCGCTTTTTAGAGAAAGTAATGAGAATTAGCAATTGAGGTGCATACCTTCATAATCTTTGATTCGTCTTTATTGACCCTAAAATTTTCTTATTTCTTGTTAATTATTATCTACAGAGAAAATGTTAATTAAATTAGAGAGTGCACATTCTCTTAATAATTAATGTTTAAAAAGTTCAGCATTTTCCCGTTAGATGACTCTGTTCAAAAATGCAGCCGGAGAAAGCAGGCTTGCGTTCGTCTTCCGTGACCGGGTATTTACAATTGCTGTCCGATGCCGACACACCGCGGGTGGTGGAGGATGTCACCAAACACAGTATGAGCGGTTATTTATTGCTGGTCGAAGGAAAGTGGGTGAGAGTGACAGATCTGTAGTTGCCACATTTTTTCTTTTTGTGTTATTTCTAAAGTTCTTTTTTTTTTTTTTTAAAAAAAAAGCGCTGTATTAAAACATAATACCTAAGAATTTTGTATACGAGGAAACGATTGCAAAATTGCTAATATATATAAAAAAGTGATCAGTAAGTGATAATAATAATTATCATCATTATTTACGTATTACGTTTGTCCTACAGACTGCCTAAGTAGGTTTTAAATGACCACATTTGATGTTTTTTTTTTTTTAATTAACTACTGAATCCGTAATGATTTAAAGAAACAAGCAATTGGAATTGTGCAGCCCAAAAAATCATGATTATGACAAAAACACAATAATAAATTCACGCAATGTTCATTTGTAATTTGTACTTGAGCAAATTAAGCATAATTTATTGTTAGTATATATAGTATTAGATTAGTGTTGCCTCCGAGATGGTAAGTATTTTGTAAATTCGAGATGAGATTAGAAAAAATGACAATTCTCGTCTCATTTTCGAGACTAGAATCGAGACGAGAGATAAATTTCACGAGTCTGGCAGGAAACTCTAGTTTATCCCAGTCTTAGTTCTCACATTTTATTTATTGATACATGAATCATAGTATAAAAATCATAAATTGATCAAATGATTGTACTCACACAAAATAAAAATATTTATCATTTTTTTTAAGATACGCAACTCATTAAACCATATACTCCAATGTTAAATATGGTTTGAATGTTATATCACTCCCTTCATGAACCTCTCGTTACGCTCAAGGATTCTGATAACTTCTAGATGAAATTAATACAAGTGAATTTTAAAACTACGGAAGACTCCCAAACCATCTGAATACAATGCTCAAACTTCGAAGTAGTCGGTTACATCTACAACTGGTTGTAATAGAGGAATAGTATCAAAGAAAGAACCTGTTCCTGAGTTCATATTAGATCTTTATTTATTTATTTATTTATCTATCTATCTATCTATCTATCTATCTATCTATCTATCTATCTATCTATCTATCTATCTATATATATATATATATATATATATATATATATATATATATATATATATATATATATATATATATATATAGCGATACAGCATCGAAAACAAGAGAGCATAGATAAAAGGATAAAAATCTGAGGAAAGATACTATCAATTCGCCAATGCATATTTTTGGCAGCCATGAGAAATGTGCAGATTACTTCTACACAAGAAAACAATGCCCAAATGAAAAGTGCATTGTTCCTGAGTTGAAAGGAAAAAAAAATGAAATGAAATCTTTGAGTTTTACGTCCCACGGTTATGCCGGTGAGGCTAAAGAAGACGGTGATGATGAGTCATGAATGAAATGGTGGAATGAAGAAAGTGGGAGGAAACGGGAGAACCCCGAAAAAACCCACGCACACGGTATTTGTCCACCACTAAGTTCACTTGGCGGGAGCTGGGATCGAACCCGATACCCCAAGCACCAGAGGTGAACGCTCTACCACTGAGCCACCGCGCCCCCCTGAGTTGAAAGAATGTGGGCTACTTGAAAAAACTAATAATGTAGTAAGGCAGCTGAGTTTACACAGCAGAAGCCTTATTCAAGATGTCGACAGTAACCCAGTAGAGCACTACTACTCTGCAGTGGCAAAGTTCCTTGGAGGGAAACGAATTAATTACTCTGCTGGTCGTTCGTATGCTGGTAGATGTGCTGGTGCAGTAGTACGTCATAATACTGGATTTGCCCTAAGCTTCACAAGAAAATGTATAACAGTAGCCCCAGTGAAACCTCAAAGAAGTGCGAGACCACTAGAAAGAGGAAGATAGAAGCCAGGATTGATTCAGTGGAAAAAAGTGTTGGAAGTCTCTATTTCATGAAAAGAAACCGGATCATGATGAACATTATGGAGCACAAGCTCAAAAACCTGATTTGCCTTCTGCAGATTTCGAGAGAATACAGGGAATTCTTAGATAATCTTAGGAAGTCAGATGATGAACGTAAAAGAATAGAGAGGATGACAGTAGCTCAATATCAAAGTGGCGAATGGCTGGAGCAACGTAGGAAACTTCTTACAGGTTCGTACTTCGGTCGGGTATGTAAGATGTTACCCACAACGAGTTGCAAGTCTTTAGTTAAGGAAATTCTCTACTCTAATTTTGACTGTGACGCTATGGCGTATGGAAGAATAAATGAAGAAAGAGCGAAAAAGGATTTAGGAAGAAGGTTGGACGTTAGTATTGCTGAATGTGGACTCTTCATCGATGCTGCAGTACCTTTTCTTGGTGGAACTCCTGATGGCCTTATTGGAGAAAATAGTATCGTCGAAGTCAAGAACACTTCAACAGCAGCTTCCTTGATACCCGATGAAGCTACTCGTGCAAAAAAAAAAAAAAAAATGTACAGTGTGGAATGTATCGAAAGATGGCCAAATTTGTGGCATTAATAAAAGTCATAATCATTATTATCAAATTCAGGGTCAATTGCATATTACCCAAAGAGATTATTGCATCTACGTAATGTGAACCCCTCTCGGGTTGAAAAATGAAACTATTGAGCGAGACAACACATTCTGGAAAGAAAACATGCTTCCTAAGCTTGAGCGCTTTTATATGAACTGCCTTCTTCCAGAATTAGTAGATCCTCACCATAGTAAATCCATGCCAATTAGGCACCCTTCTTACATATTAGAAGCCCAGGAAAGAAAGCAGTTGGCCCGTAAGAGACCATCAGAAACAGAGCCATCAACGTTTCAGACTGATTTCAAGACGGTGGAAAATCTGTGGTTTGTGAATTGTAAATTTATGTAGCACAGGTAGTAGCTATTCACATTCTTATATGTCATTTTATTAGGATGAGAATTTTATCTCTTTGTGAGGATTTTGTCTAATTTCTCAATTCCCAGGGAATTCTTACATTTTATTTTCTAATTGAGATATAGAGCATCTTATACTTTAGACCTTAAAATTCCGCACTTTATGTTGCACAGTAACTTCCATTTGTAAATTTCTTGCAAGAAATCATTAAAAAAAAAAAAAAAAAAAAAAAGTTCCCTTTTATAAGTAAGGTATTGACACACGGATAAATATTTACCGCAGGATGTAAAGTATAACCTGCTCTATACAAACGATAAGCTTATGTTATTTAGCATTTTACAATTACAATTCAGGAGTTGCCAGCAAAACCTCCAAAACTAGGAACTACACAAGTGTGCGGAAATGAGAAAAAGCATTTTAGAATTGTGTGGTTTTTGCCTATACAGGACAAAATATTCAGTGTTCTAACATGAAATTTTGATGGCAGAAGCACAAGATACTCTAAATTTACTGTGTAATTTCTGCGGCGATCCGATGTAGTTTCAAACTGGCGGCGATTTTAAAAAATGATCGCCGTATTTTCAGAGGCTTATACATCATGACCTGTGGTGCTTTTTTTACAGAATCGCTAGTCTAATTACGTGCGTTTTTTTTTTCTTCAGATTTTGGGGTTTTGCCGGCAATCCCTTAATTGTACATTTGAAAAAAAAAATCCTGTATAAAGTATGTTTTATTTATATATTGCACTATACAGTATTTTCTCTATTGTTGCAGTTTCTCAGATACTTCATTTTTTTAAAATATGTACTGTATTTTTTGAAACCATGTGTTATCACTCAGCATGTACCATGGTATTCAAAAATATGTCGCTTGTCTTATGAACTATGCATAAGAAATGAGATTTTTTGATCACCACTGTACAATGTAGCCATGTATTAGTTATTTCCTTTTGTGTAACTGTATTTATTTGGAACAGAAATGAGTTTTTACGTAATTTATATATTGATTTTCTATAAGTGCTGGGTGGTACGAGCTTTCTTAGATAACGTGGTGAGATTTGACACAGTAAAAGCTGCTTGCTTTACAAGTTCGTTTGGTGCATTATTTAGTCTATTTTGTTTGCCTTTTTGCATTAAACATTATATATCACATGTTTTGCTAACGTGTGCAATACCTCAGAATTACTAACAAATTAAATCCGAAATAAGAGTAGATACCAAATTCTATATTGGGATAGGTTATACAAAAAAGCCCTTGGATACTTATGTATAACATGAATTTTTAATGAAAATGATCATTTCATAGATGCGGTATGATTACCAATTATTCATTCTGTTAATATTGTGATGTGTACAAATAATAGGGAATTTATTGGCTTTTTTTTTTTTTTATTTTTTAAGGATGCTGCTCATTTCATTCAGTAAAGTTTATGTGATGATTTCAGTGTCATAAAGACTTTAAGCTGTAGTTGTGTTTATTTTATTGTGTTATTTTAGATGGTGAATGAAAACTAAGATAACTTTCTTCTGAAAAAAAAGGAAAGAAAGAAAAAGAAGTAGATCCTCCCAACTAATCTTTTGTGAATTGAGAAAATGCATAGCAAAATTGGTCGGGATTCGACCCACCCACCTCCTGATTACCGGTAATCAGAAGGTACATGGTTCGAAACCCGTTCAAGACAGAAATGTTCTAAATGTATTTTCTCAATTCACTATCTACATAAGGTTTCTATGGAAGAAAACATAATGTTTTGTGGTTGAAATATTCCAAGTTCTGAAGGTAGATATAATGTAGTTGACCACCTTAATCTTGCTTTTATTACTCATATCATGTAAATAATATGATAACAACTGTATACTCTCATTAAATTGGAACTTGCACGAGAAAAAAATACTCAAACTATTTAATGAAATCTAAATCTTGGTAATAATGGAGGACCAACTCTGTAAATCAAATTATTATATAAGTTTATTGTCACGTGAAAATTTGTAAAAAGGAGCACAAGGATAAAGATTTTGAAAACGATTATAAATAAATTGTAACATCTTTTAAGCTAATTCTTAGGTCCATATCAGACAAAAAGTGAGCGAGCGATGTTGTAGATTGGTTGCTATTTTTCAAGCTTCAAATTTTGTTACTGAGAAGAACAAATACACAAACTACCTTCAGTAATCCGTGAGGTTTTATTTATTTTTTTTAAATGTTTTATCTGTAATGGCATAAAAGGAAATATGTAATGATATATTTTTTTATTTTTTTTAAATATTGTTTTTCAGGCTGAAATCATATCTTTAAAATGATTTGTCGCTCTGTTGCACGTTCCAGACCTCCAGAGTGACATAGTTGTCACTTTGTCTTTGTCAATCACGCGCTTTCTCGTTTTGTCTGACATTCGCCTTAGTCCTACGATTTAGTTTCGTGATCCATTTACATGGAGGAACAGATCTATAAAGAGAAGAAAACAAAGGGTGATTTTCAGTTTACTCTTACTATTGATTTGCAAATAATATGTGATTACACAAATCGTGCA
The DNA here is from genome assembly GCF_964235325.1 of Thermobia domestica. Classification (NCBI taxonomy): domain Eukaryota; kingdom Metazoa; phylum Arthropoda; class Insecta; order Zygentoma; family Lepismatidae; genus Thermobia; species Thermobia domestica. Next base: position 163,746,260 of record NC_137461.1, on the reverse strand, counting down.
CATTAGGATAGCCACATGGATCAGGATTTGAAGTAAGGATGCACAGGTTCGAATTTGAGTTACGAAACAAGGTGCTGATTTTAATTTCGGAGTCTGGAGCGGTTCGATCTTGGTCGCGATCCAGGAATTCAAAGCATATTCAAAAAGTTATTTTAATAACTTGAACGTGTTTCTTTATTTTAGTAACATCGCGTTGCGAAGCCCGAATACTACTTCACTTCTACCAACCCTTTGTTGTTATATATAGTCTGGAGGAAATTCATCGAAACAAAAAAAATCAGTATGTCAGATCACTGGCGCAAATCCCGGGGGGCATGTCCCCTCCAATCTTGGAACTGGGGGGGACTGTCGCCTCAATAATCCGATTTGAAATGTGGTTTTTGGGGAGAAATGTGATGATTTGTGTCCGATCGTCACAAAGGAAAGTGAGATGAAACTGATGTCCCCCCACAATAAGCCTGAAAATCGCTTAAAAAACAAACAAACAAACAAAAAAGGTTATGGGAACGGTCTTACCCACCCCCCTGAATGTTGAAGACAGATTTGCGCTGCTGTGTCAATGTTTCTTGAGTGTTTCTTCCTAAATTGCGGGTGCTGAATCGGAATTTCCCTGTTATACAAATGTACACCTTGAGCATTTTCAGTAATTCAAGATGACGCCTGTAAAAGTGATGATAATGTTTCTGAAATATTTTATCAATATGGCTACCGAATTATGTTTTTTTTTTGGGGGGGGGGGGATTCCAACAAGAATGTAAAAACGTATATGAAATTGATGAAAAACAAGATATCCAAAATGGAAAATTCAGATTCAGGACCCTCAAGCTAGGTACACTCATGTCTAAAATGATTGTCGCAAATCTATAACTGTCTTCTTGTAAGAATAAAATTTGATAATGATTTTGGAGGCTACTTTTAATACTGATGCTATGTGAATAAGGGAAATGTATATTTGTGGTAAATTTCATAGGAAAAGAATTACAAGTACGATAATTAGAATGAGAAACAAAACGTTGCTAAATGGACAAGAAAGTTTTATTTTTGTTTTATTGTTTTTTTGACATGAAATTTGCCACATACATGTCTTTGCCGATTATATACATACTAACATTATAAGAAATACCGGGCGAATTCGTTATCAAACTATATTCCTTCAACAATCAACAACAAATTTATAGATATGCGACAATATTTTGGACATGAGTGTACATACTTAGGTATAGTGTAATTTTGGGTTAGGTCTTGACGTTTTTTCCTGACACAACAGCTTAGTAGAACAGGCTTTCCGTGACGATTTGCAAGCATCAGAATCCCGGCCGTTTGCGCTTATAGGTCTCCTGATTCGAGGCTATACAGAGACGAGACCTACAGTTTGAAGTGGAACCGAACCACTACTTGGGTATTCATCCGAAGCGTTGGACTTCCAGCAGGGTTTAAACCTGCGACCACACACGTCGAAAGGAGGCGAGAGTTTCCGGTCTCAATCCGTGGATATAACGTCGAGGTAATGACCAAATATAGTAGTGCTGAGACGCTGTTTATTTTCTCGCGCGGCTTGTGCTTGGAAGTCCTTGGTTTGATCTTACAGAGTAGCTCGTTGTGAGAATCATAGAGCCTGGTTTTAGTTACATTTCGTTAGTACAAGTGAAGAAAAAAATATTAAAATACTAAGTATATATTTTTCACAGAGTATAGCGAAATAGTCGACTTGCACAGCATTTGTGTTTTTTGTTCTTACGATAACTGCCGCACACGAGTACCGATTCGAATTAAACTTTCACACATTCCTTATTACGGTTCAAAGTATAAGTCAAGTTTGTTGGGGAAGAGAATCGTACAAGGGTAGGAGGTGAAAACGCCTCTAGAAGTGCAAAGATGTAGAAAAATGAAGGTAACTCATATTTAAAATGAATTTAATGACTATTTTCTGTTATAAGAGCTTCATAAATGTGCAAACATACTATATATGGCTTCCGAAAATGGATTCCAGAACTATATATGGTTTCGGAAAAGAAATAATCACGTCTTTCAATTGCTGTTCAATCTCAAACGAGAAGCAGCATTTGTTGAAAGAAAAATAGTTGCACCAACATGAACGAGAAAAAAAAAATCTGGCGACGAGAATGAATTCAATCTTAAAATATGTAGAAATAATAACGGATCGCCATTCTTTTGAATTGATTTTGAACTTAACATCCTCTTTAGCAGCGAGGCTATATGAGACGTGGACCTACTGATTAACGTGTAATCCGAACCACATGAGCTCCCACCGGAAATCGAACCCGAGTCTCACACGCCAAATGCGCGTATGCTAACTTCTTAGCCACGAAGGAGTTCTCGCTACTCTTTGTACATGAGTGAAAAAAAGGATAAATGCACGTAGTTTATTCTTTGGTTTGGGTGTGACGTACTGAACATAAGAAATATGAAATACTGACGCGGAACTCTTTGAAATTGACGATTTATTACTTTTGTTTTCCACGAGCTGTCAACAAATTGGACAGTGAGGCATATAATTGACATGCGACATTTCTTTTCAAATGTAATGTAATGTTTTTTTTATATGCCTGAAGATAACGAGATAAATTGATTGGGAAATCCATTAATGAGATATTGGATTTCAAAATTATTATTATTTTCATTTTCTAACATGAAATTGGCAAAACGAAACAAATACGCATTCTCTTCTGTGTTCAAATCGAAAGCAGGAAAAAAAAAAAAAAAAATACATGCCATCTTTCCAAAGCGAGCCCAAGTAAGTTTTTTTTTTTTCCGCATCGAAGCTTCCTGGTCACAACGGCCTTCTCTCTCTTTTGAGGGTCATGGCTCACCCCCGAAAGAATGGTTAGCAGATACTCCTCCTGTAAGGGCACCCTGCTGCGTTCAAGAAGGGGTGGAGAGAAGCAGCCAAGGGGACGCGGCAGGAGTCCTAAATGGCAGAAGTCCTAAACGGCATTAGACCTAAAATGCACAAGTCCTAAAAATTATTTCGCGGCACAAGTCCTAAAGTGCAGAAGTCCTAAAGTGCAGAAGTCCTAAAGTGCAGAAGTCCTAAAATGCAGAAGTCCTAAAGTGCAGAAGTCCTAAAAGGCAGAAGTCCTAAAAATCATACCGAGGCAGAAGTCCTAAAGTGCAGAAGTCCTAAAGTGCAGAAGTCCTAAAAATCTCTTGTGGCGCTACCATCGCGTCCGTAAGAAGAATACTGTCAATCTGTTAGTCAAGTTTTAGATATACTGTTTCATATTACAGAGCCTTAGTTCTTACAAGTTATTTGTATAAATACATATTCTATCGTTCTGAAATAATAAATAAATAAATAAATAAATAAATAAATAAATAAATAAATAAATGAAGCCTATTGTCCTTTCTTACTCTTTCCATGATATATTTCTATGTTGACAAAATTTTAACTTTCTACCAAATGTGATTCCCAGATCTTTCATAATGTCTGTTTTTCTCTATTTCCACACCATTGACTTCATATTAGTAACATAATATTGTGTTTTAGTTATGTACGTCATAAATTTTGCTTTCCTTGTGTTGTTTTGAAGTAAATTATTTTTACACATATATTTCTTGTACAGAAGTCTTTCTGTAGCAAATAATTGTCATATTCGTAATTAACTACTCCTGGGATACGGCTGTTTCGGTGTAGGACGTTTTGGTGCAGGGCGTTTCGGTGTACGGATTGCTCGGTGTAAGTACGTTCGCCGGTTAAGGTCAGGCTGGTTCGGTGTAAAAGTTCTAATGTTTACACCGAAACGTCCACTCTTCAAAATGAAAATTATTCGTTAGGGAGAAATAAATTCACGAAGTAGAATATATAAATTAATAAATAAAATAAAAATTAAATGTTTCTGTAATTGGCAAGGGTTACTTATTTATAGTGAGTCCCCTCGCTTCACTCTATGTCAGAACTTCTTATATCCTCAAATGTTATAATTATTAATTGATTGGGAAAACGTTTTACGGTAATGATATATAGTAAAAAAGTGTGTGATGCATAAACATTGTGTACACCACACACACCTTATTACGGCAATAACTATGCACAAATCGCAAAATGCTGCACAATCTTTGAAAGAAAATTTTCAAACACAGATGGTTTTTCTTCCAATAACCGCTTTTATATCATGCATACCCAATAAGATTAGCAAATCTAGGAAAAGAAAACTGATTATGAATCAGTGATGAGATCTTAATTATATTATTACGGAGATGTAAATTCATGTTATAGTTGTAGAGAAGGACAGTGTCAGAAAAATGTCTCAAGAAAATTTTTAACGGCCTAAAGAACACAACAAGAGGCTGAATCCTACCAGTTGTTTCTGCAGAAATTGTTTCTATTATGAGTTACTCTTTTGTTCTTAAACGTGTTTAATAATTACAGCAAATGAAGGATGTTTATAATAGAATGTGAAAGAATACAGTTTTAAAAGAATTAAACTACGTCAACATGTTAAAATAATTAAAAGAACCTAATTAATTAGCCACTTTGTACTCTCATTTGCTTAACTGGAATAACCGAGGCCTAAAGGAAAAGAGTTTTCTGCCCAAATCTTATAAGCAGTGGGATATTTTAATATTATAGAAATTGACCCTCCTTCCCCTTAGAAGTGTAATTTTCAAGATACTGAAACATATAGTATTTTATTACTTTTAGTTAAAAGTTCAAATACCGAGTTTCACGCATCTAGCTTAAACAAATCCTTCCTTAATTTATTTACATATTTTCTGAGTAAGTAATGGGGAATTCGAACATTAAAAAAGTGCTCTCTTTGCTCTTTCCTTTTTATGTGTTCAATTTTCAGTTTTTTTTAACAGGAAAGATTATATGCCAAGTTTCATTTTACTAGCTTCAGAAACTTGCGAGATACACTACCCTTTAAAAAAATCTTGCCCCACCCGTTTTCCGATACTTATTTCCAAAAATTCTTTCTTATGTCCTGCACTGCGGCTTTCATAAGAAAATTATATTTTATAATGAAAATTTGTTAAGCCCCACTACTGGCATTAACAGTTCTGTTTTATTTGTTAATCATGAGTTCATTATGACTTACAAAAATATTTCATTTCATAAGTTAATGTGTTTATATTTTGCAGTTCATAATTAAGGATGATTTATTATTTATTTAATTTTCTAAAGCTGGCATATTCTCAGTTATTTAAGTGGTTGTGTTAATATTTATCTGCACCGGAAAATTAGTTATTTATTCAACACTAATTAATAAAAAGATTTAATTGTCCGAAGAAGAAGAAAGATTTAAGATTTAAATCGATATAAAATGAAGAAATTCAATATAAATAAAAAAAGAAAGAATTGATTAGATTTCGTTTGTTGATTTTGTTATTCAAAAAAGTGTCAAATAGTTCAAGTGCCGAATCCAATTTTATTAAAACAACTGACAGGGATTAATCTTCAAAGTGCAAACGTAAAGATCTGAAATTTTATAATTAATTATATGGCATACAAGCAAGTAATTAACATGGTGCACTAAAAAGTTCTTTCTAGGGGCTTAGGCCCTTCTTTATCACCGTATGTCACCTAAAAGATATTAAATATGTAGAAATAGTAATCAAAATATAATCCAAATTTCAAATCAAAATTTCAGTGTTCTTTGGTGTCTGTTTATGTACGAAATTAAGGTAGTTAGAAAGACTGGGACATCTTCATACTTTCCTCCTGTAACAGTTAAAGCTAGCAAATATAATTATCGGCATATTAAACATCGTAAATATTAATGAATATAAAATTAGTCCTGTTGTACGAGATATCTATTTTGTCTTTACGATCAGCGGAGTTAATGACTGATGGGTGGTACCCAGTGGCGTATTTACGATTTTGTTTCGGGAGGGGCTTTGGTAACTTTCGGGGGGGGGGGCTTTGCCTGGAAATGTGAAAATTCTGCAAGATATTTCATTTACTTTACTATACTAAGTAAGACTTCGGGGGGGGGGGCTTAAGCCCGGAAGCCACCCCCCTAAATACGCCACTGGTGGTACCAAATATTATTCTTGTATGCAAATTATAATATATGAATCGGATGCAAGGCTATGCTAGTCATGATGATTATTATGAATAATAATAGTATGTGAATATATGTAATACTCAAATGAAGATTGATGATTATTATAGTAAATGAATGAATTAAATGAATTATGTGTTTAAGACTAAGCCTGACCTTGCCGAAGACTGAAAATATTATAATAATGAAACACAATAGGTACCCAGTCGTCATGCTGCAAAGTAGCAAAAGGGATATCTTCGAAATAGTATATTTTATACGTTGAATAAAGATGAATGAGACCTTTGTGCCGATAAATTACTTAAATCAATTACTGTACATGTAAGGAATACCTAAATTCATGAACAACTTCAAAGTAAAATAAATATTAAAAATGTTTTAAAACATATTTCCATGAAACAATTACAGTGAAAGTGACATGATGTCATATGCTAAACTTAGAGCACGAATGTCGTAAACTTGCATGTATTTCGGCATGAAGCTTTTGTAACCCTGTTTGAGTATAAATTTGTAAAGCAATGACAGTAACATTTGATTTTATTATGTTGCTAACTAGTGAATTATTCAATAATTGTATCATCCACGGAAATTAGTTAAGTCGCGGTGTTCATTGTCCCGCGCGATGTGATTATTTTACAAATGCGGTTACACTTAATATCCTGACACTTACCTGAATCTTCTGTGAAGACCTTTCCACGTCAGAACGCGTGGTGGCGACCCAGGCAAATCAAAATATATATATTAAAACATAGCACGAAGAATGTTACAAAAGTGGTTAAATCTAGTCAAAGCGCAGCTCAAATTTAACGACTCTACTTGTAGTAGTATGCCCAAAAAATCACTCATCTTTACTCTTTTATATAAGAGTACAGAAGATAAATACAGTCAAACAAATGGATTTCCATGAACAGTTTCCGATTTCTTATAACTACCTGATTCGTACATTTCCCACAAGCTGTGATTTTAAATTTAAGCTCTGTCAAGGTACAGGTTTCAAAAAGGAACTAACTGGAAATATAATAATATTATGTATTTGTGTACATGTGTAATATGTATAAATTTATTGTCTTATTGAAGCTTTCGTAATCTGGAAATAAACTTTTGATTTGCTTTTAATATATAAAAATCATGCTCCCCTAGAAAAATTTGCAGGCTACACCCCTAAATGACTATGTAGTAATTTCTGCAAAAATGGCACAGGACCTAAAATTTAGGTCTAATGCCTATATTTTTAGGACTTGTGCCATTTAAGACTTATTAATGTCACCCACTGTATTGCATAATAAATGTTCTTTGCTCAATTTTAAATTTACTGCGTTCTTTATGTATACAGTTGGTATTTAATGTTCACTCGTGAAATGTCTAGTGTGCTTTTGTCCTAATTAAGTAAACTTTGGTGGATTTTTGTCCTACTCTTAATAAAATACGCTCCGCACAGTATATATTGCAATTCTGAATGTTTGCTTGGTTTCAGAAGTCTGGTAAAATATTCTTTTTAAACATTTTTTTATTATTTATTTATTTATTTATTCTTGTTTTAGGAATTTGTCTTGGGATTCTCGTATCTCCATTCGAAAGAAACGAATTTCTTAACAAATTATGTAATAAATTCTTAGAATGAAATAGGTTGTATTATGTAATTCGTGTATAAGTGCAGAACAGATAGTGATAATAACGATCTTAGTAGTACAAATATAGCTGTTACTGTTGGAATTAGATACGTTCGTAACATTATTGCCAACTAGTTGCTGCATAGTCCCAATTTCGTGTGGTGGTGGCGAATTTCAGAACTAAAGCAAGTGAATGATAAAGGCACAAGTCCTAAATGGCAGAAGTCCTAAAGTGCAGAAGTCCTAAAGTGCAGAAGTCCTAAAGTGCAGAAGTCCTAAAATGCAGAAGTCCTAAAATGCAGAAGTCCTAAAGTGCAGAAGTCCTAAAATGCAGAAGTCCTAAAATGCAGAAGTCCTAAAGTGCAGAAGTCCTAAAGTGCAGAAGTCCTAAAATTTAGGTCTAGTGCCCATATTTTTAGGACTTCTGCATTTTAGGACTTCTGCACTTTAGGACTTCTGGATGTCACCCGCAGCCAAGACATATTCCATATACCTGGAGCTTCTGCCTTCCGCCACAAGGCACTGTTTGACAGTTCCAAAAGAACAAGAAAGCTAGAATGTAGAATCTGAGTCATGCTCCAGTCCACTCTTAATTATTGAAATTTCGATTTTTGTACTTGCAATGTAAATATTTCCTATGGGCATTTAGGTCCTATACACAAGGCGATTTGAAAGGGAGTATGAAAATTTTGAGAGTAGAATCCTGACATCAAATCCAGTAGAAAAGTTTCTATAAACATGAGTCGAATCCCGCTTCGTTTTCGAGTTACAGGGTTTCCAACTCGGGATCCAAAATCGGTTCGGGACAATAGAAAATGAAATATATATTTCGCGTTAAATCAGAAACTGTGTGTTAAAGCTTTGATAAAGTTCAGAAAGTTGATTTGTATCAATATGATGATTTTTACGTGCGTTGCAATTCAGTTGGCAGTGTTGCCAACTTGCTAGAACTTTTATTTGTTTCCAAATGACACTACGTGGATTTTATTTTATATTTGGTATTCATTAATGATTGCCAACATCACACGAAGCACAATTTTCCCCACATTACCACAGTTTTCGAAAACTTACATGTATTTCATTAAATGGTTTTATCTCGTGCGTTATTGGTAGTTTGTGTGATTTGGTGTCGTGAACATCGTCCTAGTGTTCTCTGAAACCATGAAAAATTGTTTACACTGGTAGCATGACATTGTAGGGCACTAGTTAAGTGTTTGTGTGAATAACAATGGGGAAGTCCTATTACAGTAACGACCGTATTAAATGTGTTGATTATGCTAAAGGCCGTAAGGTGATTGTGCACAGAAAGAATTCTAGACAAAAAAATTTATCTTGCGGTAAAATATATGGATTGCGTACAGCGTGTCAGCCCAAATGTACTATTAGGGGAGGATTATTATTTGTTTCTTGTACACAAGTCGATTTGAAAGGCAGTATGAAAAATTTTGAGATGTGAATCCTTCACCGTAGTCTAGGTTTCACCGATAACGGCCGTTTTAATGGGGACACATTCATGTTTAGCATGTTAACTATCTGGTTAATGGTTTCCAAATCTACATTCAGAGGAACAAATTCTTTATCTTGCTGGTGCATAATTTCATATTTACATCTTCTTTCGTGATCACCAATATATCACACACATTTACGTTGTTCACGGTAAATATTCAAAGCACCCTTTACACGTATAATCATCCTCTCCTAATACTACGTTTTGGCAGACGCGCTGTACGCAAATACATATATTTTACCGCAAGATAAAATATTTGTCAAGAATTCTTTCTGTACACAATTATCTTATGCCTTTTAGAATCATCAACACATTTAATACGGTCCTTACTGTAATACACTGAGAAAAAAATTGTAGGTGGTAACTTAAAAAGATAGGTTACATGCGTAATTCCTGTATTTTTTGGACAACGTACAGCAGACGTATAACTGAAAATGCATGTTTTATAATACTTTCTGTATAAGTGTTCCATCTATACGTACTTTCTGTATGAAACAATGTAGGCGGTCAGGATCTCAGATACAAATGGACGTATATAACATATAGCTGGCGAAGGTAACATAAGTATATACATGTGATATACGGAAAACTGATGATGTAACATCTAAGGGCAGTGCCTATGTAGCATACGGATAACGTGTACTCCGTACTGATTTCTATAGTAAGCAAGAGGATACCGTATATTTGTACAATATACCGCTGTACGGAGAACGGATTTTTCTCTGTGTAGGACTTCCCCATTGTTATTCATACAAACACTTAACTAGTGCACTACAATGTCATGTTACCAGTGAAAACAATTTTCATGGTTCCAGAGAACACTAGGACGATGTTCACGACACCGAATCTCGTAATAAACTGTTTCGTGGTTGCAGCAGAACTTCTTGATTAAGTTCGAACTTGATGCGTGGAGTTACGAGAGGTTTTGCGATAATAAAAAATATTTTTCTTCTTCATCTTTATTATTATTATTATTATTATTATTATTATTATTATTATTATTATTATTATTATTATTATTTTATTATTATTACAACTTATACAGACGTAGTTTTTATTCGACATTTTGGTTTTACTAATGATGGCATACATCAAGTGAAATTCACACGTAATGTTGCAAACTGTCAATAACGCATGAGATAAACCTTTTAATGAAATACATGTAAGTTTTCGAAAACTGTGGTAATGTGGGGAAAATTATGCTTCATGTGATGCTGGCAATCACTAATGGATACCAAATATCAAATAAAATCCACGTAGTGTCTTTTGGAAACAAATAAAAGTTCTAGCAAGTTGGCAACACTGCCAACTGAATTGCAACGCACGTAAAAATCATCATATTGATACAAATCAACTTTCTGAACTTTATCAAAGCTTTAACACAGTTTCTGATTTAACGCGAAATATATATTTCATTTTCTATTGTCCCGAACCGATTTTGGATCCCGAGTTGGAAACCCTGTAACTCGAAAATGAAGCGGGATTCGACTCATGTTTATCGGAACTTTTCTACTGGATTTGATGTCAGGATTCTACTCTCAAAATTTTCATACTCCCTTTCAAATCGCCTTGTGTATAGGACCTAAATGCCCACAGGAAATATTTACATTGCAAGTACAAAAATCGAAATTTCAATAATTAATTGCGAATGTTAGGGGCTGCAGCCGCATGAACGGTTAACGGATTTTAAATACTTAGGTACTTCTCCAATACATGTAAAAAATCCAGATTTTTAAAAGGTGGGGTTTTTGAGAAAATGGCGTCCAAATATGGCGTCTTAATGCAATTTTCAGCTTTTCATCATGCTATAACGTGGGATGTAATAATCAGAAACGTAAGTCCTTTACATTTTCAAGAGACCTTATGGAGTAGATTTCGATGCCAGAAGCAGATGGTTCATATTGCTCGTGAGGACAGAAAAAAAAATTTGAAGTTAGCAAAAATTTCATCAAAGTTGGCAACATTGCGAGTGAATTGCGCGATTCCTATTGGACCAATAGACGAATTTTGGCCCTCCAACGAAACATACAACTTTATACTCTTCCTGCTATTACGATTACGTTACTAAGTACACTCGTTTCTCTACAATAAAATTTTTAATTTGACATGTTTTTCAGTTTTTCAAGCAATCTGAGAGGAGGGCGGCCATTTTGGAAGGCTGTATGTCGAAGAAAAATTTTTTTTCAGCAAAAAGAAAAAATATGGGTCTAATAATATTGCATGTAGATCCCATATAAAAAAAAATAAATGAAATCTGAGACTATGATGGGGACCAATTGTGGTTTGCCTGGACGATTTGAAATGGAATTGGTCGTAGTCCGAAAGTTAACTTCATTTTTTTTTTTCGTAATTAATCTCCAAACACTGATGACCTGTATTACCTCTCTTGTTAATCGAATGCTTATATTTCGTATAATTCAGTTGATTTCTCTGTAAATTTTGTATATCGGGGCCGCTATCTACCACAGATAACTCTTAAAAATAATTTTAAACCCAATGGAGCCTCATGGAGAAGTTTTTATCATTGTTCAGTAGAATAAACGGGGATCAATCTGATGGTTATTGTGGAAAGAATATGAGTATAACCTTCCTTGTGTTTCGATAAACTCATAGCGTCAATTGGGTTGAAATCTAAACATATATCTCTATGAGTTTGCAGTTCACATTCTAGTAAATTCTAGAATTCTAGTAAACGTGCATACTCTATTATACGAGAATATGTTCGATGTTCGAAGTCATGTTTACCCTATTAGAAAGCAATTACAGCTTATCAATGATACCTCATGTCTTCATATTTTTTTCATCATATATTAGAGGAAAGTACATAAATATGGAATACCGTTTACTAATTATGTAATTACTCGTCACCAAAACTGAAAATACCAGCAAAATATACTTTGAAAGGTAAAGTAGAATGTTTACTACAGCACTAAGGAGTTACAATCATTACATGAATAAAACTAAGATAGATATTAATGATTTACTGAAAATATGCGATTGTTTCTGTTTACGTAAATGGGTCTAAATATGGAATACTTGTAATAATCTATTTACAAAACTCACAAATATAACATCCTCGGTCACATCCAAAACATTGTACGTGGCACCATAATTCACACATAAAACACACTACTCATTGCTCTCCATGATTATCTTGTGAGAATTTTCCACCACAAGAGACATTCGGCTTCAGGACTATTGGGATAACTTCATCGTCTGGCTGAGAAAAGTCTAAAGACGAGTCTTCGAAATTGATATCACATTCTTTTGATGAATTGGAAGAGCTCTCTCTGTGTCGTTTTAGACGTTTCTTACTTCGTTCACGATATCTTGAGGTAGCTGTGGACTCATTTGTACTGTTCTCCTTGTCCTATACGTGTATTGTTTATTATCTGGGTTTTCATTTTCTATTTGTTGTCTGTTGGGTTTCTTTTCTCCTGCTTCTGAAGAGCATTCTTATGTGGTGAAGATCTCAAAACTGCAGCTAGTTCTGGTTTTCTTCTGATGCTGCCCAACTGCTTTCTAGGATTTCGAACTGGTATTACTTCCTCAGGACTAGTCAGACATTTACTTTTAGACCTCTTCTGCCATATTCTTAGCGTTAGTCTTCGTGAAGAACTAATATTATTTCCATTAGCAATAAATATCTCACTAATTTAAATTAGCGGATTTTCCAACTCTATAGGTAATACAATGTTGCGTCCAAGTATTGTTTTGGCAACTTTCTAAAGTATAAAGTGCGGATTTTAATTTACAAACCTAAATAGAGTAGATCTGGGAACATGATAATATTTGACCTGTTTTAGGTGTACCATTTACTTACTTCTGGCCTAGAAGATGGCTGCTTGCCCATTGTTTCTGATGACACTCTTTCGTTTTGGATGAAGGAATGTATGTGTGATACAAAATAAAGAGAAAAAATAAAAGAAAATAGTGAGAGATACAATTATGGAATACTATTCCATATTTATCACCCCATTGGTATTCCATATTTGTATCCTTGTCTCCTTGGAATGTCACATGATGTAGCAATGTACAAAACACTTCAACTCTTTTCTGCTTTGTACGAAAATGATCGTTGACACTTGTCGAAGTTCAGAATGCAAAGTGACAACAATTGAACTTCATTAAGAATAAAATTTACTCCACTGAAAACTTACCTACAGGAAACTCAATAACCAGAAAAAAGTATCAACAGCTGTATCACACTGGTTCTTTTGTCTAACACTTTCTTCTCAGCTGTGGCGTAATATCCGTAGGTCTATAACAGTCTGCACCTATCACCCCTACGCGGCAGCACCATTATCCGCTATAAGTCGGTATTCCATATTAGTAGTACTATTCCATATTTGTATCCTTTACTCTATATGTAGATTTCAATCCAATTTGTGGCAGAACTTTATTTATCATAGTTAAAAAAAAGAAACTAATGTTAGTTTTAAAACCTTTCTCTATAGCAATAGTTTGTTTGAATGTATGATTACCCGGTTCAAAAGCATTTATAGGGTATTAGTGTTACGTATGTGTTGATGGATAATTTCAAATCATATATATATGTAGATTTGAATTAAATTCATGCTACGAGTTTGTTCGCCACCGGGAAGAAAGCAAACACTAAATTTGAACCCATCTTCGTAATAAAGTTTCTGTTTGAATTTTTAGTTACCCTGTTAGGGAGCAATTACAGGCTAGGAATGATATCTCAATTCTTGAGTGATAATTTTTAATTATATATGTGCAGATTTCTGAGCAGTTTACTGTCATGTTCATAATATTAAGTTATTTAATGTAAAATAAATTCGAAATACTGTATTATTTTTGAAGATATTGTTCTTCCGTTGATAAATAAATTATTGTTAATTTTATTTTAAAATTTCTGACTTGTTAAACCGCAAATAAAATAGAAATATGTGAACTGTTTATTTGTGTTGATATGTTTCTATGTACACTTTCAATGTTGGTGGATACCATAATTAAAATAATGTACGTAAAAAAATAGTGTGCAGATTTGAATCTAATTTGTGCTTGGAATTTATTTGCCACCGATAAATAAGGAAGTGCTCGTTTTCAACTGTTCTCCATAATAACAGTTTGTTTGAATTCACACCTACCCAGTTGGAAAAAACTATTGCAGATTAGTGATGATACCTCATGTTTTGAGTGATATTTTCTGATGATATATGTTTAGGTTTGAATCCAGTTTACGCTAGAAGTTGGTCACCGAAGTTGTAGAAAGGATGGTACTCATCTTCACACAATAACCATCACATCGGATACCCGTTTATTCTATTGAACATTCAACTTTGAGACGATTGCATCTTGAGCTAACTTCTCCGAGGTAATTTACAGAAATAATCTCCGGCAAACTTTACTTTACACGCTCCAGCTACGCATCGAGCTAGGACCCCTTTAAAAGAGTAGAGTAGAGTAGGGTTTGGTAAGCCTAGGGTTACGGAAGTTTGGATCCATTTTGTTAAAATTGAGTGTAATTTATCATGTCTGTGTAACGATAGTATCTAATTTTTGTGCTATCGTATTTTGTGGGGTCATACTTATGTTCTTGAAACGTGAACTTTTCTTAGCAAGAAATGCACTTGTAGTTTTGATAGTTTATTTTAAGGGAGGAATTGTGTGAATAGGTGCAGATTCACTTTAGGAGGGCCGAGTATAAACACGGGTAAATTTTAAAACACCAATCAACTTGTGCTAGGTAGTCACTAAACAGCACGAATGCGCGTAAACTACTTATGGCAGCACAACTGACATACTTTCCACTGGAATTTTCACCAACCCTTTCTTCTTTTATCTTAACTTTTTCACTGTCACTTTCTTTCTTTTATTTCACGTCTTACTTTACTACATTTTAAACCAGTAACTAATTCTTTTCTGTTCGTTCATCCCATATGCTTGTCACATTTCTGACACATTACATCACACTTGAGTAGCTTACACTCTTGCAAATATGTAATTACTTGTTTTCCTATAACATAGAAATACGAGGAATCGATGGTTAGGAATTCATTCAAATTGCTTACTGGAACTAGTAGGACACTTTCGGCTACTCCGATCTTTAAGGATCACGACATACAACATTGCCCACTGTACCTTCCATGTTTGACAGTACGTTTTTATGTGCTTAGAAGTGCAGGCTTTGTACGAGTATTAGATATTTTCGCTGGTAAGATACACATATATTGTGATTTCTTGTATGTTCCTGTTTTGAAATCAAAATTCATATTTCTTCCGTAAATTTTACAAACCCCATATAAAAAGGGTGGCACCTTAATTTTATGTCATAAATACTTAAATATCCGTGCCACAAAGACACACGTACTTCATCAATTTCATATTGGTAATCTCAGTCTTTTCACAGACATTAATTCCTCGATACAGAAGTATGTATTATAACTGAGTTCACTAGTTTTTCATTGAACATTAAGGCGGTTGGCACTTCTTCGCTGAGTCGAGTTTTCCCCTATCTAATAACATTGGAACTTTTTTCCTGTTTTTCTCAGCAAGCAATGAACAAATCCTTACAAAACTTTGCATGCAGTCAGGTCGATAATAAAGGATTCATTGTATGAGCTTATAATTTTACTAAAATTCTCCAATTAAGTTATTCATTCCCCCCTTTTTTCATGTGAAAATTTGCAATAACGCATTGACGACACTGCGTTCTCTCTTCTAGCAGGTTGCGGCGAATATCTCAGGGTTGCTTTGAAGTTTAAACATTGTCCACAGCTGTGAGTGGACCCCTTTCAACAATGACATATTTATGGCATTTTAGTGAGGAGGCGTTGGAGTACGTTTTCTTTGCTGAAAGAAGAAAAAAGTAAAAACAGCGAGAAGAAATCCATTCTTCTTTTACGTTAGCTTTTCCCCCCGTCAAGTATAGACAGTTGTAAGCAATTAGAAGCGAACTGTCTCTATTGAATAAAGATACTATACGAAAGTGATTGTCACTTTATTATTATTATTACTTTTTTTTCGAAACATGAATAGATATACCTTTCTTGACTCCCAGTAATAGCATTCTAATAACCTTGTAACTTGCCCTTCTATCTATATATGAGGTATTTATTAGTAAATTTCTAATCTGATAAAAGAAAAACTACTTTTATAGTAACGCAGGGGCGGATCCAGGACCGACTTCTGGAGGGGGGGGTTGTCATACTGCTACTTTTAAGGGCTCCAAACTTTAAAATGGGTTTTATTTATATATATAAAATAAGAAAGTTTCATCTGGGGGGGCGATCGCCCCCTCCCCTGGATCCGCCCCTGTAGTAACGTATCTAAGAGATATATATGTATTTTATTTATCTATTATATTTCAATTTAAAATAAATTGCATGGTTTGTAACAACAAATAGTGCTCAAAATAGTACAAAATAAAACTTATTACCAGTCAACTTTAGATTTAGATCAAACATAATAATGAACAACAACAATATATATTGTATAATTTATTTTTATGTATTTTTTATATTAATATAAAAGGTGTACAATGATAATTTAGGAAGCCAATTGATCTGACTGAAAATTTGTTTAAAACTATTTTATAGAATCTTTTAGATTAGTTTAACTATATTCTTGTTAATTGCAAAATTTTTTAAAAGATCTCTTTTTAATCTATATTTGTATTTTTTCTTTACTCACTCATGAAGTATACCCAGAACTTATGTCAATTTTTCAAAGTTGATTCTTAGATAAGTTTCGAGAGTTGTCAGCAAAATTTCCTTAGCGTCTTATTTGAACTGCTTTTTGAAATGGAATGCGTACGTTTAGAGAATTTGTGGTTTGATCTTACAATGTACATAGTGTAATATAACAAAAAATAGTTTTATATACTGTAATGCTGTAATCTCACTTTAATTTGCCATAGTATATTTTTTCTTTCTTTTTTGCGTGAAAATAACATTTGAAACCAAATTATTTCCTTTTTAAAAATTATACATGAAATGAAAATTAAATTTAAAAAAAAAACTATGACATACTCATTGTATAAGTAAATGTGAAACGTTAGTGTTTTGTTTGATTTATTTATATGGATTGAATTCAATACTTCGAGTGTAACTTTGGCCACCTATCAACAAAGTTAAAAAGTGAGCAGTATAATTTATAAGTAAGTTACTTATTTGATTTGAGACAATTTTGGAGGGGAGAGATAGAAATTTTACTAATAACATTTTTTTTATTTAACTTTTCCTGTATTTATGTTTAGCGTGGCCTTGTGAATTTTCTTTACCTTTTTTTTCAACGTAGAAGCTTGCCTAGGGATTTTGGCGTATGCTCTTAGATATTTAAATTGTGAACAGTGCTTCGCTGATATTTAGCATTTTGATTGTACTGCTTGCAGGGTGGGTTGATTTAAATCAGTCTGATTTAAATCACGATTTTAATCAAGATTTAAATCACTTGATTTTTTAAATAAAAATCGTTGATTTAAATCAAATTCCGAAATGAATTAATTTAAAGTGAAAGTAAGTAAAATCCCGTTTCTGTTCTGTTATTTCGATTATGGAAGATAATAATCATAATACAGTTAGACTCAAATGTATGTAAGCACAGTATGAAAACGAGTATCATGTAGAGAACGATCAGGGAAAATCCCTTTGAACGGGTAACGGGTGAACCCTGCTTTCTTCTCTTTGTAACACATGGTTTTAAAATTTCTATTTCAACGGGGAAGTCACCATGGACATTTAAGATGAAAACTCTTTTGTGTCCACGTCTATTTATTTGTTTCCAGATAATAGGGGCGTATTTAGAGGGGTCCGATCCCCTCTCCGAAACAAAAATAAATAAATAAATAAATTTTAAAATTTTGGGCGAAATTTATGTACTAAATACATAGAAGTTCCTCGGGATCGTAATACGGCAAATTTTGGATGCGTTAAAATATCGAATAATACTTTTGATAAAGTGGATACTTGACCCCATTGCAGAACATGCCGCGATCTGCGATGTGATCGCAGAAAATTTGCCGCGCCTGTACAGGAAAAATTGTCAGAGGAAATAAAATAGCCAAGAGAAAAGTATAAAAACGTGCCTGCTATGTATAGATGTCTTAAATGCACGGACAACTCACATTTGAACTGTTTTTCACGTCACATAAAGCATATTTTTAACAATCACAAGTGTTTCTTCTGCTGGAACTGATCATCTTGATTTTTTTATTTTGGAATTCCTGCAGAAAATTTTTTACTTACAAAAGCTCATCGCATAAATACAAAGAAAGTTCTGCCATCGGCTAATATATATAATCAGAAAACGATATTCACGAAGAAATTAAATATCGACTAAAAGCAGGGAATTCGTGTTATTATTCAGTTCAAAATCTCTTATCGTCGCGAATTCTGTCGAGGAATTTGAAGCTTTAAAATATATAAACCGATAATTATGCCTGTTGTGCTGTATGGTTGTGAAACATGGTCGCTTACGCTGAGGGAAGAACGCAGACTGAAAGTATTTGAGAATAAAATCCTGAAACGAATATTCGGAACCAAAAGGAACCGAAATGAGGAATGGCGAAAACTTCATGATGAGGAACTGCATAATTTATACCGTTCACCAAACATTGTTAGGGTCATCAAATCTTGGAGGCTCAGGTGGGCAGGACATGTAGCGAGAATAGAAGAAAGTAGGAACGCTTTCAAAGTTTTAACTGGAAGTCCAATCGGAAAACGACTATTAGGAAGACCTAGGCGCAGATGGAAGAACAATATTAAGATGGATCTCGCAGAAATAAGAATACAAAATAGAAACTGGAATCAGTTGACTAAGGATAGAAGTTATGACAGCTTTTGTGAACATGGTATTAAACCTCCGGGTTCCATAGGTCATAGAGTGAGTTAGTTAAATTTAGGCGAAATTTATGTACTTTATATGTATTTCGTGCCGCTAGCTAGTTCCAATTGTTTAAAAATATGCCCCTGCCAAACATCAGCAACTTTCGTGAAAAGAAAAGTGTTATGTTGATATACATTGCTGTACTTTTTCCTTAATGCTTAAGAAACAATGTTTGGGATTGAAATAGGTTAACGATTGGGAATTAATTCAAAATTAAAAACCCAATACTTTCACTTAAATGGCATAATTAACATTTAATACTAATTCCTAATGTTTTTTCTTCAGTTCGCGACTTGTATTATACGAAGAAAAAGATTTGATTTAAATCAAAAAAATCGATTTAAATAAAAAAAATCAACAAAAATGATTTTTTTGAAAAAAATCATGATTTTTTTCCACCCTGACTGCTTGTTTATTTAGTTTTCTAATAACTTCATTTTACATAATGTTGTGGCTTGATGTAACAAAGTATTCCATCACATATTTTTATATTTATACAGTAATGTTTTAGTTTAATATGTATGACGTTGACAAATTGGTGTACTTCAACAAAACAAAGCCCTGTATTTTAAAACGAAGCATGAAAAAATAATGCATAAAATTAAAATTATTCTGTTAATAATATGTGTTGTACTATTTGTATATGTGTTGTACCTATAGATGAAATTTCGCGTTCACCATCTGGAAAAAAAGAAAATTTCCTATTTAGAGTGCGTAAGTTACATGGTTATTGTTAGCAGGTAACACTAATAAGTCCTTATTCCCTGTCAAGAAATAAGTCCCTATTCATATTTCCAAAAGTAATAATAAGAAAATGACGTTTGTATCTACATTAACAGTACATATTTCATTATGTATAGATGTTTTCTTGTGTAGTAACAGAATCTATGATACTACACTTTACTTTCTCCTACAAATGTGCTCTGTTAGAAGGGTAATGTGTGGTCAGTTTCCCAATTGCCTCACGATACTGAATCAATGCCGAAAAATCTGTCATCACTAGGAATAGAATTCGATAGCATTCACGCTAAGAACATATTTGTGTAACAAAAAAAATTTTTATTTCTAAATTTCCTTCGTATGTGGTAAAAATGAAATGATTATTATTTAGCATAAACATTCTATACTACTATTCACAGTTTCAAATACATACAAATAAATACATATATATATATATATATATATATATATATATATATATATATATATATATATATATATATATATATATATATATATATATATATACAGTGGCGTATTTACGATTTTCTTTCGGGGGGGGGCTTTGCTAACTTTCGGGGAGGGCTTTGCCTGGAAATGTGAAAATTCTGCAAGATATTTCATATAGTTTACTATAGTAAGTAAGATTTCGGGGGGGGCTTAAGCCCGGAAGCCCCCCCCTAAATACGCCACTGTATATATATATATATATATATATATATATATATATATATATATATATATATATATATATATATACAATTATTCCAAAATGCTATATCCACTGGTTTACCTGTTTTCGTGAGGTTACAAAAGTCAAAGAGCACTGTGTTTTCAATGTGATAACCCCACTGATGTCGACAGCGCGGCAGTCTCCGGTCAGGGAATCAAACCGGCAAGTAGGAACCGATGAGGTGACCACACATTTTAACTAAGTTATTAGTGTCAAAGCTGCAGTGATATTCCCTGCTCGTTTCAATCTTTTGAGACACGGATTTCTTCTTCTTATTATTATTATTATTATTATTTCACACAGGAAACTTGAAAATAAAATGAAATCTGTAAGGTTTACGTCCCACAGTTATGCCGGCTAGGCTAAAGGAGATGGTGATGATAAGTAATGAATGAAATGGTGGAATGAAGAAAATGGGAGGAAACGGGAGAACCCCGAGAAAACTCACGCAGACGGTGTTTGTCCAGTACAAAGTTCACTTGACGCGAGCCATGCACCAGAAGTGAACGCTCTACCACTAAGCCACCGCAGCCCCCATACAGGAAACTTATCCGGTATCATAATAGTCTGCTAATTTATATTTGTATGATCAATCATCAGGTGTCAGACTGAGGTACGTGAGATGCAAAGGGCACCTTGCTAGGTTTGAAAGTAACGACAAAATCTCCGAATGAGACTGAACGAATATACTAAAAGCAATAGGTTCAGCAAAGAAAATAAAGAGCGCCCACTCCTTCTCAGTGCCATAAATCTGTCCTTGAAAAAGACGAGAGGGCTAGAAAATTCCATTCTACAGATGTGATATGGACAGTTTAAAAACCTGTTTTAAATGGCTAGCCCTAATTTCCCGCACGCTGCTAACACAAACAGGGAGAAACAGAGATCGCACTGTTGCAAATCTTCACATGAAAAAAGGGGAGAATGAATAATTTAATTGGAGGCTTTTAGTAAAATTATAAGCTCATAGAATGAATCCTTTATTATCGACCTGACTACATGCAAATTTTTGTAAGGATTTGTTCATTGCTTGCTGAGAAAAACACGAAAAAAGTTCCAATATTATTAGATAGGGGAAAACTCGACTCAGCGAAGAGGTACCAACCGCCTTAAGGAAATGTAGAGTGTGTAATGTAGTGGGGGCCGCGGTGGCTCAGTGGTAGAGCGTTCACCTCTGGTGCTAGGGGTTTCGGGTTCAAACCCTGCTCCCGCCAAGTGAACTTTGTGGTGGACAAACACCGTGTGCGTGGGTTTTCTCGGGGTTCTCCCGTTTCCTCCCACTTTCTTCATTCCACCATTTCATTCATTACTCTTTATCACCGTCTCCTTTAGTCTAACCGGCATAACCGTGGGACGTAAAACTCAAACTTTCATTTCATTTCATTTGTGTAATGTAGTGTAGTGAATTTGTATATGCAAGGAACATATTTCTTTCTCATTAACCTGCTGTTGATTATGTAGATGGCTTCCCTCTTATGGAACTGGAAGCGGCTCGTCCGTGTATATTGATAAATGAGACTGATATGCGAAGTCCACTTGGATTCGGTACTTATCCAATGAAAGTTAGAATGAGGATAGACGATAATTGAACCTGTTACTTATGACAAGATAGGGCGAGTTCAGATTTCACGTAGCGGACTCCGCTGTTTATCTCTGAAAAGTTAAGTGTTGGTCTGCTAGTTATGGGTGACTATACTAGAGACTTATTTGAATGAAAATAGGTCCTCATTTATATACCACGTAAGAGAAACCCAAACTGAAAGTATGAACTGTTTCAAAGGTCATGCTGCGACCCCATGAAATTACACAGCATTCGAGTTAAGCACTCTGTGCGTGCAATCTCTTTATAGTACAGGAAAAAAGTAGCTGGCAAGACAGGTGTTCATTTAATCTGTGGATAGGAGATATGGGCACCGTATAGGAAGAAGTTAAATAAAAACATTCTACAAGTTGTTGAACTTTTATCTCAGATATCAAAAGAAAGATATGTCACTCACGAGTTGAACGCTAAAGCAGTGAAAGAAGAAACTCGAGCTATACTTGACATAACTTTAGAAGATTTGCAAAAGTGACCGTTGAAGTTGCACTCCGTACCAAATTGTACAAGACCTGCAGGAGCTGTAGCAGTCAAGATATCCAAGTTTCAGAAGTTGAACTTCATGATAGCTCAGACAGCGATAGTGACTAATGTGAGCGTAACTTGGAACAGAAGGCTGCAGGTTTAGATCGTTTGGTTTCTGTAATGAAGGAGAAGTTGCCTACAGCGAATAGACAACAAAAACCCCAGATTCTCACACTGACCCTTCAATTGTGGTTCAGAAAGAAGGCTGCGAATTCGACGTTTCAGAGTACCACGGTTCGGCAGCCAAGAAATCTTACATACGAACACGGAATCCATACAGTACTCCATACCGCATCATGGAAGAAACTACTTGGAGAGACAGTGCTGGTGATTTAAGATTTTTGTCAGGATGATGAGTTTTCCAGGCAAATTAAAGATATAATTTCAGGCAGGAATTAAAGATAAAGTCAGTATATCCAGGAATCTGTACAACCAGAAAAGGCTCCTGCTATGCAACTTTAACTTGTTCTTATATCAGATTGTATCTGTTTTTGTTTTCATGTAATTAATTATGAAGTAGTGTATAGTAAGCTAGTCACAAACCATATTTTTACTAATAAAACACCTCATAAAAAATACTTTAACCAATCCATCTAACAATTTTCTGAACTCATGTGTTGTTTTATACGAAGAAAAGACGCAATCACGATTAAATCAAATTTTAAAGGACCTCGCACAATCCTTATGGAAATTGGATTTCGGTGGAATTGCATGAAACCGTGATATGTTGTAGAGTTTGTGATCCTAAGAAAAAGTCTCAATGGGCACAACCACCAATCACTGATTGTTTGGCCACCGCAAGGCTACTTTTTTTTTCTTTCTTCAAAACAGCGGAAGGCAATGGTGTTCTTGGATTTTAGTGGTATTGTATGAAACGGTGAAAAAGTTTAGATTTTCTCATCCTATCCCAGAACTCGGAAATGGGATGCGGAGAGTAGTAAACACCATTTAAGCATAGGTAACATCCCGATAATAATCTTGCGGGACAAAGAAAGCTCCGGGAAATCGTGAACAGGATGGCTGGCCCGGGCCGAAACTCCCGGGTAAGAACAAATACTCTACCAAATGACCTACAATTGCTCGGTGACCCCAAATTAACACCTTTTCTCACGATGACAAGCTCTACAGTATATCACAGGTTCATTCATTTTCACCGAAATCCGAATATCGTTATCTTCGGTTTTTTTTTTTAAAGCCCTGTAGTGGCTACACGGTCAGTGATTGATGGTTGGTTTCAAGCAATTCCATCGATGATTTCTAGCAATTAAATGATTTTCTTAGATGTTAGTATCCTTTCATCTCTGCAAGCATTTTTTTTTAAATATGTCAATTTTCCCTCATATTTAGAATATTTAAAACAGCCACTTGGGACAGACTTGTTATTGCCGCTTAGCAGCGTCTCTATCCGTGCTTCCTAATTTTCACTCATGTTTATTTCATAGAATTTCTAAGGGTTTTTTTTTTTTCGACTCCTTGTCGAAAATCCCTTGTGCCGCTGTTGAATGATTCTTAATTGTGCAATTTGGGTACAGCAGATGACAAGTTTAAGACAGGAATATGCCGCCTTAGCTTTACGAATAGTAGTTTTGGAGACATTCAAAGTTCATGTTTTCACATTTCTTGAAGCCTTTAGCTTTTAAACTTGACCTGTGTGTACCAAGGCTTTTATTTCCTTTGCCACTTTAGACGGGAGCTATCTCCTCTTCAGTTTTTTATAAGGCTCACGAAAACGCTGTATATTTAAACTTTCACAGTCTTTGGGTTAATAAATTTCTCTTTTTAATTTTTTAGATTCGTTGTCTTTAAGAACTAGTATTTGAAGCAACCATGACTACTGCAGCAAGACCAACATTTGAACCTGCCCGTGGAGGGCAGGGAAGGGGAGAGAAAGACTTAAGTGCTATGTCGAAGCAGTATTCGAGTAGAGATCTACCCTCACACACAAAATTGAAGTTTAGGTAAGTCTTCAAAGAATTGTGTGTTTTTAATGTTGTTGGAGTATATCAACATTTCATTCATTAAAAAAAAAAAAAAAAAAAAAAATCTTACCAAAAAGTATCTAAATGTGACGTTCATCTTTACTGTAAATGATTGTGGATTCTCTTGGAGTAAATATTTTTTAATGAGTATTGAATATGCACCTATTGAATCAAGTAGCTATATCAACATTTTTTAAATTTTAAACCCATTGACTGGCTAGGTGTATAACATCTATTATTTTGAATGATTTTCGTTGGGTGTCGTCGACATAAAGGCTAGGTTCTTTATGTTATTTCTGCATCAGTATGAACTCTGGCAAGTTTTTCAGTAATTATGTTTCATTCTGATTCCAAAGAAGGTATTACATCGGCTGAAAGGTTCTAATGAATGTGGATCGAAAATTTAGTTATTTCAATTGCATAAACTATTGAGGGGATCTTCAAGGCAATCTAACACTACAACCCGGTGTTAGAAGAAAGAAAAAATAATAAGAACAAAATGAAAAGTTATACATAACTAATTCAGCTTTAATATTCACGTTTCATAAATCTTTCGGAACTAGTACAATGAATTTTAAATGTTAAGGATTAGACATTGGAAGAATTCCAATCGTTACTACAAGGGCTTTAAATATAAAGGGCAGGCTGATATCTATTTATGTCATAATAGTTTGTTAAAAGTAGTAAACAATTCAGTATAAGTGCATCTGATTAGCTGGCAGATTAGAAGGCTTATGTGCGGAATGTGAGTTTGTGTATAATACGAAGCAAATTGTGTTTTAAAAATTGCTAAAATAACGTGCAAAGTCAGAGAATTGTCAATTTTATATTTATACGAAAGTAGAAAGACTGTTCTGTTTTTTTCTTTAAATGTATAGTTACTTGCTGACGTTTATTAAATACAAAAGATAATAACTTCTAAAATTTACTTCTGATTGCACAATTAGAGCTATGAAGTTGGAAAGGTTTCAATCTTGGTCACGGTCTCTGTGGTAATTTGACTACACTAACGGGGGAACCATGTACGGTAAGTATATAGTCATACTGTTATTAATTTGTAACGTGGACAGTTGGACATTTTCGGTGGCATCAAATGTGGATAATTTAGAAACACATTAAAAAGATCAGTTACTTATTAGACCAAATATTTCCAAGAAAGCTTATTTCCACATACGGTTTCGATGTTAGGCTTACATTATTCTTTGTGAAATGAGTGTAAAACTACGCTTTTGAAATTCTGTTTTTGGACGAATCCTGATGCGTATTCAAGGAAACGGGAAGTTGTGCGATAGTATATATGCTGTTGAATTTTGAGGTAGCTGTCTTATTATTTCGACATTCTAATGCGATAATCATATACTAATTCCATTTAGGGGCCAGGTATAAGAAGTATGTGATAAATCATGCTCCAGCAGTACTATCTGTTGAGAATCTCTCTAACTACTTCCATTCTCCATATTCATTCTAAACCTGAAAGACAACCGACACCTGTTGACAAAGGAGATGATTTAAAATGGAAGGAAATACATCAGGGTTTTAAAAATCGCACAAGTTGTTTGTTACATAAGTAGAAATGTTCATCCAAAATATCAGACTCATTCAACTGTCAACATAGTTAAGTAGGGTTGTGAAAATAAGTAAAAAGTGTTTTTTTTTTTTTTTTTTTTTTTTTTTCAATGATACCAACTTAATAGCTCTGCATTACTGGTGCATATAGTTCACTACCCTATAAAGCACTGCACACAAACACAGGCATTTGTTGTTTTATCTAGGAAATCTGTGACACGTTAAAAAATGAGCTTTATAAATGGTGATGTAAAAAAGTGCTGACTTTGACAGTTTATATATCCGAACATAAAATGGTCATGCCGCTTTCAACATATTACTGCATTATAGCGATGCATATATTTATTACAGAAAAAGTTTGACCCATGTAACTTAATTAGTAACCGAGTTTTTGCTCATTGAAAACTTAAACAATCAGCGTGTTCAGCAAGTTACGATCCGGGCTGCCTCACTTCAAAGTCAGTTTCTCGGAAACTGGTAGAGACAGGAAAATAAAAATTTTACAGGCTTTGTTACGAGGGAAGTAGCTACCCGTGTGTCAAGTTTCATCAAAATCCCAGATGATCGACTGGGGATTTTTTTTTTTCTAATTTCGGTGATTATATACGGTCTTTCCATGTAACGAAGTTTCTCACCTTTACGTATATATATCTACCTATCCTAGATTTTCGATGTTCATTCGAGGATTCTCCAACTTCGCACAAAGTATTTCGTTTTGCGATACCACTATTTCATGAATTTTTAAAGTGGCGTAGATTTTCATGATCCGAATGATCTGGCTCAGAATTTGATAACCACGGCCTCCACATTTTAGCATGTTGTTTTCACAGATGATTGAAAAATAGGATGATGAGAAATCTTGGCAGCGGTACATTTAAGGTTGCCAATTCTCGAAAAATAAATAAATAAATAAAATAAAAATAAAAATAAAAAACTGTCACCCTCTCAAAATTTTCTATGATAAAGATCTAACTGTAAATATCTCTGTTCGTGCCCATCCATGGGAAGTAAATGTACTATCGTGAACAAAAATACATTAGCATCGGTATTCTGCATACCCTTGGTACATTCACTAATAAGCTTAATAGATACATTGTGCTATAAATGAGAAACTGAAATCGGCATTGATCATTTTATTCTATTTGCCAGTAACTGCCACTTCTTTAAAATTATCGAAACAGGTGAACAAAAGTATATTAATCTTTACGTGACAATTGTGGATTTGGAAAATGAAATTTATTCTTTAAACTTATACTTCAACTGCAGGAAATTGCTTTAAATCCTTTTTCACTCTTAATAAATGTATAAAATTCCTTACAAATTAATTTTACATTTTCCTGATACAGTCCGTGTCATCTCTTTAAAATTATCTAAACTGATGAACAAAGTATATTAATCGTTGATAAATAGTGAAAGGTTATAGTTTTGGATTTACAGAGTGAAAGTTACTTTTTAAATCTATACTTTGAACTAGATGAAATTGCTTCGAACTAGATACAAATTTGAAAAAAACCGGTGATAAAGGGGCTAGTAAGAAGTTTGTACCAGTCACCGGCTTTAAATAAAATAACAGCAATATTTCTGGCCAGGCTGGTGAAAAAACAGCCAGTTGGCAACCCTAGTCTCATTATGAGTAACTGCATTGCAAACAAGAACTAAAGGAAACGCGTGGAAGCAGACTTATTATTTGAAATGGAGGCTGGCCATCGACATGTTAGCGTAAAAGAAAATAACTTCATTTACTTATCTTGTGTGTCCATATAAATGACAGCGTTGCATTTTCATCATAACATCATCATCATTTGCAACATTGGGCGCATAAAGAGTGTATAGCTGAAACGGCTGGTCCGATTTAAATAATTCCTTCACTTTAGATTGAAAACATCGTATTTGGAGACAGTTTCTCCTCTTACATTTTGCTGTAACTGATAATAACAGTTACCCCATATTAGGGAACTTTTTAGACATCCTATATACACTATGTGATCAAAAGTATCCGGACACCCCCAAATACATACGTTTTTCATATTAGGTGCGTTGTGCTGCCACCTATTGCCAGGTATTCATTATCAGCGACCTCAGTAGTCATTAGACATCGTGAGAAAGCAGAATGGGGCGCTCCGTGGAACTCACGTACCGTACTTCGAACGTGGTCAGGTGATTGGGTGTCACTTGTGTCAGAAGTCTGTACGCGAGATTTCCACTCTCCTAAATATCCCTAGGTCCACTGTGTCTGATGTGATAGTGAAGTGGAAACGTGAAGGGACACGTACAGCACAAAAGCGTACAGGCCGACCTCGTCTGTGGACTGACAGAGAGCACCGACAGTTGAAGAGGGTCGTGAAGTGTAATAGGCAGACATCTATCCAGACCATCACACAGGAATTCCAAACTGCATCAGGATCCACTCCAAGTATCCACCGATTGTAGCTGATAACGAAAATTAATTATTTCTTGGAAGATGGCTAATTAAGAGGATGGACAGTTAAGGAGAGGGGGTTTACGAGAAAATCTACTGTATTTCCTTTTACTGTGTTGGCAGTGTGGCAGTGGAAGAAAGTTTTCTCTTAATTTCATTATTTTACGCTAATATTGAGCAATAACACGAGTCGACAAAAAAGTACTTTTTCTCTGGCACACGGAAGAAAATACCTGATTCTAATAGAACTTTTCACGTAAAATTCGAATCTGCAATCAGTTTTTCTCCATCACCCTCAGACAGAGGAATTTCCCGTGACAGAGGAATTTTCGGGAAATTTTCCCTCAAATTTCATTTTTTTTTTTTTTTAACCATTTTCATACCTGTAGCTCGGGTACTCTTAAGTATATAAACACACAAATTATATTGTATGTTAGCTTGATTTATACTTAGTAAGCCATCTAAGTTTCATAAGAATCGCATTATTCTTTCTAGAGAAATAAACATATTTATATGAAAATATGTTATGTGTACTGTTCATTTTACCATATTCATTAGTGCAGATAAAATCACATATAACTTCCACGAAAATTACAATATAAGCACGGTTTATACCTCATTGGATTTGAAATAAAATATATTTTCAATGATGTATACATCGTGTCACCATTTTTTGTATGAGGGAATTTCTAGAGGGATTTTGTGAGATATTCCCTCCAAAAAGTAGTTTATATAATTTTTCTGTCTTAGCTTACTATTTGTATATAGTGATACAGAAACAGGAACTGCACTAAAACATAATTTTATGTGTACTTAATAAATAATACAAAAGAAGTGAGTGGTATTTTCTTAATAGATGAACTCTTACTTACCTTAACTAAAATGTTTTAGTTGTCGACTTTCTTCTGTGTTTGGCTTCTGGAACATCTCTTTGAGTGTCCAACAGTAATCAGCTAGCATTTGTGAACTTAACTGTCCCTGGTATCTCTTCTCCATGGAGGAAATGTCCTGATGAAAACGTTCCCCATGCTCATCACTAACAGCACCAAGGTTTTCAGGAAAGAAATTCAGGTGGGAGTCTAGAAAGTGAAAATTAAGGGACATGTTGCAACCCATTTCTTTGAATGATTGCAGGAAATCACTCACAATTTCACGGTAATTTGGGGCTTTCTGGTTTCCTAAAAAAAATCTCTGTTAAACATTTAAATGAACACCAAGCTGCTTTCTCAACCGGAGTTGAGAGATCCTCAAATTTTTGGTCACGGAGTAAACATCTTATTTGGGGGCCTACAAAAATCCCTTCCTTGATTTTAGCGTCACTAACCCAAGGAAATTTTTCCTTGAGATAACAAAATCCTGCATTACTTTTGTCCATTGCCTTAAAGTTTTTGAAGAGCCCCAACTTAATGTGAAGAGGAGGTAGAATTATCATGGCTCCCCAGTGAGGAATAAACAACATTCTTCTGTCCAGGAGTTAATACACGCTTTGGCCATTCCTTCTTGATGTAATGTTCCGCTTTGTTCCTGCTGTCCCATTCGCAGAGGAAACAACAATATTTCGTATAACCAAGCTGCAAACCCATTAACAAAGATATAACTTTTAAATCACAGCAAACGGTCCACTTGTATTTCTCATACTGAATTCTTTCTAACTCTTTTTTGATGTTTTCATAGGTTTCCTTCATATTAGTTGCATAAGCCAAATACACTAAAGGAAATTTGTTGCCATTGTGCAAAAGGACAGCCTTCAAACTAGTTTTGGAAGAGTCAATAAACAATCTCCACTCTGTACTTATATGTGCATGTCCGAGTGTATCCATCACAGCACAGACATTATTACAATACACTAAATCATTTTCTTGAGAATAGTAGTTTTGAAAAATACACACTTTAGTGCCACGATGGAGCAGATTCCAGCCTTTAAGTCTAGAAGCAAGAAATTCCGCCTGTATCTTGGAGAGTTTTAAATCCCGTACGAGGTCATTTAGTTCACCCGAGTTATAAGATGGGGATCCAATGTAGATGTGTTTCCTACATAAGCAGGATCATCATCTTCATTTGGAACTTCAGTAGTTGCCTCAAGTACGTAATCCTAATTTACCGTAAGATGAGCAGGAGGTACTGGTACAGGTAATTCTGCACTGTGTGGAACTGGCCTAATTGCTGATAGCAAATTAGGGTACTGTACTGTGTGCTTAGATTTACTGGTTATTCCTTTTATCTGTGTCATACAAAAGTAGCAGTCTGAAGAATGATTTTTTGGTTCCCTCCAGATCATCGGTACTGCGAAGTTCATGTTTCGTTTACCATTTGCCCACCCAGTCAGACGTTTCACGCAAGTACAACAAATGTAGTGAGGAGCCCAATTCTTATCTTGGTCTCCTACACAGCAACCAAAATATAAGTGATAACACTTCCTCACAAGTGGAGTAAAACATCGACTTTGCGATTTAAATGTCAGCTCCCCACATACATAACAGAAATTGTCCGGGTGATTTACACACTTCCTCGGCATCTTGTAATCTGTAAGGTATCATACACACATACACACACGAATCTACGCTCCATCAATCATGAAGCAGCACAAATGTAATCTAACTCAGTGCGTCACCACACAACACAATCTGTTCGAACTCCACAAGGCACAAACACTTCAACTTACGCGGGCACATCTAAAACACGCCCAGCTTGGACCGTAACTCAACTCTACTAACAGTCATCAGGCTACGTGAGTCATCGATTTTTTTTATGCATTGTTGCCAGATCAAAATATTAAAAAGTGACTTATTTTCCATAGAAAGCATGCGTGTATTTGTACTTGTATTTGAGTATCCATGTGCCGACAATAATACTTCAACGTTAGGTTTTTGTGTGTGGTAAAAGTCTTGCATAGTAAATTCTTTATTACCTATAAACAGACACAATAGTTTATATCTCTAGACAGAATAATGCGATTCACATGAAATTAACATTATTTATTAAGTAGACATGAAACTATGTTTTAGTGCAGTTCCTGTTTCTGTATCACTATATACAAATAGCAAGTTGAGAAAAAAATCTTATAAACTACTTTTTGGAGGGAATTTCCAACAAAATCCCTCTAGAAATTCCGTCATACAAAAATGGCGACATGGTGTACACATCATGGAAAATATGTTTTATTGGAAGTCCAATGAGGTATAAACCGTGCTTATATTGTAATATTGGAAGTCCAATGAGGTATAAACCGTGCTTATATTGTAATTTTCGTGGAAGTTACATATGATTTTATCTGCACTAATGAATATGGTAAAATGAACAGTACACATATAGCATATTTTTATATAAATATGTTTATTTCTCTAGAAAGAATAATGCGATTCTTATGAACCTTAGAGGGCTTACTAAGTATAAATCAAGCTATCATACAATACAATTTGTGTGTTTATATACCTAAGAGTACCCGAGCTACATGTACAAAAATTGTTAAAAAAAAAAAAAAAAAATTCCCGAAAATCCCTCTGTCACTGGGAAACTGAGGGTGATGGAGAAAAACTGACTGCAGATTCGAATTCTACGTGAAAAGTTCTATTAGAATCAGGCAGTTATTTTCATTTCTGTGCGAAAATCTTGTTGACTAGTGTAATTGGAAAATCTTAAATTTAAGTATATGAAAGGGATGAAAGTATTTTCAATAAAACATCAGTTACAGTATACGCGATTTTTTCTTTCACATGGCTGTAAATTGATAAATGTAGTATATCTTCAATAGTCTGTCGTATTGTCTTTATCGTGGAAAAAGTCTGATTATTGCTTTCAGAACTTTGATGTCCAAGCGATGTCGGTCACCCGTATCACGTGAATGTGATTACAAACATCATGACCTGTACAATTTGAACATGTAAAGTGCTTATGTTATTATTGAGTAGCGAACGTTTTCTCTGAATGAAGAAAGCTTTTAATATTGCCTTATTTATGTGGAACTTCGACTAGTTTATAATTTTCTGGAATTTATTCGTCCAAACTTAAACATTTTCAAGGATCATAATTTAAATGATTCCGAAGTCATGAAACAAGTGCAACTATCTAGTGGCTTGTTCTGCTGTTCTTGTGTATACATTACAATTCACCATGCCAATATGACTTTGATTACTCTCCTCTTATACTCATCTGAACGAGAAAGTGAGTCAAAGGGAAGGGGAGTATCTTTATACACTAGAAGATGTTTTTTTTCTGTGTTTCTGGGCAACAACAACATACAGTTTTTATATCAAAATTCCGTAAAACTTCATTCAAACTAATTGATAATAGCTTTCTTGCTCAAGTTACTTGATAGTTGATTCATAATATGTAAAATTCCTTCGATTTTTATGTATATTTTCTTTAGGGCTACCTGATCATCTCCATTGCTTAGGATTAAACGATCAACGACAAGGGGGTTTAAAGAGAGGTAAATTTGCTTCCCATTGAAAGTTCTCTCATAAAATAACAGGAAAATAACTCGATACTACAACTTCTATATAATTCATTTGATTTTGATGCAATAGGCTTCCTAATCATTCCCACTGCTTGAGATTGAAATCGGTCCAAAATAAAAGGATGAATTTTACTGTACTTTTAACACTATATTTTGTGAAATTACGATTTTCATGTTCCTGTTTTTTGAGATTACATTGAGTCAAAGCCATCATTGTGTTGAAGAGGAAAAGTATGTAAAGAGTAGAGTTGATTTTGAGTTTAACGTCCCTTTCGAAAAGTATGTAAAGAATATGTATGTAGAAAATATATATATTGGGTTAAATTCTAGTAAAAAAATATTCGATTTTCATGCAAATGTGTGTATATTTTCTTAGCTGTTTTACAATCATACCCATTACTTGACGTTGAAATTGGGCAAGACTGAGGGGGTGAATCTATCGCCCTTCAATCTTAAAAATACGTGCCACATTAAATTTCGTAAAATTTACCAGGTTTTTGTGAAGCAAAGCAGATGTTTTGTTTAAGACTTAAGACTTACCCCGTATTGTTAGGGTTGAAATTAATTAAAGGCAAGGGGCTGAATTCACTTCAGCTTGAGAAAAAAGTATATCTTACATAGAAATTATCATACTTTCATAAGCATGGGTCCGCTTTGTTGGAGGCTATACTTGAATCGCAAGGAGTTGAGTCGTCTTCTAATTTTAAGAGCCGTTAGAAGGTTACTTTCGTTAAGAAAAGCAGTAGTTTATCCGATCAGCACGAATTTTATTTCATGAATTTTCGTGGAATTGCTGGTATTGGTTGGTTGTAAAATTTTTCAAGAGTAAGTTGTTGAAAACCTTCAACTTCATGCGATCTGATCTTTCACTCGCTTTTACAAGATATCACTAATAAATATATAATCAACTGGAATACAGTTAAAAAAAAAAAAAAAAAAAAAAAAAAAAAAAAAAAAAAAAAAAAATTTGTCAACATTCTTATAAATCTGAGAGTATAAAACCTGTATCAGTTAACATGTAGAACACCGTACTAAGTGTAGTCACCACAAATGACATGTAGACAGGCTGTGTTGCTCAATTACGAATCATCTCCTCATCAATAATTGCCCTGCGTCTACACGTTGAATATCAATCATATTTGTGACATTTTGTGCTTGCATAAGCACAAAATAATTATACATACCTCTCTGTAGGTTCTTTTCAATGTAAATATTATTTCATTAACGTACCTAACACTTTTTCATTAAATTTCCCTTGATTGTTAATATATCACATTGTATAGTGAGTTGTGGATAACAACTTCTATGCGCATGCGCTACCTACTTTGCGATTAATGATAGTTCTAAATTTAGTTTTGAATTACTTCGTTATTTATTTTCAAGCATTACTTTCCACCTAAATGTCGTATATTAGGTTTGCGTACAATTGAAGCGAGTAGGTAGACATCACCTTCTGTGGGTGAAGGTACGTATATTGTATATATATCTATATCTATATCTATCTATCTATCTATCTATCTATCTATCTATCTATCTATCTATCTATATATATATATATATATATATACATATATATCAGATTTTTTTCTTCTCTTTTCTTTCTTTCTTTTTTTTTTTTTTTTTTGAAGCTTTTCGTGTTAGATACACACAAATAATTGCTTTACTCATTATTTATGCTTATTTTATTACAGGGAATATGGACAGAGTTCATCTGAAGAGTTGCGTAGCCGTGACTTCAGAAAAGAATTGGAAGACCGAGAAAAGGGAGCATCCAGGGAAAAGAGAACACAAGATGCCAGCGGTACTCAGTATGTAGGAACTCGTAACTTTCATATGCAGGGTGAGGCAAAAAGATGTTGAACATTAAATGGGGGTTTCCCCACGCGAAATTACAAGGCAAGATTTGGTTATAGGGTTTCAGTTTGGCACCCGTTCCGCTCAATACACTCATGGTGTCTGTCCATTGTTGATTGTATGGCCCTCTGAGCCATTTGGATAGCAGCAATGACCTGAGTGATGCAGTGGTTCAGGTCGTCCAGGTTGCTAGGTTTGGTGGCATACACACGATCCTTGACCATGCCCCACAACCAAAAATCACATGGCATCAGGTCGGGGGAACGTGCTGGCCATGGGAGACGACGATCTCTATCAATCCAACATTTACAGAACGTCGTTCAGGTAATCCCAAACCATCTGACTGTACTCACGGTGTAAAATTCTAACCACCTACCTTTGAGAAATGTTAATCTCTAGGGAAAGTCTGCACGAAGGTGATATTCTCTTCAGTTCGGACAGATCTTTTTCTACCATTGTTTCTCTTGCAATCGTCTTGAACGGACCCCGTCCTTACAAGGTCCTTATAGATCCTACAAATTGTCAGGCACAAAGGTGCATCTCGTCCGGTCCAGGCCGTGAATTTTTCTTTTTCGATTCTTGAGGACTGAAAAACCTCCATCTAGGCAGCTATTTTCCTTCTTTCCTCAGTGGAATATTGGCACGCCATGGTTTAATCTGCACAACAAAAACAAAAAAATACCCATTTAATGTTAACATCTTTTTGCCTTACCGTGTATATGTTAACAAGTAAAGTTGGATAAATATTTATGCAATGCAATGCTCAGAATGGCCTTCGAAATCATTTAAGTTAAATAGTTTAATAAGTAGAAATATTGAAATTCTCTATTAACATCGCCAGACTGTGGTATTCATTGTTGTACAGGGTGTCTACTGACCTGGAAAACCTTGAAAACGTGGAATATACTTTTGTATCTGAAAAACATGGAAAAGCCTGGAATAAAACAAGAAACCTTGATTTTCCTCAAAGTTACTATTTTATGTAACTACTGTTAGTAAGTTCTAAAGGAATTGCACGAAGAAAATTTTAAATCAGTAAGAAAAATAGCAAATGCTGTACATAAGAAACTCCAATCCGAAAACATTAGTTTGTTATTTACAGTATTATTGTTCAAGCGCAAAGTATTAAAAGTAATCTGGATAACTAGGATTGCTTCTTTCACTTCAAGAATTGCTAAATATTACATTTAGACGAGGCGAGCCTGTTTCTAGTAAAGAAGTAAATTGTGAATCCGTGAATATTGTTATTCTGTAATTCGTAACGTCTTATTTCTGTTTTGATAGTCATTCTTTGTATTCTTCTACTTTCGATGAATTAATAATGGTATTCCATTATATGAGTAGTAATTGGTCATTCCACAGTAACATGCAGTTATAGGAAATCATATAAATTAACATATGCGTAGAATTTAAATGAATAATTTTTTAGAACTTCCGCAGGTAGCAGAGTTACTGCTACCAAGGAATATGAATCACATGGCAGTTAAAGCTGAGAACATTGCTTGCGTGTGCTAGTTCTGCACATTGTATTCAACTGGTCTTCTGGTAAAAGGTTTATTAACAATAACAACTTTTTTTTTTTTTTTTTTTTTTTTTTACTTAAAAAATATAGATCTGGAAAATAACATTTTAAAACACATTTTTCTGACCAGAACAAAATGAATTATTTAATAACTATACGATTTTTGTAACAGTTTCAAGGACCTAACGTCCTCTTCATCAGACATTGAGAAAATAGAGATGACAGCAAATCTTATATCTTCCTCAGCCGTTAGTTAGCATTTTCATTTATATAATTTTAATTGTTGTTTTTATATATATAAAATTTTAAATTTGTAATATGTAACAATATCATATTACAGCTTTTTTTTACATTATACATATGTAAATTACAAATGTGATGTAAAATGTGATATTGTACATAACTAACGGCTGAGGAAGATATAAGATTTGCTGTCATCTCTATTTTCTCAATGTCTGATGAAGAGGACGTTATGTCCTTGAAACTGTTACAAAAATCGTATAGTTATTAAATAATTCATTTTGTTCTGGTCAGAAAAATGTGTTTTAAAATGTTATTGTGATTATCCAGAACTATGGAGTATATTTATTATCTGGAAAATAATGTAAATAGACCTGGAATTTAAAAACAAACATTTAGTAGACACCTTGTCATAGGAATGTTCAATATTTCGAGTAATAATTGCAGCATGACATGATTCAAGGAGCGAGAAAATTTAGCATGATATTCTGTATAGGTTATTATGTATGTAGGGACCGTTATATAGGGACCATTATATGCGTTAAAATCTCGAATTTGATTTTTTCATGATCAGTATAGCTTCTATCGTATCGCTGCTCAAAAGAAGTAATAATAATAATATTTATTTATTTATTGAATAAAACTTGCGAGAATAGTGTGCGGAAGAACTTAAGAATGGGATTTGAATTTACTGTTTTAAGTCGAATTTAAAGGTTGATATTTATCTCAGTTTTATTATTATTATTATTATTATTATTATTATTATTATTATTATTATTATTATTATTATTATTGAAACGAGCATTAGCAAAGCTTCTACTGTTTGTTTCGATTGCCATTTGTTTGTGTGTGCATCTGTCCGTCCGTCTGTTCCTCGATAACTCTTGTAAAACGTATCCGATTTTGATCATATTTGATATGTACCTTCCTTTCACTTGCAGAAATAACCCTATTGTTTGAGGTTGCCATCCGTCAAGTATAAAGGAGGTAAACAGGATAAGATCAACCCCATGTTACAAGTTTACACATGTATATGCAAGACAATTTTCCAGTATATACAAAAATTTATTGTAATAAAACTTACTGTATATTTTCTTTATAGCGTTGTGAATATCCTCCCTGAACTTCGGGTTAAAGTCTGCCAAGAATAGAAGTGGAAGTGTGAATTCCCCCTTCGATTTCAAGAATATGTTCCACGACAATTTTCGTTTAAAAGTGTTGGATTTTGGCGTACTTTTTTTTTCCCTGGTGATCGCCTCTGCAAGGAGTTAAAATCAGTAAACAACAGAGTAGTATATTTACTCTTCTATCCTTCCCTATTTCTTTTAAAATTCAACAATAAATTTTCTAAA
Source organism: Thermobia domestica (assembly GCF_964235325.1). Classification (NCBI taxonomy): domain Eukaryota; kingdom Metazoa; phylum Arthropoda; class Insecta; order Zygentoma; family Lepismatidae; genus Thermobia; species Thermobia domestica. The sequence goes on along the minus strand of NC_137461.1, from coordinate 163,708,308 downwards.
ATTCATTCGGCTTTGATCCAATATAATGTACATTTTCATTGACTCTTTTCCGTAATTCTCAGTAATTATTGGATAAAATCAATTAGGAATAAGCGATGAATTCAGCTACTTCATGCTGTATAGTTGGAACCCTCTTTCCAAATTGAAAAAGATGTTCCTTCATAATTTCCGGCACAACTGTTCGATTTTAGTATAATATGTCGCATATTTTCTTTAAGGCTTCCGAATGATTCACTCTATATGGAGCTGAAATCAGTAAAGAATAGCGTAGTGGTATCCTTTCCCCCTTATTTTTATTTTTATTTTTATTTTTTTAATTATAGTTAGTTCCACGATAAGTTACATCGAACTCACTCGGTTTTGATACGAATATTTTCTTGTTTTTTTTTTCCGTAATCCTCTGTGCTTGGAATCAAAATCATTTAAGAATGAGCGGTGAATTTAGTTCTCTAATGTGATATGGATTACTTCCTTGTCCCTCAAATTAAAAAAAATATGCTCAAGATATCTTTCGTAGAAATATTTGATTTTGATGCAATATGACGTATACTTTTTCAGCCTCCACAATCATTCACACTACTGGGATTAAAGTCAGTCGAGAACTAGAGAGTGAACTTCTCCCTCCCCCCGGCATTTTTTGAAAGAAATGTTCTATGATAATTTTCGTACACATTATTCGATTTTAACACAGTATGATGTGTATGTTTACTGAGCTTTTCACATAAACCCCTCTCATGCAGTTGATATCTATCAATATCAGGAATTACTTAACACCCCATTAAATATTTAGATAAGAATCTTATGATAACTCGTAAATTGTACAATTTTGTCGAATATAGTAATTTTTTTCTGGGAATTTCCAATCGCCTCAAGGGGGCCGCGGTGGCTCAGTGGTAGAGCATTCACCTCTGGTGCATGGGGTCCTTGGTTCGATCCCAGGTCGCGCCAAGTGAGCTTTGTGGTGTACAAACTCCGTGGGAAAACGTGCTTTTCTCCGGGTTCTCCCGTTTTCTCCCACTTTCTTCAATCCACCATTTCATTCATTTCTCATCGTTGCTCGCTTCAACAATACCGAGCATCACTAGTTATAAGCGGCTGGAAATCTGAAGTCTGTGACACAACTACATTATTAAAAATTGGTTCTGTTTTGAAAATAATACTTTCGAACATTATTCTACGAGAAAACTTACAGTTCCTTTTGCAGTTCTCGTATATTTCAAATCATACAGAATAGTCTTCAGTCTGATAATGTCTTATCTATACGGTATATTATACCTACGGTGTATCAAGCATCAAAATTCCACTTTAAGATGGTAATAATAATTTTTCAATACTCTTGCTTTAAAAGGTTACAGCCCAATACATAGCAAAGCTTTCCATTCGGTGCGCGGACTAATACCGTGAATAGGAGATTTACGCAATACTTAGGTAGAAGAGCGTGGGAAGATAAACAGTAAATGTGTTGCCAAGTGTCACTGTACGTCGTCAACATTAAAAGATGCATTGTAAACAGATGACTGCGTTCAAAAAGTTAACATGGTTGGCCTACGTAAAGGCGGCTTCTCGTACCTCAAAGTTGGTACGCGTACTGATAATGCTGCCATGACAACGATGCATTTGTGGAAGCAATGGACAGAAGAGAACCGTTTGCAGCAACGATTCGACAGTGTATCATACAAAGTAATCACTCCCACGGGATAACAAATATGTCTAATGGCAGTTATGCACCATATACACACGACTTTATAACTCGACGTTGGAAGCTATGGACTTGTATGTATCGACGGTTTGATGGCGGTGTCTGCTGAAAGATAGGCATCATGCCTTCGCATCAGTTTCCATTGCTTCAGAACTGCAAATGTCACGAGCTGCAATGAGCACGTGGACACCGTTGTCGGCGAGCAGAGAAGCAGATAGTCATGTTTCCGGACTAGCCCTGCTTCAATCTGTCCTATAGTCATCTAAGGTTAGGGCTAGCGCGTGCGTCTGTGATGCACGGGGTCCCGGTTCGATCCCTAGTGAGAGAGATTTGAATTCGAATGGTTCGGATTGTACCGTAAACTGTAGGGCCACCATAGGTCTGAAGGCACTAGGCCATCGTCCTATTTGATACCGATTGGAAATGGCTTTTCTGGAGCAGTTGACGTCTGTTCCATTTGCTTGCTTTTCCAGTAAACTTGTTCTTAAGGGAAGTTGTTATTGTTGGACGATCAGTGTTTTTCCGTGTAATATTTATACTACTTTGTGACTATCTTCCTAGAGTCCGACGCACTACTCCGTCCGATCGTTGAGCGATTTTTCGCAGAGAATGAATCTCTCTTCTCAAAATAACCACTTGAACACGTGCTTCGATTCTTAGTCAACAGTTTCTCTTCCGCATTGCATAGTATTTTCATTTTTTTTTCTTTTTTTTTACACTGTTCAACTGGTTCACGCTAATGAAAACAGTGAGATCGCATGTCACAGATTTACATCCAATTTTGCCCATATTACGACAGGATTGAATAGCTCATACATAACTGTTCGTTGTAGTGAAGAGACAACTACTAACAAGGGTTCATACACACCACTAGGTGTCGTTGAAACAATGCATTATGAAACTAGGCGTGACGTTAGTTGTCTGTTCATTAGATATCTGTTTATTGCCAAGCAACTTTCCTCAATAAATTTGTCTCGATGTCAGCAGAACCATTAATTTCTGTATAGACTCAGTGTCTTTTATTTGGAAAATTCTGAAAAATCAACAGTGTGGTCAGATTTTGGCAATATATATATATATATATATATATATATATATATAATGGTACATTATGTAACTGTACATTTATAATACACATCTAGATCTTAAACGAAACTTTTCATTATTTGGTGTAATGCTTATGTAATGATTTCTTTATTCTTTTTGCGCATGTTTGCGACAGAGATTCAACAGTTTTCCTTCTGTATTTTAGTTTAGTGAAAATGCTGTTATTCTAAAATATCGTTTGAAAATAATATTTTGTTTTGCGTTGTAGTAGCAGTAAGCGTCCTAAAATGGACCAGTTACCAACAGCAAGTTTGGATGCGGATGACCCTTTGGATGAAGATGATTCGGATGATGCTGATAGTGATGATGATACTGCACAGTTACTCGCAGAATTACAACGGATTAAAAAGGAACGTCAGGCTGAACAAGCCAGGAAGGTTAGTAAAACATTATTTTTAAAATAAAGGATGAGTCATTATTCCTGTTGGAAATGGAGAATGGCAGTGAAAGGAAAGCGACAGGAATGAGGATTTGTGCGCACCATTTTATTTCATACCTTTTACATTAATTCCATCAACACCTTGCAGACCAACAAGTCGCAGAGTGCGTTTGAAGTTTGTTTAAAATTTTCCGAGATTGGGTAGCTACCCTTTTAGAAATGCGGGTCCACAGGCGTTTGAATGTTGTCATATCGGTCTTGGTCGCACCCAATTTGCAGAACGCCCAGAATTTTTGTTGGTCTGCTCTGAGGCACATTTCGAGAATTGCTTTTCCACGAGACAAATTCAATCTTCCTAACCTAAAAACCTGGATAGTGTTAGTGTCAAGTCTGGGCAGAGAAGTGATTTATGTCTATCAACATGTGACTTCACAAACCGTAAGATATTGTTTAAGTAAATATCCCCATTGAAACTCTTCGTGGCGATACGTTCACTGACAAGCATCTTAATTAAGAATTATTTGCCAGATCAAGAATTTCGCTGGATCGTTTTATTTCCGTTTCACTTTGGAGTCCGTAGGGACGTACACTTCAGGAATGTCATTCCAGATTTGTCTGCAGGGAATTTAATTGATGTTACAGGGCACATATGTTTTGTCATCCAAGATGAATTTTTCATCGCCCGATTTCACAAGTTTTTTGTACAGTTTCCTGTAAACTTCTTTACTCTTCAGGCTTAATTGCTTGTGTATAATCAGGTACTACACTTTGTTTTTGTCACAGTATGAAACTTTCGTTTCTTTCTGAAGATGCTTAATTGATACTCATTCGTGTGGCTGCATGTCGAGTTGAGAGACCTGGATTGTGGATCATTTTCCGGCGCAACTTGTTCAAGTTTCTGTTTGTGCAAATCCCGGGTTTTGGACAGCTGCATTCAATACTACGAGTCTTTGCACATTGTTCAGTGCTTGGTTGATGAATTGAACTTGAAGTTCTGGTACAGAATATGATTTCTTGTAGCCTGCGATCCTGACCATGTGTAAGGAAAAAGTCAATGATGAGTTTCCGTGTCGTTTAATTCTTTACTGTTTTCATTGTACAAGCACGTCTTTGTAATGTTGCAGGTTCGATAGCTAACTTCTTATTGAGCCTGCTGACAGCTCCAGTTGTAAGCGCCTGTGCACGTCTCCCTACACTCCTTTCATTTTCAGGATTGAAATGTTGATTCATCCTTTGCATTTGAAAAATAAGTTCTGAATAAAGATTTTGTAAATTTCACTCGAAATGTTCAAATACTTCAGTATGTCTTGAAGAACGATGACGTAAAGAAAACTTGCACTCAATTGTGAAAAAGGTTCACCAGTGCTTCAGCTAAGATTTTATTAGTCTTAGATGCTCCATTTTCATTTTTTCGTCTTGAAGGCTAGACATAAAATTGCTTTAAATAAAAAGCTAGAAGAAAATGTTCTTACTCTGTGGTCACCTTACATAGTGAGTTTTCAACAATAATGAGAGGCCAATTTAAATATATTTATGAAAAATCTTTTAACATATGTGAGATTCCTTTGAACGACCGAACTGTCAGTGTTTCTTCTTTTAATTTTTGGAAACAATGAATGTAAATTACTAAAGTTTTTACTTCGTTTTACGATGTTTGTACACTAGCGATATCGCACCAGTATTTCTTCCAGTAATATAGAAGTAATCGGTTTCCTATTTGAATTTTCCAGAATAGTTAATTATAACTCTTATATCACTATATGTGTTCTTTTATTAGTAACTTCGCTATTGATGGTCTATTTTGAATACGATCTTCAAAACTTACAGAAGATTATGCGTTCTCTACGTCAAATAAAACAGTTGGAATTGATTCATATCAGACGTATTTATAAAATAAGAATGGAAAGGTAAGCACTCATATTGGCAACCATACAATAAAATATGTTGTTACATAAACAAGGTGATGACTGCAGAACAGGAAATGCTACAACACCTTTTCAGCAAAGTTGTATTTCCTTTAGTTCATACATATCATACGTATGCACTTTGTGTAGAAAAATTATTATTTATCCATAAAGAACGACGTTATTGTGTACAGTTTCTATTTATTACGTTTTTAATACAAAATTTTAGGCAATATATGATTACATGTTAATAAAAGTAGAGACTAAAATAATTTTCAATGTTGAA